>NW_027186349.1:10452366-10490625 GCF_028583685.1 Petaurus breviceps papuanus
CTCACTTTGCCATGAAGGAAGATCAGTTCTCTTTTTACTAAACAATCTAATAGATAAATTAAGTGGGAAACATCTTTAAAGAGATATTATCACCCAAACCAGTAATGCCATTCACTAAAGAGCAGGAAATTTGAGAAATATCATAGAACAGCATTTTGTTGAGCTGGGAGAAAGGCCCTAGATCATCTATTTCATTCTGTTCTTTTTTCACACAAAGAACACCTTGGCCCAAGTCACAACTAGTATTAGAACCCAATTATCCGTGCTTCTTGTCCAAGTTAAAAAAACAAAACAAAACATTTTTTTCTGGATCCAATGAAATTAAATTATACAAAGTCATTGTCAAGTCTCATAGAGTTTAAGAACTAGAGATTAGAAGACTAAAAAATCTGAGTTAGAAATGTACAGTCCAGCTAGGTCTTGTACTGTACGAAAAACAAAACAAAATGAAAATCCAGAGAACAATCTAATCAAGCCAGGGAAGAAGTTTATGTTTTATTACTTTTTTAATTATATTTTCTTAGTGGTAATTATTTTGTAGGAATGTGCATACTCTTATTTCATAAATAGTCTTAAATGGTAACTGTATCCTTCCACATTGATCATTTTAAAGATGTTTACTTCTGTAATTGGTAGGGAAAGGAAGTTTGTAGAATAATTCCTCCACCCATAATCTGCCCATCCTTAAATGGAAAGCTTCACTTTTAAATCACTATTCACTTCATACTTCAAACTTCACTATTAAAATTTAATCACTTCCCTTAAAACAATGGAAAGGAAAGCAGAAATCTCAAAGGTAATGTAGTGCACATAGATGTCCTCATTGATTTCTTAATAACGGCTAATAAAAGTTTTCTTCAAATGCCAATTCCAAACCTGAGATGAGGGAAGAGTTCTAGACAAACCAATAATTAAAGAAAAAAAACACACTTCTGACCAATAATTTGTATATGATTTACTGGCCACTTATTGACAGAATGAAGAAAATAAGCCCTTCACTGATTTAGAGAAATTCTTAACCTATGGTTTGTTAATTTTTTAAAAAAAATAAAAATGTTTTTATAACTATCTCAATATAAATGACTTCCTTTGTGTTTTATTTTATACACTAGAAAGCATTCAGAGGGATGGCTAGGTGGTGAAGTGAATAGGCACCGGCTCTGGAGTTAGGAGGATTTGAGTTCAAATCCTGCTTCAGACACTTAACACTTACTAGCCGTGTGACCTTGGGCAAGTCACTTAACTCCAATTGCCCTGCCCTCCCCCTTCCCCCCAAAAAAAACATTCAGAGAAAGGTCTATAGTTTTCCCCAAACTGCCAAAGGCATCAGTAACCTGGTTTAAGAGATACTTAGTACATAATCACCCACCAAAACTATATATGTTTCTCTTGCTGCATGCTGCCAACCAATGACTGGAGCTAGGACTTACACATAATACATAAATAGATTGTTTTATAGGAAATAAAAAAATCATTAATTAGATTTATCAGAGACTTTAGGAATCATCACGGTCAAACCCCTCATTTTTATGGATGAGGAAACTAAAGAGTAGAGTTGTTAAGTGATTTGCCCAAGGTCACAAGTATCATGTAGGAGGGCTGGATTTTGAACCCAAGGTGTTAGTCAATCAACAAGCATTTGTTAAACCTTTACTATATTTCAGGCAATCTTGCCACTGCACCACGCTGACCAAAATCCCTCATCTAAATAAGACCCTGATATAATACCCTAAAGTGGAAATTCATATGCAGTTGGTCTGTTTTGCATTCCATTCAAGTTAAGTGAGTTGTTCAACGACCAAAAGGACCTGGTTTATATAGAAGTTTCATTTACATGGCCTACGCTGTAAGGTACTTGGAGAGAGCATTATAGAGATGCTGAAAATCATTTTAGAATCTTGAGTTCATTTTTGGAATTTAGAGGTGAAGAAATCTCTGTTTTCATAGTAAATTGTTTAGATAGAAGCAGTAGGACTCTTAGTATCCATTTATGTGACTGTGAATCAAGCAAGGTGTGTCACCTAAACCCATCTCTTGGCAAGAACTCTTTAGACTGCCGCTATAATGAATAATAATAGTGCAAAAACAGGAAACTATATTATAATTTTTGAATAGGTGGAAGAAAAGGTTGACAGCAATGTTTATTTTTGTATTTCAGTGAGTATCCCCAAATCTACTCCCCTTCATTTGCACACAAAAGAAACCAAGAGAAATGCCATATAGCCTCTCTGTTCCAAAAGAGTATATAGCAAAGAACTTGTTTCTTTGCACTGATGCTATAATTGAGACCGTCAACACAATATTTTCTATTTTATTTCTATCCTCTTGCTATTTTAAAGTCTTAAGAAAATCTCTTATCAACACCTTCAGCTATATTCAATCTGGAATTGGTCCAAATATAGCCTACATTTTCCCCTAAAATTTGTTTACAGGAAACTTAAGTGAAGTCCAAGATAGATAGGATGCCTTGTTACTGGTGTCTTTAAATCAGCAGAAAGGACATATAAAAAAATGCAATATACATGTGTACTCAAGCACACATTACAAAATATAATTATATTGTATATTATGTAATGTATGTGTTACATTTTATACATAACACATTCATAAATATGTATAAAGCTTTTAAAGATATCTTACTTAGGAAGTGGAGCCTTTATTGGGGAGAGGTGCTCTATTAGGTCCACTATCATACTGACAGAAAAGAAACAGTAGAAGAAGCTCAAGGTCCTCTAACATACATCTTACTCCTCCAACATCCTATTTGTAAGACAATAACATTAGTAGTGCTAGCAATTTTCCCTTCTTGCCAAACTTTCAACAGAATGAAGTCTCCTTGTTGCTTCTGTTCAACTATGACATCCTCTGTGTTAAATGCATTTTGCCTGATTTCAGCGAGAAATAAAATGTCCTTTCTCTTGATTTAAAGACACCAGTAACAGGGCATCCTATTTATCTTGGACTGCTTATTTAATAATGTATCTTTTTTTTTAATGTTGGTCTTGACCTAGAAATTCTTTAATAGACTCTGTATCTACTCAACATAATTCTTTTATCTATAATCCAAAATTGAAGAAATTTCCTAAAAAGGCTCACATTTCCTTGTCTCTTCTTTTTTATGCTTTGACACAAGGAGAAAATGTGTCCATATTCTTAGTGTGCCTTAATGTCACTATCTTATTAGGATTTGTTCTGAATGGGTCACCTCTATGTATCAAGGGCAAGAAAACTCTAGCAACTTGACTGAATTAAATTTAAAATTGTTTGCAATAAATGGAAAATTTGCAAATTTTATTCAATATACTAAACAAAACATCCACTGTCCCCTTTATTCTATTATTCTCAATCCAATCCAATTGGAAGAATTAAACCTTCCTTTCAAAATCAGGATGAAAAAGGCATCACAACATGAGTTCTGATTCACGACATTTTGCCGTTCTCTTCTCCCCAGCATGGCACACTGTACAAAGAGTTTTGCTTTGTTCTGTTGACTTGCCTAAAACAGTGCTCTTTTTCTCTTGGAAACAAAAGTGTGGATCAGCAGCATAGATGCAAATTTTTTTCTAAAAAACCCTGTATTTTTCATCTATTTCTTTTATTTTAATAGTATGCTTGTGGGAAAGATTGCCAATCATGAGTAAAGTTTTGGATGAGTGGAAAATCCTCTGCTTCCCCATCTTAGACCTTTTCTTCTCAATGTTTACATGAAAGTCAGCATCTTGGCCAAAATAAGGAACATGAGAGTAGTCAGATTTATCTACATAATGGACTTATTTTCAGTCATACTTAATTGAGGAACAGAAAAAAGAATCACTGCTGTGTTCTCCAGAATGGTATGAGGCATACAGAATATTTTCTACTGCTAAGGTTTTTGTGAAGCCATAAACTTCAGGCAAGCCTTTAATTTTCATCAATGAGCAGGATACTAATCAGATGGCAAGGAGGTGAGGATTAATTTTATGGTTATAAGTTTTTCAGGTCTAAGGGAAAGTCTAGAAGAAGGAAAGAGAATTAAAGGGATAAAGAAGAACTAAGCCTCACTGGACTTAAAAAAAATGGTGGAAATATAAACAAGAGAAACAAGCTCAACATGAGTTTGAGTATAATGTTCAAACACTGGGCCAAAGATGTGACAAAGCTGGAAGATAAATTCAGAAGTATATATAAATAACTGACTCCAAAATGAATTTCCAAATCAAGAAGATGGATGAGTAGGCATTAAATTAAATAAGAGAAAAATACACAAGTTCTTTCTCAATGAAACTTCTCAATATCTCCAGCATGTAAAGAAAAAGAAAAAAATTATCCATGAAGTTTTTTGTTGGTTCAGTGGAAGACAGGAGACTGTAAGCACATAAGCCAGGAGAACTGGGTTCTAGTTTCTTATGTGCTACTAACTCTGCATGTGACTAAGCTTAGTTAATCACTCATTTTTCCACGCATCTATTTCCTTATATATCAAATGACAATGCTCACATGTAAACATCACTAGTTCTTGAAAGTGGCAGCCACCTTTCCACCTCTCTCCATGGGTGCATGTATAAGTACATACAAAAAGACAGATTCTTCATGCTACTACCAGGTGGTTAATGAAGCAGAAATAATTCATTGTTCCTATTCTCTTTCCACCAAAGTTTTTCATCCATTGTAAGTTTCTGCTTTGGAGGATAAAGTATTCTAATGCTGTTACCTAACAAAGAAAAAGAAACAAAAAATCCATAGCAACACAAGCCCTCATGGGTCAAGTACATGTTCTGGACCAGCAAAGAGTATGTTAATCACTGCAAAGTAATTGAGCACAACTTAAATTCATTGTGTTTAGTCTAATCAAAGTAGTGTATCTGAAAAAAATAGCATATGGTACTAACTAGAATATAAATACTAGGGCATGGAGGTGATTGTATTTTTGATTGAACATTTTCTGCCTCTATTCCCACACACACAAAAAGTAGATGTTCACTTTTTTTGCACTCACCAAAAAAAAGTAACTCACACCCTGTTTTATATGGCCAAAAGCCCAGATTTAAAATTTTAAGTCTACCCGTATGCTACTGTTTAAGTCAAACCTTGAACTGTTTCAGCTGCTACAAAGTGGAGGTCAAAAAATGATGGGTGGTATTCCTTTACTCTGAGTAGACTCCACATTTACACTAACACCAGAGAATCAGGGACAGTTATTTCCTTCCCTGATTACAAGACCTGAAATTATAGATTATCTTATCTTCTTATGTTACTCTAATATAGGCCTGAATTGAATTAGAATCTTCCCTCAGATATTAGCTGCGTAACCCTGAAGAAATCATGTACCTTCTGTTTATCTCAGTTTCCTTAAACATAGAATGAGGATAATAACATCGCCGACCTTACATGGTTTTTGTGACAATCAAAAGAGAGAGTATTTGTAAAGTGCTTAGTACAGTGTCTGGCATGTAGCAGATGATAGACAAACGCTTATTCCATTCCTTCTCTTTCTTTTCCTCTTCATCAGACATGTTAGTTACATCCTTAGTTTCACATGCTCTATAGACTCGATAAGCACACAATCTATGCCCCAACATTGATAAGGACTACTAACCAGAATATGACCAAGGTTAGAGTGACACTGTACTAGAAATTTTCATCTAGGCTGACAACAGTGACAACATCACCAATCTTTGGGTCTGGTCATTCCATCAGTTCTGGACCCAACAACTGAACTGGCACCAAGCTCAAGCCTTTTTATCTTGTTAAAAAGACATACCTCTCCTCAATTAAAAACAAGTTCCCTGAAGATGTCATATGTCTGGTTTCTGTCTTTTTTTTCCCCAGGGCCCAACGTATAGTAACAAATGTTTCTTATGTTGAATTTGATTTCCTAGGAAACTAACATGTGCATTTTCCATGGGAAACTAGCATTTCCAGCAAGGGAACAAGAGCCTTTAGATCACCAGAAGGCATGTTATATACCTCCTTTAAAGAATATTACTTAAATAAAACTTCAAGATGTAGGCTTGAATAGATACATTTTAATGGCAGTGTGGAGGTTCTGGAAAGATAGATAAGTTTTTTAGGAGACAAGGGTTCAATTCTGATATTCCTGTGTGTAACCACATACATGCCTTGTAACTTCTTTATACATAAGCATCCTATCAAATGAGAAGGTTGGAACCGATAACCTCTTAAATCCTGAAGTCCTAAAGTATTCTGATTTAGCATTTTTTACTGTGATTATGAGTTTTTAATGGGCAGCTAGGTGGCATAGTAGGTAGAGTGCTGCGCCTGAAGTAAGGAAGACAGTATTTCAAATGAGACTTCAGACACTGGCTGTGTGACCCTGGGCAAGTCACTTAACTCTGTTTACCTCAGCTCTCTCATCTGTAAAATGAGCAGGAGAAGGAAATGGCAAATCTCTCTAATACCTTTGTCAAGAAAACCCCAAATTGGGCCAAGAAGAGTCAGACACAAATGAAATGAGTGGGGAAAAAATGACTTTTTAGGCTGCTAAATTCTCCTCTGTTGAAAGAAAATGAACCCACATAATTTGAGTTTATTGTCAATTAATTATCATTACCATTTTAACACAGGGGACTTGTACAAGAGCAACTCATTTATATTTGATTTTAAATTCCAGACAAAAGATATTTCCAAAAAACTTTTGTGATCTAAATGAGTATTCCAAGCAAACCTCAAGAGAACTTGAAAATATTTATAATGTTAGAATTTTTTTTTTAATTCCTGCCAAAATTGTGTCTTTTGAGGAAAAAATCTGTGTGGGTGTGTGTTTGTATACATTCTTCTGAAGGGGGGGGGGCGGTAGAAAAGAGGAGAGGGGATGGGAGGGGAAAGAAACCAAAACCATCCAAAACCAAAACCATCCAAAACCAAAACAAAACGTGGGCATGATATCCAAATATAAACAAACCTAGGTAAATGCTACTGTCAGAGACAATTTTCAGGCATATGGTATCGTCCTGAATCTCTCTGCTTGGAAGGTTTCTGGCTGATATTTATTTTTCTCCAGATTCTAACAGACAAGTCTCACTTATGACCTTAACCCTATAAGGACTTCCCATTATGACTGTTAATAGGTTTTTTTTTTTCCTTTTCCTAGTTTCTTCCTTAATTCAAAATCTTATAAAATTATTTCTGATTGCAGGTACTCTAAAAGGAATTTTAGCTTACAAAAAGAAAAAATTTTCACAGAAAATATCCTTGAGAAAGGTTATTTGTTAGATTTTAATTTAATTAAGCAATAAGTTTATGAAGTATGATCCTAACATAGGAATTATATAGGCTTTCCTAGTTAACTATTTTTGGAATGATAACACTCATTTGAATATAAGTCCCGATTTTTTTGTTTTTGTTTTTTTGAGGAAATAAGGAAATAAGAGACAGACACCTCATGTACTTCATTGTTATTATATGTCATAAGTATAGTCATGTATTAAACATATAATAATAAAGCCTCTAGTGCATTAGGCAAATCCTCTTAGGAAGATTTACAGAAAGGTATTGACAAGCATCATCCATGGATGAATTATGATCTGCACCACCAAGAACAGTACCCACACATGTTAAATGACACTAATTTCAATGCTGTTGATCTGAACATTTTTTTGTAAGTCATTTTTTAAATTGTTTTTAGTTTTATTCAATAAAATGCACACATTTGAAAGGGGAGCCACCCACTTGAAATTAATTACACTTGTTAGGTAACAACTTTTTTTGATTGAATAAAAAATTCAGAACCCTAAAGTGTGAACAAGGTCTATGTACTTCCTTGAATGAATTGTGAGAAAGATTTGATCACCCTAATTTTTTTCATATTTTATTTTTCCCAATTACATGCAAAAACAATTTTTAACATTAATTTTTCAAAATTTTGAGTTCCAAATTCTTTCAATCCTTCTCACCCTCCCTCCCCTGCCCACATTGGGAAGTCCAGCAATTTGATATGTTTTATATGGGCAGTCATGCAAAACACATTAGTTATATTGTGAAAGAAAACACAGATACCACCAAAAAAACCCCACAAAAAATAAAGTTAAAAATAGTATGTTTTGATCTGCAATCAGGCTCCATCAATTCTTTCTCTGGAGGTGAATAGCATTTTTTCATCATAAATCCTTTGGAATTCTCTTGGAGCTTTGTATTGCTCAGAATAGCTAAGTCATTCACAGTTGATTATCATAAAATATTGCTATTACTGTGTAAACTAAATAACCTGGTTCCATTCACTTCGCTTTGCATCAGTTCATAGAACTCTTTCCAGGTTTTTCTGAAATATTCTGCTCATCATTTCTTAGAGCACATTAGTATTCTATCACCATCATGTATTACAACTTGTTCAGCCATTCCCCAATCGATGGGTATCCCCTCCATTTCTAATTCTTTGCTAACACAAAAAGAGCTGATAAAATATTTTTGTACATATATGTCCTTTTCCTTTTTTCCCCTTTTCTTTCTAATCTCTTTGGGATACAGACCTATTTGAGATATAGCTGCTCTACACAGTTTTATGGCACTTTGGGCATAGTTCCAAATTGTTCTCCAGAGTGGTTGGATCAATTCACAGTTCCACCAAGAGAGTATTAGTATCGTAATTTTCTCACATCCCCTCTAACATTTGTCATTTTCTTTCTGTCATATTAGCCAATTTGATAGGTATGAGGTGGTATCTCAGAATTGTTTTAATTTGCATTTACCTAATCAACAGTGAACATCTAGAGCATTTTCCATATTACTATAGATAACTTTGAGTTATTTATCTGAAAACTATCTGTTCATATCTTTTGATCATTTATCAACTGGGAAATGAGTCATATTCTTATAAATTTTATTCAGTTCTCTATATATTTGAGCAATGAGGTCTTAACTTGCTATAAAATTTTTCTCCAGCTTTCTGCTTTTCTTCTAATCTTGGCTTCATTGGTTTAGATTATAATTTTTTTAAATTTAATTTAATGTTATAAAAATTATCCATTTTATGTACTGCAATGCTCTTTATCTTGTTTGGTCACAAATTCCTCCCTTTTTAATAGCTCTGACAAGTAAACTATTCTATGTTCCCCTAATTTGCTAGCACTTTTTATGTCTAAATTATTTACCCATTTTGACCTTATCTTGACATACTGTGTGAGATATTGATCTCCACCTAGTTTCTACCAAACTGCTTTCTGGTCTTCCCAGTAATTTTTGTAAAATAGTGAATTCTTGTCTCCAAAACTGAGATTTTTGCATTTATCAAAAACCATTTTACTGTGGTAATTACCTACTATGCATTGTATACCAATCTATTTCACTAGTCTACTACTGTATTTTTTAACCAGTACCAGGTTATTTTGATGATTACTGCTTTGTAATACAGTTTGAGATCTGACAGTTAGGCCACCTTCCTTTCCATTTGTTTTTCATTAATTCTCTTGATATTCTAGACCTTTATTTCTTCCAGATGAATTTTGTTATGTTTTTTTTCTAACTCTCTAGAATAATTTTTGGTAGTTTGATTACTATGGTACTGAATAAGTAAATTAAGTAGAATTGTCATCACTATTTCATTGGCTCAGCCTACCCATGATCAATTAATATTAGAGAGCAATTCATGTAGTTAGAACTGTCATCATTATTAATTTTCTCCAGAGGTCTATCCCGTCTAACTTTTCTAAAATTCTATTATCTCCTTAAGTTCTTTTCGTTTATTTTTTTTTCTGAGATTGATCTAGTTCTGATAGGGGAAAGTTGAGATACTCTACTGGTATAGCTTTACTACTTGCTCCTGTAACTCATTTAACTTCTTTAAAAATTTGGATGTTGAGGTGGCTAGGTAGCGCAGTGAGTGAGAGCGCTGGCCCTGGAGTTGGGGGGACCCGCGATCAGTTCTGGCCTCAGATATTTAACACCCACACAAAAAAACTGGCTGTGTAACCTTGGGCAAGTTACTTAACCCCAATTGCTTAAAAAAAATTTGAATGTTATACAATTTTATGCATATGTTTAGTATTGATTTTACTACTTTTCCCAATTTTCTCTTACCTCTCTTGTTTGATTTTTTAAATTCTTTTTGAGCTCTTTTAGGGATTCTTTCTTGGGTTTGACACCAATTCATGTTCTTTTTTGAGGCTTCACATGTAGCCATTTTGACCTTGTTTTCTTCTGAGTTTGTGTTTTGATCTTTCCTGTCACCATAGTAGTTTTCTATGGTCAGGTTCTTTTGTTTGTTTGCTTATTTTTCTAGCCTATTTCTTGACTTAATTTTATGTTAAAGTTGGGCCCTGCTCCTAGAGTGGACAGGGCACTGTCCTCAGCTTCTGATTTTTTCATGCTGCTGTTTTCAGAGCTACATGATTTTCAGTTCTTCCAAGGTGGTATGATCTCAGAAAAGGTGTGGTCACTCTTCTCCTGGCCTGTGCTCTGATCTGTGAGTGATCATAAGTACCACTGTCCCTTTTCTTGCGACCACAATCTCTGGTGTGCTAGTGTTCCTTCTTGCCCTGGGATGAAGACTGCAGCCTGTGACTTGGACTCTCATATAGACAATTCAACAAAGTCCTGCACCTGGTGCTAGTAAATGTCCCCTGTAATCTCCTTCTGATCATTTGTCCCCTTTCACTCTGGGTTCAGAGCTCCAGAAGTCACTGCTGCTGATTCAGTCACCCCCAAGGCCTGTGCTGGCTTACTAGGGTTCCACCTGCTACTTTCTTACTTGAAGGCCACCTGCACTGGACTGGGACCCACTCTTACCCCAGTGAGATAGACCTTTCCTATCAACCTTCTGAGCTGTTCTGGGCTAGACAATTGCTTCACCCTGTCCCTTTGTTGGTTCTGCTATTCTAGAAGTCATTTCGCGGAATTTTTTTTAAGGTTGTTTGGAGGAGAATTTGGGAGAGCTCAGTTGAATTCCTGCCTTTACTCCACTATCTTGGCCAGAAATAAAAAGAGGAGGTTATGTCAGAACCAGAAGGAAAGATTTGGAATATCTAGATTCAAGTGGTTGAGGTAAACATAGCGTTCCAGCATACTTTTGAAGAACAAAGGGAGGACTGGGCTGTGGCAGAAAAGAGATATCTGAAGTAGAGTCATCAACAGTACAGATGTGGCAGGAACAGTATCTTAACCCCTACCAACCCTCACAGGTTAGGCTAATTGTTCCTTAAGAGGAATCCAGATATCTCTCAAGATTTGGTTGGCTTAGATCAAAGTCTCAGACTGTTGACAAACATCACTTCCCCATTACCTGAGTACAAAGTATTGAGAAAAAGGAGCAGGGTGTTCTTGAAGGTTTTGCTCATGGACCATTATGAGTAATCAGGCAACAAGCTTGTTTAACTGAATCAATCCCTGCCTATCCTTACTGAGTATCCTTTCCCTTCTAAGGCTAATGAAAACACTTTGTTAATCATTGAATGAATTACAAATGCCTCATGTTGTTTCAATATTGAGCTGAAACTACTGGAGACTGGCCCAAGTCAGTCTCAACCTAGAACAACAAGAATCTCAGAGCAGAAGACCCAAAATAAGGGAAGTCCCAAGATAAATGGACATATTTTTTTCCCAACTTCCTCTCCCAGTGACTATCTATCCACAGACATTAGAATATACTCTGTTGTTTCATTACCCAAACATTTCCAGTAAAGTGAATTTTCCTCAGCCACAAAGAGGCCATGGGTTAATTAGACATAGATATAAATGTAAAGTTAGGCAGGGTGCCCAACTTCCGCCTAGATGTTAGGAATTTTCCTAACAGGGACCTGGAACACTTGTGACTGAACTCCTACCTGTTTGTGCAAAATAAACTCCATCAAACTAAAGACCTTTTAGGCTTTAAATGAGCTAATTATTGTAGTAGGGTATTTAAAACCAATTATTATAAAACTCCTAAGTTATCATATTTAATAGGAGGGCTAGTCTTTCAAATCATAAGGTGTTTGACTGTCCTCTACTAATTGCGAAAAAAAAAAAATTGACCTCTCCCATCCCATAGAATATCTTTAGAAAACTTCACAATTAAATTCCCAAAATATGTATTTTTTTTCCATTTTTAAAGTTTCCCTTTATTTTCATACCACAATCATGCCCCTTTACCTTTATCTTGTCTTTCTAACTCCTATAGCAAAGAAGAAAACCATTTAGGCAAAGCCACTAGACAGAACAACTATATCATAACACATACCACATCCATGGTCAAGGCCATCTTCAACATGTAGCCTTTCCTGATTTTCACAATAGCTAGTGCACTGTCTCCATAAGCTACTTTGCATTTGTTTTTATTTTTTCTTGTTTCATCTTCACAAAAACCTTGGGAAGTAGGTGCTATAATTATCCCCATTTTACACGTGAGAAAACTGATTGTAAACTTCTTGAGGGCAGATACTGTTTGCCTCTTTTTGTATCCCTAGTACTTAGCATAGTGCCTGGTATATGGTAGGTGCTGAATAAATGCTTGTTGACTGAAAGAGGTTAAGTGATTTGCCCTAGATTACACAGTTAGTATCTGAGGCTGGATTTGAGCACACATCTTCCTGAGTCCAGGCCCAGCACACTATTTCTTGAGCAACTTGCATATGCTACACTATTCTGTAAAACTGAGTCCATCCCACAGTTTGAAATTTTTATTCTTTCTTCCAGTCCACAGTGTCACATTGGAAAATGAAATTAGATCATGTAGATCTAGACCCATACAACCTACCCCATTGAATCTGCCTCTTTGAATCCACATCACTGTCAGATCAATATTAATAAAACCACACTTTCTATAATCTAAAATCATGCTACTCTTCAGTTTAAGAAGGCTCAGTGATTTAGTAATACCTTGTTCATCAAATACAGACTCTTCAGATTCCTTTTTTAATACCATCCATAAGAAGGATTCTCTATCTCTGAAATATTCTTTATGTTCTTTTCCTCCTATACAAATTACACTTATTCTTCAATGCCTGGCTCAAGAACAATTTTTTTCATTAAGATTTATCCAATTAAAGAGCAGTTAGGTGGCACAGTGAATAGAGCACCAACCCTGGAGTCAGGAGGACCTGAGTTCAAATCTGGCCCCAGACACTTAACACTTACTAGCCATGTGACCTTGGGCAAGTCACTTAACCCCAATTGCCCTGTCTTCCCCCCTCAAAAAAGCAACAAAACAAAACAAAACAAGATTTATCCAATTATCCCCTCTTCCTTTCTCTGAATCCAATTGAACTTATGGTCAGAGCCACAGTATGCAGCATTAATTATTCTCTAATTTTTTGACTTGTATTAGTCTGGGTTAACTAATTGAACTATGAATTCCTTGAGGGTAAGAACCATGTTTAAATGTTTTATCTTGACATCATGAACAAAATATTGAGCAATAGCAGTTAATTAAGAATTTCTTATAGATTGCATGACAACTGAGATTTAAATTTTTTTTCTATCAGCAAAACACAAAAAGAGTAAAGAGTGGATAAAACCATTGAACTTATGGGCCAAACACATGGTGATTATTCTAACTGGAGAAAGAAATGGTGTATGTATATGTTTTAGAAATATAACTATTTCTATAACTATATATCTCTGTATATTATACAGACACCAGAGTATATTTAATGCCACCCACATCACTATTACCTGGAGAATAGAGCATGAAGCAATGGATGAAAGTTTTGAAGAAGTAAACTTAGGCTCCATGAATATCAGGAAATTCAAGAGTTGTGCTCAACTATAACTCAGAAGCTTTTTTTAAAAGATAACTTAAGAGTGGCTAGGTGGCACAGTGAATAGAACACTGGCCCTGGAATCAAGAGGACCTGAGTTCAAATCTAGCCTCAGACACAACACAAAACTAGTCAGGTGACCTTGGGCAAGTCACTTAACCCCAATTGCCCTTCCTTCCCCCCTCCAAAAAAAAAGGAAAATAGAAAAACAAAAAACAAAAATCTGAGGTGGCTAGGTAGCACAGTGAATAGAGCACTGACCCTGGAGTCAGGAGGACCTGAGTTCAAATCCGGCTTCAGACACTTGACACACTTAAGTAGCTGTGTGACCTTGGGCAAGTCTCTTAACCCCAACTGCCCTTCCTCCCCCTCCAAAAAAAAGCAAAAATAAAAAGTTTGCTACCACAGAGAGTTCAAGATAGTCAAAAGCAGAATAGGACACCTTAATCAGTGGTAGGTTTTCCTTCCTTAAACAAGTTCGGAGTCTGGATGTCCATTTGCCAAATATTATAGTAGAAAACTACATTACATGTAGTTGGGCTACATGGCCTCTGAGGCCCCCTTCTGTCTCTCAAATTCAGTAACACTAGGACCTTTAAAAGGTCCCCTTATATACCCAGTACATAAGGGATCAGACCTTGTCAGGAGTCATTGAATAATAAATTTCCCAACTAAGGGTAAGAAAATGAATTATTGAACAAGAAAGAAGTGATTGATTACCAGACTAGGAAGACTGATTATGTAGGATGTGATTGGATAATAAAGAGCCTGAATCTGAGATACAGAAATATAGATTTGATTGCATAAACAATAGCATAATACTATACATTCTTAAATGAGATCATTGAGAGAACTACAGAACTGGAAGGGACCTCCAAGGGGTTATTTTGATTCCTAGGTTAGGATTAACTCCCTAGGAAAAAAAACAAATCCTTTTAAGTAACTATAATAATTGACTATATAGATGCCCAGAATGTCAAAGAAATCACTACAAGCCTAAAGAAAACTGAATGGCAAATATAAAATAAACATACAACATTCTTCCCTTTAAAATAAATACATAAATATAAATTGAATTAAAATTCAACTTCTGACCTTACCACTAACCCTAATACACACACACACACATATGTTTAAATTTAAATTTTAAAAAGAAGTTGGTCTGCCATTTTCAGTCATCTTAACACTCACACTGAATCATTTAGAAAGCCAATCTGAACAAGAGTATGGTGACCATGATACAAGTTCTTTATATGGCCATAAAATTACATGAAACTTACAAAGATTCATTCATCAGATACAGGCAAGTTTGAATATTGTTCATAAAAGCAGAGGTAGTATGGAATATGCAGAGAGTAATGGAGTTGAAATCAGATGGTCTAGGCTTTGATTAGACCTTTGTCATTTATTTACATTTACTTTGATTAGACCTTTGTCATTTACTAGCTACGGTATATGACTTCAGATCAATCATTTGACATCTCTGAATCACAGTTTTCTCTTCAATAGGAATGATAATGATACTTTCATAGCTTATCTTACAGGATTTTTTAAAAAGACGATAGCTTTGCCTTGGGAAGATGGCAGAAAGAGGGTCAACCTAAGGTAAGTCACTTCCTTTCTCCCCACAGCCATATATAGACGATATGGTTCTGTGGAAAGAGCACAGCCTGGAGTTCGGGAGACTCATCTTTAGGAGTTCAAATCTGGCCTAGCCGTGTGACCCTGGGAAAGTCACTTAACTCTGCCTCAGTTTGCTCATCTGTAAAATAAACTGGAGATGGAAAAGGTAAACCACTCCAGTATCTGTGCCAAGAAAACCCTAAAGGTAGGTGGCTAGGTGGCATAGTAAATAGAGCACTGGCCCTGGAGTCAGGAGGACCTGAGTTGAAATCTGGTTTCAGACACTTAACACAAAACTAGCCATGTGACCTTGAGCAAGTCACTTAACCCCAACTGCCCTACCTTCCCCCCTCCAAAACAAAAAAAGCAAACCCTAGATGGGATAATGAAGACTGAGACATGACTGAAACAACTGAACACACACACACACACACACACACACACACACACACAAAAGTATGCAGCCAATAGAGCAAAGGGAAAACTGAAATAACTTAACACAGTATCTCAAGAGCCCATGGCTTCTGACATTGCATCTCCTGCATCCTCCCCAACCCTGACCCCTATACACTGATTGGGACCATCGGTTAGCCTAGAGCCATAACCCTCCTGAAGGTTTAAGTTTGGGGACTTGCTTTTTTGTTGTTATCCTGTTGGCATTATCCCAACGATCCTTACCTTTCAAAACAAGTTGAGTCCTTTGAATGATAAGAGCCCCAAGGCTCAGAGGAAGAAAATGGATCAGCTATAGGGGAGTATGGGACAAGAAGAGATTGAAAGTTGAGAGGGGAGGAAAAGGCAAGTGCTGTATATGACTAACAGGGATTCTCATAAAGATGCCTCTGCTGGGCCCTAACCTTTCACTGAGAAGACTTGGGGAATTCCTCTAATTGGTTCCCAAAGACTGCAACTGGCTTCAAGATGATTGGAGACAGTAACGAGGCGCATACTCTCATGAGAGGAAAAACCTTTTCCACTGTATGCTCTAAGTATGGGTTATGATATGACTTGGTCCCTTTTCTTTTCCTAGCCTCTCTATCCATTGGACTCCATACTGGAGTGCAGAAAGGAAGGAGGGGGGAAGAAGGAGGGGAAGACCTCTCTTTTCCTTACCCCTCAAGCATAAAACAGCAACTTTGCTTGCCTAAAGTTGCCTGAAATTGGAGTTCCTAGAACTCCAGCTCTTAATTACCTTTTGTCTTTCTGTTTCCTTTTATAAATCAGGACAGACACTAATGACCTTAAGTATGGATTTTTCTGGCTTTTGAGCTTATCTTATCAGTAAATATGAGTTTAAGAGTCCCCAGGTTCTGAAGATCTTTAAAAAAAAAAAGCTTCTGAATTACAGTTGAGCACAAGCCTCCCAGGGAAAGGAGATGTTGTGCCCAAGTGTACTTTTCTTAGAGGAGAGAACTGACCTACAGCTGAAGGCCTAAGACCACAACATGAAAACCCAAGAGATCTGAACTTTAAAAACTTTCCATGATATTTCTGGGAATTCATGAAATGGCTCAGATCTTAAGAGAACTGTGAAGGGAGGTGGGGATGGTATTTGTTACATAGGCATCCAATACTGTTTTGTTTTGTTTTTTAGCCTTCTGGGAAAGTCTAACATGCTTACTTCCTCATTACTGGGCCTATTTTCTCAAGAAAGTCAAACATAGAAACAAAGGTTCAATACATACCAAAATATTCATGACAGTACTCTCTGTGATAGCAAAGAATAAGCAACAAATTAGGTACCCATAAATATGAAAATGAATGGAATAAGAATAAATCTGTAGTGGGACATTATTGTACAGGAATAAATTATATCTACAAATAATTCAAAGTAACATAAGAATATTTTTTATGAACTGAAGCAGAAAGAAATAAGCAAAACAACAAGAACTATATGTAGTTCTACGACATTATAAAGGGCAATAATCACTGAAACTACACTCAACTGAGTGTCCTGAATAACCAAAAACGGTATGAAACGTGTGGGACCATTAGGATGGGCTATTCTGTGCACTGCCAGAGATCTTAATCCTCAGATGTTTTTGCTTCAATGTTTTATTTTGCTTTTCTTGTTATAAATGCAGTTTAAATCTAGGATGGCAAGGTTCATAAAAATGGCTTATGTGTTAAGGACAAAGGCATTAATAAAATGTACTTTTTTTAAGAAAAAAAAAGACTATAAACTGCAAAGAACTAGATTATGTGGGCCCTTTTTTTTTTCTTAAGCAATCGGGGTTAAGTAACTTGCTCAAGGTTACAGAGCTAGTTATTTCTGGGTGTGGTGCTGAGTATCTGAGCCCGGATTTGATCCAGGTCATCCCGACACTGGAGCCGGTGCTCTTACTTGCTGAGCCACCTGGCCGCCCCAAAGGAAGGTTATCATGTTCATGATGCTGGTGACGTTTCATTATTTTTTGTCTCATTTTTCCACATCAGTATATTTTCTTTTTTTTTTTTAAGCAATCGGGGTTAAGTAACTTGCTCAAGGTTACACGGCCAGTTATTTCTGGGTGTGGTGCTGAGTATCTGAGCCCGGATTTGATCCAGGTCATCCCAACACTGGAGCCGGTTCTCTTACTCGCTGAGCCACCTGGCCGCCCCTGTTTTTTTTTTTTTTATTAAAATAAATACTTAGATTTCATTAACTTTCATTTTTCTTAAATTTCAAAATGCTTTTATTCATCAATCTTATTATTTCTCTATTGTTACCTCTCATGGAGAATAGGGAAGACAGTGAGGAAAATTATGATTATTATTAAAATTAGGATGTTAGCATTGCAAATGTGTAGGTATCATAGATTTTTTTCTAAGGCTAATAATTTCTGAAAAGGGGCTAGAAAAAGAGAAAAATATATTTTACTACTGCTCCCATTGAACTACCCATTCAACAAAGCTTTTTGTCCTTGGAAGTCTCTGACTTCTAACTCTGCTTTCAGTATACATGCCTACAGACCAATCCTTAAGATGCCCAATAATCCATTCATCTAATGTACTGTCAACATTCCCAAATCAGATTGGATAAAGCTCTCTCTCTCTCTCTCTCTCTCTCTCTCTCTCTCTCTCTCTCTCTCACACACACACACACACACACATGTGCACACACATGTGTGCATATGTTTATACATTCATTAAATATATTTTATTATATTCATTATTGTATTTATTATCAAAATATTTATATTTATACATTTATTAAATATATTTATTTGATGCATGATTGAGACTTTTATTTGATTCTAGGCATTTGGTATGTTAGTCAGATTAAAAAAAAAAGTTTCTTCCAATGCCACCTCCTCCCCTGTATTTTTGATGAAAGGGCATCAATTAATTCTGCAGTTACACTCCTACTATTCATTGACCTTGATTTTCCTTTCAGCTGAAGACAGCAGGCATCTGGTAAATTACTATATCCCATCCCACACCACTCCTAACTCGGAAAAAGAGCTCTTTCTATACTCAGAAAGGGAGACACACTGTTACTGTCTGAGTAATAAAACATAAAAGGCATAGAGACATGTAAAAAAATACAGAGTCTCCTTGTTCATGGTTTAAGGTAGTTGGAATTTTACATGCAGGAAAGGAATCTGAAGTATAAAATGCTTTAGGTTACATAGATTTGGTGCAATCAAAACTAAGGAAATACCTGAAGAGTTTTGAAAGGTCTCCATAAGAAAGGAGAAATTTGAAGAATTCAGAGAAACTTGAGAAGGCTTGTATGAATAAATGCGGAGGAAAATAAGCAAAACCAGGGCAATCTCCATGTTGAGCACAGCACAAAGAAAAGAACACTAAGAATCTTTAGATATCTCATCAATGCAATAACCCATCATGACCTCATAGGCCTTAATGATAACAGCAGCTAATAGTTAACATTAACATAACACTTGTGAGGCACTGTGCTAAAGATTTTTATGGTTATTATTTCATTCAACCCTCACAATAACAAATGCTGTTATTATCCCCATTTTATAGAAGAGGAAACTGAGACAGAGGGTAAAAGGACTCACCCAGGGTGACATAGGAAATGCTGTATTTGACTTCAATTCTTCCTGACTCCAGATCCTGGAGCTCTATCTACTGTACCATCTACTGCCACAACAATCATCATTACTATCATGCCACATCATATTGATGAAGCATGCCTTTTGCTTTTTAGCAATGAAATTATGGATCCAAGCTTACACCAGCATCCTCTGCAATATACTTGGGAGACTGTGAGCTTTACTATTCATGTCATTTGCCCCTACAGCTAACCATTTCTCACCTTTTATTTGTCTACCTGTCTGTATTTACACCTGACTCCCCCTCCATGTGCGCTATAACCAAAGGCTTTAGTGTCTGCTGTTTCTAGCACGCAGCACTCCATTTCCCAATGCCAGGCATTTTCACTAGGCATCCTACATGCCTCTCTCCCTCCTCATCACCTCCTGGCTACTCTGACTTCTTTCAAGTCTCCACTAAAATCCCACCTTCTTCAAGAAGTTTTTCCCAGTCCTCCTTAATGTTGATGTTCTCCCTTTGAGATTATCATCAATATATTCTGTATATATTTTGTTTGCATGTCATCTCCACTCTCCCCCATTACACTATGAGCTCCTTAATAATGGAGGTCTGTTTTTTTTTTTTTACTTTCTTTGTATCTCCAGTACTTATCATCACAGTGCCTGGCCCATAACAAGTACTTAAATGTTAGTTGACTTGACAAACTGTTGCCAATGCTCACAGCCTATTCTCTCATTCCCATTCTCCTCAGCCTCACACTGACCATTTCCCTTTTTAATCTTTCCTACCTGTCACTGTGCTATTTGGAATTTCCATTCTATAATAAACAAATTTCTTTGCATCCTGGGTCTTTTCCTCTCATGCTCTGTTTATCTACTAAAGCTATTGAGACCTAACTTCACCCTAAGGAACCTGCACCAAGAGCTATCCTTCCCTGCACTGGCTACCTTTTTTCAAGCCCCTGACACAGTGGTGCAAAAGTAAGAATACTCCTTGCTCCTCACTTCCACTTCCAGATTCTCCTTTACCCCAATACTCAGCAATTTCTCTTTCTTTCAAGTTGTCTTAATGTTTCACCTTTTTCAAATCATGGTGATTATTGCACACCAGTTTTCAAGTCATTCTCCCAATTTTTTCAAGAAGTTCATCAATTGGCTAAGAATTCCCCCCACACCCCATTACTTGTCCTAGTACTAGAAAACTATCATTCACAATGATGCTTCCTCTAATTCCCTAACCACTAAAATTCCTCAGCCTCCTTAAATTCACTGACTTCCTTCTTCATTCCATTTAATCAACACAGTCCATCTCTCTCTATGCCTCCTAAATTTCTTCTCTTCAAGACTTCTACTTCCTCTCCTTCAATATTTTCTCAAACCATTAACCGTTCTCTGACTTCACTTTTCTCCTATTCCAATCTCAGTCTTATAGTTAGACGCTTCAATTCCATACTGTCCTTGTTCCTGAATTCCTTGTCCCCTTGTCTTATCACTATTCATTTCTTGCCAAACCACAGCCCTGGATTACTCCCACCATCCATCCCCTCCACTCATACTGTATGAGCTGGAGGAAGTCACATAACCATGCTAATTGGCTATATTATAAATTCAAATCATCCAATTGCATATGGTCCTTTAGGAGAGCCTGCAATCCCGATGTTTCTCCCTAATTAATTTCTTATATCACTACCCACAGAAGATATTCATAATCTTAATCTTCTCACACTTCTCTCTCTGTCATTCTGTATCAGATGAAGATCTTTCCTTTTTCTTTATAGAGAAAACTGAGGCCATTATATGAGTTCTCCCATTTTCTTTTTCTGAAAAGCCAATGACATTATGCCCCACTCTCTTTCCCTCTTTCCCAATCTCTGACAATGATATGTCTCTTCTTTTTTTTCTGCCAAGATCAATTATTTTTGTTATCATAATGCAGCATGGCCAAAGGAGAACTCATTATATTAATATATTTATATTTCTAAGTATATTAATCCCCCTCAAAGCATCCACTCTTACAGACTTGCTTATTTCTGCTGAAAACAGTACCATTCTTCTAATTGCTCATGTCTGTAATCTTAGCATTATCCTTGACTCCTAATTCTTCTTCATCCCATATACTCAATCAACTGCAAATCTTATTCTTTCTGCCTCTACAACATTTCTGACATCTAACACCTTCTTTCTACTCACACAGCAACCACCTTAGTTCAGGCCCTCATCACCTCTCACCTAGATTATTAAAACAGCTTCCTATTTGCTCTCCCTCCCTCAAGTCTCTTCCCACTTTAGTCCATTCTCAATAATGTTGCCAAAGTGATTTTCCTGAAGCACAGACCTGAACATGTCATTCCCCTACTTAACCAACTCCAACAGTTCACTATTGTTTCTAGGATCAGATGCAATCTGTTTATCTTTTAAAGCTAACCACAACCTGACCTAAACCTATTTTTTTTACCCTTCTGAACTCTACAATTCTGCCAAAATGATCCTCTTTCTGTTCCTAACACACAACATTCCATCTCTCAAACCCATGCTTTTGCTCTCACTGTCCCCGTACCTGGAGTTCACACCTTCCTCATCTCATCCACAAAAATAAAAAGTTCCTATCTTCCTTCAAGATGCAATTCAAGCACTACCTTCTATATGAAGACTTTCCTGATTTCCCCAACTGCTAGGGTCTTCTTCAAACTGCCTTGCTTTGTATTTCCTGTGAGTATGTATATGTGTGTATAGCTTTATAAGACAATTACACGCATACATATCTCCACAATGAGAATATAAGGTACTTATGAGTAAGTAATGTTTTATTTTTTTCTTTTAGTATCTCCAGCCTACAGTAGTGCTTTGTACATATGTAGATGTTCAATAAATGCTTATTGATAGGTTCGATTCATCTAAACTTTAAATGTTGCATTAAGATATTATCCTTTCTTGTGTAGAAACTGAAAGAAATGGCATGAAACTTTTCCACTTTTTCTATCTAACAAGTTTCCACTTTTTAGATCTAAATTATGGAATTGTCACAGAAGAATGATCTAATTATAATTACAGTATATTTCTGTGTATATAGGATCCCTCTGAAATAGTCTGAAGGCTCAGTCAGGGTACTGAATGTGTCTCATTTATCTTTGTGTCTCTTCAAGTGCTTAGCACAATCCTATGTATACAGCTGGTGCTTAATAAAGAGTTGTGAGTCAACTAATGAAAGTAATTCTGTAGATGCAAACAGGCATTCCAGAGTAGATGGATATAGGTATATTACTGGGGAAATTATTTAGAGCAAATTCAAACATGCAACTTGCAGTCACATGCCCCCCACAGCATTTAGAGTGCTGGGGAACCAAACCATGTTAAATATATTTGGGGAAAGTTTAACAAAATAAAGAAAAATGCAATAGAACATAGATATCATTAGTATTGGTTTTTCTAAGTCAATAAACAATGCATAGGGATCTTTTTGTATGTTTTATTGTTGTTGTTTCATTGTTTTTCAGTTACATGTGACTCTTCACGAATCCTTTGGGGGTTTGCTTGGCAAAGATGCTAGAGTAGTTTGCCTTTTCCTTCTCCAAAATATATGATTTAGTGGCCTCTTTTTCTATTTGAGTTGACCAACATTGATTGAGAGGACTGTAACTAGGTTTTGTAAAAGATAATCATTTGGCCTTCACAAAGTCCTACTACTCTAAGGCCTCATTTTGGCATGGAGGTGGTCATAGGTTCCAGAAGGCTATGTTAGTAGATTGGAAGCTCTGACAGATTCTGTGATGTTGGAAATTCTTCTTGATAATAGATTATACCTAGCTTAACACATAAAGGTTCTTCCTCAGTAAGCTAGCTAGACTGTGATGAACTCTTGGCAATGGCAAACGATGGAAGAAAGAAAAATATACACATTGGTTGATGTACATAAATATCTATATGAATGCATATACATGTATATTTACATATATAATATATGTATAAATCATCTTTCTATATCTATATCTACATACATATACAAATCCCTGCAAGGAGATTTAGGCAGAAAAATCATTCAAAATAACTACAGAAGCTTCCAAATAATTAGGAGTGTATCTTACAAGATTCACTCAGGGGCTATATAAATATAATTATAAAATATAAAACATTAATTGTAGAAATAAAGAGCAACCAAAATCATTAGAGAAACATTTATTACTCATTGGATAGTACAATAAAAATTACAATGCTACTTAAATTAATTTGCTTATTTAGTGTTACCAATGAAATCCAAAAAATAGTATTTTATAGTTCTAGAAAATGATTTTAAAATTTATATCAAAGAACAAAAAGACAAGAATATAAAGAATAATAACAAAAATAAAAGTGGTAATGAAGGAGGTCTATCAGTACTAGTTCTCAGACTGTACTACAAAATAGTAGTCATTGATAATAAGTTATACTAGTCAAAGAAAAGAGAGAGGTTGCTAAGTGTAACAGATTGAATATACAATATACAGACACCAATAAACGATAGTATAGTGCTTGATAAAACCAAAGATCCCAGTTACTAGGAGAGGGACTCGCTCTTTGATGTAAAAAAAACCTTCTGAGGAAACTAGACAGAAGTCTGACATAAACCATAGAAATTTTAAGATAAGCTACAAATGAGTACATCATACACACACACTGTGTATGTAAAATGTCATAAATTAGAGAACCAAGGAAGAAATTATCTTTCAGAACTGTGGATGTTGAAAGAGTTCATAATAAGCCATGGGACAGTGAGGATGATTATATAAAAAAAATTAAGTGTATTTGCATAAATGAATCTAATTTAGTCAAAATTTGAATAAAAGGAAGCAGATGAAGAAAATACGTTTACAAGTTCCTCTGATAAAGGTCTCATTTTCAAAATATATAAGGAACTCAGACTAAGAACTATACTTTCCAACTACTTCCCAAAATCCAAGCTATCAACAAGCATATGGAAAAAATGCTCTTAATCTCTAAAAATTAGAGAAATTTAAATTAAAGCAACTGCCAGATTCTGCTTCACAAAGTGGCAAAAATGAAAAAAGAAAAAAAAACACACACCTTTTTGGAGAATGGACTGGGAAAACAGATACACTAATGGTGCACTGTTGGTGGAATTGTGAGTTGGTCTGTTCTAGAAAGCAATTTAGGACTATGCTCAGAAACCTGTGCATACTGTTTGACCCAGACATACCACTACAAGACCAAAAGAAATCAAGGGAAAAGGAAAATGATCTAAGCATTTAAAAAAAATGTAAAACAGTTCTTTTTGTAGTAGCCAAAAATTAGAGCCTAAGAGGGTATTTTGTTGGGAAATAGCTAAACAAGTCATGGTATAGAAATGTAATGGGATATTATTGTGCTCTAAGTAATGAGAAAATGGGCAATATCAGAGGGAACTGGGAAGACAATTATGAACCGATACAGAGTAAAATGAACAGTACCAGGAGAACTATTTGTGCAATAAAAATAATATTATAGAGAAAAAAAAACTATAAAAGACTTTAGAATTCTAAGCAATGTAATAATAAACCATGAATCCAAAATAATTAAGATAATGAATGCCACTCATCTCTTTCCAGAGAGGTTATAAACTTAAATACAGAAAGTGATATGAAGTTGAACCCAGAGCTGGTCAAAGAATACATATATCTTAGAACAGGCACTGAGGATGGCAAGTCAGCTACCTGTGGCCTCAAGGCCACGTGTGGCCCTCTAGGTCCCCAAGTGTGGCCCTTTGACTGAATCCAAACACACAAATGTTCTGTGAAGTCTGGCTTCAGCAAAAGGGCCGCACTTGGGGATCTAGAGGGCCTCATGTGGCTTCGGGGTCACAGGCTGCCCACACCTGAGCTAGACCCTGGATGAGGAGGTATAAAAGAATTACTTGAATTTCCTTTAGGAAACTGCAATATACATTTTTTTAAAGCAATTGGGGTTAAGTAATTTGCTGAAGGTTACACGGCCAGGTGTTTCTGGGTGGGTGCTAAGTGTCTGAGCCCTGGATTCGATCTCCACGTCATCCTGACACTGGAGCCCGTGCTCTTACTCGCTGTGCTACCTGGCCACCCCTGCAATATACATTTTAATCCATCAGTATTCTTCAGGTAATCCTGCATGGCAATGAATCATAAAATACCACTCTCCAGGGAATTAAAGTTGAGGGCCATGCAAAGGGCAACAGAGACCTGCCTGATGTAGCTGAAAAATCAGACACCAGAGAAGTACACAGGAGTTGTGGCATAAAGAATATCATGGAAAGGACTTATGAACAGTAAGAAAGATGAGTCGGTCTTAAGGTTACAGGGAAGGAAAACCAATGAAAAGCCCAATGTTTCTTTAATATACTCCAAATATGAAATGATATAAAGGAAGTCTTCCAAAATCAAGGTGAGAAGTGTGGATGGGATGCAAGCTGCCTCCCTGAAAGAGCTGCCCACATCAATGAGATTATAGATACATGAAAGTATCAAAAAATCATAGGGCAGTGTGATTTAAAGACTCAATTATCAATTATGTTTCAGGAGACCTGCATTTTGAAACCAGCTCTAACTAATAACTAGCTGTGGGATCTCAAGCAAATTAATTCAAATCGTGTGCCTCAATTTTTTTCACTTGTAAATCTGGAATAACAAATAGCCAGCCAGCCTAACACATAGACTTTTTGAAAGATGAGATAAATTAAATGAATACCTATGAAAGTTAATTGGAAAAATATAAAATGCTACATGAGTATAAGATTTTATTAGCTTAAGATGTTAAGCCTTTAGGAGAAAGAATCACTACTATCTTAAAAACTGAATGAAATAGGATCACTGTTAGGCATTATAAAAAAAGGTAAAATTCAGGTATATTTTGGAAATTCAAGCCCATAATTTCTTGGACTGCCATGTTTTTAAACTAAAGTGACCAGAGGTTAAACCTATATAAGATTATCTTTTATAAGAGTGGTATAAATAATCCTAATTAATTAATTTGTCAGTGGTCATCCACAGTTAAGGTCCTTAGTTAGTAACTGATGTACCTTCTTTTCAGAATCTCCTCTTTGCAGAACAAAGCCTTCCCATAAATCTCCAATACTACAATCAAATGTAGGCTGTCTAATTAATTAATGAACTATTTACTATTAAGCTACTATCTGAGAATTTATAGAGGGTCACTTTGAAAGACTATCATAAAAAAAATCAAGCAAGCCATTGAGAAAGACAAAGGATACAAATCAGGTTATTTCAAGCTTAATTTCTGAATGTCAAAAATCTAGAAACCCATTAAAATTCAGACTATCCATGAATGATGAGTTTACAGAATTAAGTTAAAAAGGAGATGTGAACTATATGTAAAATGATAGTATTTATGTATAGTGATACAGAATTTTCTATAACTTTTATTTTTATCAAGAAAAGAAAAATGGGGATGCTTCAAATGGCAAAGGCAAACTATTTTTTAATGAATGCACTCTTGCAATATTACTCCTGAAAAGCCTTATATACTGCTAACATTGCACCCTAAATGAAGAACATCTGCCCAAATGCATATAAATTAACTTTATAGAATAGCCAGTAAAACCTTCCCGGAGACCTATGTTCTGCAGTCAGACTTTCTCATTGTTATAACCTTCTGGTGAAGATGACTCCAGACTATAAGGGTCAAAGCACAATGACAACAGCTATAGAAGACAGCGAGGATTCCCAATTAAGGTACAAGGATGAAACACGCAAAATGCCAACCAGAATAACAAAAGGCTAAATCTAGCAAGGATGATCCAGTTAAGGAAACCCTCTGTCATAGGATCCAGTAGAAGCTGCTGATTTCTTAGGCTTTTGATTTATATTTGTATAAGAGGCTTTTAAAGCAGTCTTGCTTTAAAAAAAAAAAAAAAAGCTCATGATTTCACTTTGGTATACAGCTGTTGTTATAATGAGTGACTTTCATCAACTACCACCCAGAAACACTTCATTGTTATCAGGACAAAGTCATAGCAATAATAGGAAGTCATATGTCAATCATTGTTAGATTTAATGTAGCAGCAGCACTATTTGTTTCTTTCCCTCCCATCAGAACAAATTTATTCAGAGAGACAGAGAAAAAGGGATAGACGGGGATGGTGGGGGGGAGAGGGAGAGAAAGAGGGAGAGGGAGAGAGAGAGAGAGAGAGAGAGAGAGAGAGAGATTTCAAGTCACTGAGATATATTACAGAAAAATCCAGGTACATAAGTAAGTATAGTATCAAGCACTCAGCCAACCATCTGTAAATCATTTAAACTCTGTAAGCTAATAAGAAAAATGCATATGATTTCTCCCACATTTATTCACTGGAAAAAATAAAAAGTTTTTCCTATAGTCTCCCTTGACCATTTCCCCTAAACCACTGGCCTCTATGTCTTAACATCTGCCATACTTTAAGTTGAAAAAAAAAATCATACTGATTGTTTGGTTGTGAAGACCAAACAATGAGTAGCCAGACTGAATTTTTCACTTCTCAAACAGCTGTTAGAGTCATTTGAACACAACCTTAGCTCTCTGCAATACAGCCTTCGTGTTCTTTCATTCTCCTGTCATAGACCACGTACATTCAGTGCTGATATATTTGAATATGAAGTTAACTCCCAGCACCAATGGTGTAGCTAGTGTCAAGTTCCCTCAGTATATTTGCCATCAGGACTCTGAATATTTGAATGCCAGCATTTTCTCAATACAATGAATTTCTCAGTGTCATTTAGAATTTGTTGATTTCTGCACAGAAAATTTACAGGAAAACTAATTCTTATCTCCCTCTTCCAATCCCTCCAATAAAATTACATTTTATATCAGGAAAAATAAGGTAAGAAATGAGATAATGCTGTTTATCCCCTGAAGACATTAGTCGTCACTTGGCTTCCTTCAAAATTGTGGCGTGATTGAAAAGCACAACTAGAAACTGCAGCAGAACACTAACTAGTCTCAGGAGAAAAGCTTCATGCTTAGTAGTAAAAAAGGATTAAAAGCCTTCTTCTGGATACTCACAGAGACGTGTATTTTTTCAAAGTTGTTTTTCCTTCTCTACAATGTTTCTCTGCTATGAATTGCTAATGATATTTTTTAATATTTTCAAATATGCTTCCCTGCCTGTAGTGCCTCACTGCTGAAAATTACCCATAATTCTCCCTTTATTTCTTACTTTTTTTTCCCCTCAGAGGACGATTCACACTGGGAATTAATTAACCTTTGGCTTTTCTAACAAATTAACAGAAAAATTTGTCTCCTCACTTTGTGCAATATTGGTCAACACTGGCCCAAGTAGTAAGAGGATGAAAATTGTGACACTGAAGACTTTGGGTACTACTACTACACATACAGAAATTTCTTTACCTTTTCAAGATATTTGTGATGGACTCAAAAATCTTAGTGAAGCAATATTGTACTGCTCATAACATTTCTGATCCCTCATTACCCACCACTCACATTTTTTTTCTTAATTTATTCAAAGAAAACAAGATGAAACACCTCATAAGATCACATTACATTAAATTTTCATCATGGTCATCATTCACGTAAACAAGTGTTTACTCAAGATCTACTACCTGCAATAAAATGTACCAGACACTGGATAAATCAAAAAGGAAAAAAAAAGAAGGTGGTTTTTGACAGTCTCCCAATAGGATGTGACACAAAGATAAATACATACAAGGTAAAGTGTGATGTGGACAAAAGCGGGCTCCAGAAAAACTGCTCTAGAAATATGGGAGGAGTAAGAAAACACATTTAGCTTGAGGAGTCAGGGCAGTCTTCACAAAGGAGGTGGAATCTATGCTGAATCTTGAATAAAGATAATTTTGAAGAAGAGGAAATGCATTATAGGCACAGGGGCCAACTTGGAGCAAAATCACAGAAGTAGGAAACAATGCGTCCAGTCTGGGATAACAATGAGCAAGGATTTTGTTTGGCTCACCTGGAGGCCTGCTCAAAGGAAGGTTTCAGGGTAGGACAGTGGGGTGAGCACTAGATGCAGATTCAGTGTCATGTGATCCCAGGTATCAGAATTATTTAGCCTGATGCCCTTATTTTAGAAATAATGAAGCTAAGATCAACAGAGGTTGAATGATTTGGCCAAAGTCACACAGGCAGGGATAGGTTTGTAAGTCCAGGTTTTATGAATAATTTGCTTTGTGTCTTTGGCCAAGTCAATTAACTTCTCTGGGTCTCATTTTCATTATCTGTAAAATGAATAGGTTGGCATAGATGACTTCCAAGTCTTATCTTATGATCCTCACACTGAATCAGTATTCTTTCCATTACATGAACCTGTGATTTTCCCTTCAAGTACTACTATTCTCTCTTAATGCTTCTTCCTGCTGTAATACATGTAATGAGAACAGTCTGGAAAAGTAAATTAGAGTTAGATTATATATGCCTTTCATTGTTGGGCTACAAGGAAAAGGGAGTCATTGAAGGTTTTTGAGCAGGGAAAAGACAGAGTGAGACCTGTACAATGGAAAGATTATTTTAACAGTAATGTGGTGAATGGATTGGAGAAGGAAAAGACTAGGCATGGGGACATAAAGAGAGAAGGAGATGGGTGCAAGACATGTTACAGAGTTTGATTTTCGACTAGCTGGCAAGTGATTGATATGGGATGAAAAAGAGGGAAGAATCAAGATCCTAAAGTTTCAAACCTCAGTAATTGAGCAGATAGAGTCACCTTCAACTGAAATAGGGACCTTGGGAGGAAGGACAGATTTAGGTCAACAGATAATGACTTCAGGTTTGGACAAGCTTAGTCTGATTTGACAATCAAGTAGAGTAGTCTAACAAGCTGTTGGAGATTCAGAACTAGAGGTTTAAAACAGAGGTAACATTTAGTATGTTGGATTCCAAGGACATACACGCAAAGGTGACAAGTGAATCTTTAGAAAAAAATGAAATCTCTGAGGAAGAATGTAAAGAGAGAATACAGGACACTTTGAGGGTAGCAAAGGGAGAATGAACCAAAGGCATTATCAAGCAGTCATTGTATGCAATACCTCATATTAAGTTACTTACACAGTTTCTGTTTTCAAGTGGAATTATCACTGTTCTTATAGTATATACGTCTGAAAATCTAGGTTCCAATCTCAGCTTTTAAAACTATGTGACTGAAGATGTCACCTAATTTCTCCATCCTCGGTTTCCCCCAATGTCAGATGGGCCTAATAAAAAATTTATACTAAATGCTTCAAAGGGATGTTGTGAGGAAAGCATTTTACAAATCTCAAAATGCTTTATAAATGTGAGTTATGACTATTGTTATTATTAGAGATTTCATTTTAAAGAATACACGCTTATCCAAAATTTTGACAAACTATTATAGGAAAAGTAATTTAAGGAAATGTGAATCATAAAATTCAATGACTGTTACTCCTCCAAAGTGGATCCTATAGATAAAGCCTGAGGCTAACTACAACACAATTGCTTCTCTATATGTTACCTCAGGTCTGGGTCATCTTAGGAAATGTTCCATCTTTTTCTTGCCAATGGAGGAAGATGACAATAGTATGGATATATGTGTGTATGTATTTGTATATACACACACGTACATATGTATATATGTGTGTATGGTATATACATGTGTGTGTGTGTATATATATACACACATGTACACACACAAAATAGTACACAATTTATTAGAAAAGACCCCTCACCTGCAAAGAATGCAACATCCTCTTGGAGATAATCATACAACCAATCCTCTTCCTCCTATGCTACATGCTTGGCTTGAAATTAACAAACCATTTTCTTTGCAAGAAGATGCTCTCATCTAAAGGACAAGGGGAGCTAACCTTTCTCTGCTCCCTGGCTAGAAACCCAGAGCAAGCAAGCCAAGGGGTCCTCCTTATAACAGATGCTGCTGAATGGTCTTGGTAACAAATTCCATGAAAGAGGGCCCTAGGCCATTTATTCTTTGCCTCTGGCTTTAAAGCAGTCTTTGTCCCAGATGATCAGTAACCTAAGGTAGAACAAGGGCGGATTCCTCCTTAGTGTTAATTAAATTCCTTAACTTTCAATTTAGCCAAGGAAATATCTGGCTCAAGCACCTAACAATTTGGATGTTTGGCTATCAGAATACATTCTCTTTGAATTATCTTAGAAATACGGTCCATGGAACTAAAGTATTGAATCCAGAAAATCAGCATGAGCTATATAAAGTCAACTCAATTGACTAGCTTTCCTGCCTTGATGTAACTAAAGTAATTTTGGGGCCAAATGATTCTCAAATTGAGAACTCCTATTTCAAAACATTCCATAAGTAGTACAGTTATTTACCATCAACCTGAGGAACTGGTATTAATATATTGGGGATTTTCAGGGAAGCCAAGTCCTCCAACCTTCTTTACTAAAAATCCCAAAGGGATAAATATTTGAGTTGAGTATAAGGTTTTTAAATGAGTAGATTTTATTCACAAAGGACTACGATCAAGTTCACTTTGTTTTACTGATTTACCATTATTCTTTTCTTCTATGAAAAGATTGCACGTTAAATACATAGATAATATTACATATAGTGTTTCCCTCTTTGATTACCTCTCAGTACTCTCAGATCTAGGTGCTGGTCCTCATCCCTTCACTCGTGGACTACAGCACTAACCTGGCTGGTCTCCCTACTTCCAATCCCCAACCCCTCACTCTGGTCTGTCTTACACTCAGCTGACAAAGTGATGTTCCTAAAGACCAGGAACATGTCACCCCACCTAACTCAATAAATTGTTGTCTTCCCTATGACCTCCAGGATAAAAAAAAAACTCCTTTGTTTAGCCTTTAAAGCCTTTACAACCCAGTCCTTTTCTATTTTTCCACTGTTCTTACACTTCACTCTCGTCCATGTACTCCATGATCCAGTGGCTCTGGCCTACTCTGTCTCCTAACTGTGTGTATTTTCACTGGCTGTCCCCCATGTCAGGAATTCTCTCCCTCCTCACCTCTGCTTCTTGGTCTCCCTGGCTTCCTTCAAGTCCCAACTAAAATCTCACCTTCTGCAAGAGACTTTTCCAGGTCCCATTCAATGTATTAAATACACTTCTTAGCTTTTAGTTTAGCCAAGGAAATATCTGGCTCCTGCCTCTCATGATTTGTATATTTGGCCATCAGAATACATTCTCTTTGAATTAACCTAGAAATTTGGTCAATGAAGCTAAATGCTGAATCCAAAAAATCAGTGATTGCGCTATATATTCACTAGCTTCTTTCTAAGATCGTCTCCAATTTACTCCACACGTAATTTTGCCTGTACATAGTTTTTTGCATGGCGCCCCTCACGTTAGAATGTGAGCTCCTTTTTGGACAAGCATTGCTTTTACCTTTCTTTGTATTTCTACAATTAGCATAGTGTCTGGCACGTAGTACACACTTACTAAATGCTTGCTGACAGGATTTGTACATGCAGAGTTTGCACGATGTCTCTCCTCCATTACAAGGTTAGCTTTCTGAGGGCAGACATTGCCTGATTATGAAGGGTACCACAGTCCTTTGTCTCATTTGCATATACCTGTTTTTAGTCTAAGAATTTAAAACATACAATGATGACTCAAATGACAGCTTGAAGATTCTTGCATGATTAAACAGAACATGTTGGTTCTATACTATCAAAAAATGGAAAATTTGTTATTGTTAATCTTACACGGGAAAGATAAATGTCAAAATACTAGGAGGTACTGGTATTAGTCACTAGAAATAATGAACAACCTGGCTGGAGTGGCCAGGAATTGATGGAAGAGGAGAACTGAGCAGGGGAGTAAAGGCTCATCTTGTGGGGTTGGGGGAAAGCCATCTTTTACTGACTTCTGAGAAGAAAAAGACAGAGAGACAGCAAGTCATCTGAACACAAGGTTTCAGTTGCTAGCTCCTGATTGGCTAGAGAATGACTGAATTTCAATAGAAGGCAGCAGAATTGAGTCTTGTTGCTACCTTGAGGGTGAGAGAGGTGAAATTTCTGAGACATACCTGTTGTTCTCTGCTGCATTCTCTGTTTAGAAAGGGAAAAAAAATAAAGGGAAATAAAATCTTCGTAGCTGCTGTGCCATTAAATGGCTTGCTGAAAGCAGACTGGACATCACATAATGTTAGTGAGTGAAGAGCTGGATGGGTTTTTCTGCATTGCTAAGGGTTGTGGAGAGAAGAAAGGAATAGGCATTTATAAGTGCATACTGTGTGCCATTGTATCATGCTAAATGCATTAGGAATATTATCTCTTTTGATAGCCTGATGAGCTTTGTGTTTCTTTACTTAAAGGATTCTGCTGATCAATACAATAGTGTAACATTTTCTAAACTCCCTTTTGTAAGGGTAACTATGAGTTTAAAGCACTTGTCACTGCTTCATCAGTTCCAGAGGATTTGCCCAGAAGGAGAATGGTAAGAACCAACAGTAAAGTAGTTAGCAGAAGAGAAATTTCATGTGTTGTAGATGTTTCTGAATGGACTAATGATATCAAAATCTTCAGTCCAGAGTTGTGTTACCTGGAACATGTAGTTTTTTTCCTCACTCATGCATCTCCATGCCTAGTTTCTGTTAGTATTGCCAAATCTCCTTCATAAATACTGAATACATAAACCCAGATTCATATGCGGACTATAATGAATTAATATTTCTGTATTTGCTTTTATTAGATATTTGTAGCATATCACTTATTATTGCTTTTACCTTATTGATAACTAAATGGTTATGTTAAAATCTAACAGGATCATGAGTGTGAATGACTAGCTTTATATAAATAGAAGCACAGCAGTGAGGGCTAAAGAGCTACAGTGGTGAGTAGGAGGGGTTTATTCCCTCATAACAGATTACCCTGAAGACCCTGAGATAGATTAAGTGTCACTGTGTGGTGATAGGTCTCCAGGAATCCATTCCTGCCACTTTGAAGGCAGGTTGGGGTAAGAAAGCCAGTCTAGAGAAAGAAAATAGATGGCCTACTTCTTCTTCAGGGTTAGAAAGCAAAGAATGAGGAATGTCATGCACCCATTACATATACTTCCACATGTCAGTAGATCATCTCATGAGTTGCTGTATCAAAAACATTAACCACTCGATAAGCAACCTTGTGGTGGTTAGATAGACTTTCTATATCTAGAAGGGTCCTCACGATGGACTCAGTCTACTGTCATGCCTGTACCAGAAAGTTTCCCATCTTGATAGAACCTACCAGAGTTTGTGCTCCAATGGCCCAAACTAGACAGTTTGCCATAGTGGCAAAAGCCCCAAACCTGGAATCAGAGGACCTGGCCCTTCCAGGGATCTTAGGCAATTCAACTAACTGCACAGAGCCTTAGTTTTCTTATTGGTGAAACAAGGAAATTAAACTAGATGAGCTAGCGCTAGTGGTCTCTCCTGCTATGACTAATTGCTTTATTAATGATGATCTCAAAGGTCCCTTTCATTACCAAATTTATGATCCTATGACCTAATGGTTCTAACTGAATGTTTGTGTCAATAACATATTAATAAGAGAAGCAGGGTTTGCAAAAGGTAGACCTTGAGCTGTGCCTTAAAACAAACAAACAAGGAAATACAAGATTTTAGTAGATATTAATTACATGGTAGGCAGAAGTAGTCATCACCATATTTTCAGTGGTAACTTATATAACCTGTGGAAAATGGTGTATCATTTAGTAAATATTTGAGAAAAGGAGGTGGGTCAGTCATTCACTAAGAATGGAGTGGGGGGTGGGAGAATGGTAGAAAATGAATGACCTAAGTGTTTCATTGATATTAATGACAGAAGAGAGGGGAAGTGGGGGTGGGGGGGAAAGAGAGAGAGAAAGAGAGAGAGAGATACAAAGGCTTCTAGAAAGATCATCTCTTTAAGAATTTACCTTGAGAACATGCAATAAATTTGCACTGGATGAGAATGCAGGATGAATCATAATCTCTATAAATGGAGAGATTACCCATGTTGATAAGATCCTGGATCTACTGGAGGACTGAATGCTGACTGTCAACATCTCCATCATCCAGGTTGTAGAATCACAGGCAATAACAGTGAATGTTCAGTCAGCTACTCTAGATTGTCTCCCCACCAGTATTCTGGAATGAATGACTCTCTGTTTTATACATGAGAGAAGTTCAAATACTTACAATATGTACATCTGTGAGAGTCAAGGTCATTCCTAAGTATATTCTGCCAATTTATGGAAAAGACATGTAAATTTAATGGCTATAAGCCTGACATCTTATCACGACTAAATAAACTACATTCAGGATAAAGAGAAAGAAAAATAAAATACCCACTGCTGTTTTGTTTCCAGTTTTGGTGGCCTGGACCATGATCCCCCACTAATATAGTTCTTCCATTTTTTCTTTTCTTCTTATATAGTAGAATATGAATACTGGGAGGTCAGGGACTGTCTTATATTTGTATTTGTATCCTAACACTTAATCAGGGCCTGATATTAGGCACATTATAAATGCTTGCTTGCTAACATAGTATCAGGGCCCAGTCAAAGCTCCAACCATCTCCTCTGGCCCTGCACCCAGGACATCACTCAAGATACTGAAGGCTCTGGAAACCTGTCAGAGAACTGTTTGATTTTTTTTGTTTAAGCAATCGGGGTTAAGTAACTTGCTCAAGGTTACAAGGCCAGTTATTTCTGGGTGTGGTGCTGAGCATCTGAGCCCGGGATTTGATCCAGGTCATCCTGACACTGGAGCCAGTGCTCTTACGCGCTGTGCTACCTGGCGCTAACTTGATTTTAAAGCTAGAAGAGTCCTGAGAAACCAGTTCAGTTCATATCAGAAAAAGAATACAGTGCTCACTTCAACATATCCCCAAAGTCCAGCTTCTCCTTGAGGACCTTCAATGAGAGGGAATCCACAACCTTTTGAGCCACCCCATTCTCTGTTACAGAGAACTCTAGCTATAAGGAAAATTTTCCTGAAGTCCAGCCTCCTTTCAACTTTCACCCTTTCCTTTTGGTTCTGCCCCAGTAGTTATATATAATAAGCATAATCCTTCCATATAAAAGTCTTTCAAATATTTAAATAAAGCTACCAGGCCTGCACAACACTCTCAAATCTTCCCTAGGCTAAACATCTTCAGTTCCTTCAACCAGTCCTCCTAAGGCAGTCACTTAAAGTCCTTTGTTATTCTGGTGGTTTTCCTCTGGCTATTCTCCAGTTTAATAATTCCTTTCCAAAAAGTGAGACTCAGAACTGAATACTCAAAATGTGGTCTGGTCTGGGCACAATACAATGGCTCTGTCACTTCTGTATTCCTGGAAGCCATGTCCCCTAGTGTAGTCCAAGATAACACTGGTTTTTGTTTTTTGAGAATATTACCAATTATGACCTAACCAAAGATCCTACTTAACCCAAAGAGAGAGGAGTTCCCCCTAAATCCCACATGGAGAATTCCTGAGAATAAGGAGAAAAAGTTGATGAACTAGATGACTTTAAGGACCAGGGATTCCACACCATTCAAGTTAGACTTTCTGGAACGCTTTGGATTACTCGTGTAAAGTATATATTTCATAGGAAGCCTCTATTGGCATGATTTGTTGTCCTGCAAGAAAGCATGTTTCCAACTTCCCAGAAGAGTGGAATGTCAGAATTGTAAGGGGCTTTAAATAAATAACTGAAATTTATGTAGCACCTTAAGTTTCCATATCACTTTGCATATATTATGTCATCTGAACCTCACAACAGCCATGTGAGAGAGGCACTACAGTTATTATTATACCAATTTTACAAATGGTGTAAGGGAGACTTAGCAACTTACCCAGGTTTTGTAGCTATTAAGTGTCAGAGATAATATTTAAGCTAGGTCTTCTGACAATTAAGTTCAGTGCTTTAAACAATACACTATTGGCTTCTTTGGCAGGTAGATGATCTTGAAGGTTCTCTTATCCAATATCCTTATTTTATAGATCAAAAAAATTTAAGCTCAGAGAGAGGAAGTGGATTCTCCAAGACAATGTAGGTAGTAAGGAGCATAACTGATACTCACCCTAAGACCTAGAGTCAAAAAAACCTGGATTTATTTATGTTAAATGCTGGCACTCCTAACTCCTTGATTTTAGCTTCATTCCTGGTTCTTGTCCTCTGGTGGTTTTTTTTTTTGTTTGTTTGTTTGTTTTGTTTTTTCAACATGCCTATTTATTGAAGAGTCTTTATAATGAGTTTATGACCTCCTGGTTCATGTTCCCCTGGCACTGACTTCCAAATTACCTTACCATAGGCAATTGAGTGATGTCACCATGAATAGAGGGTTGGATTTGAAGTCAAGAAGACCAGAATTAGAATCCTCAAGTCACTTAGTCTCTCTAGGCCTTCATTTCCTCATCCAAAATTTGCAATAAAATGAGCACAAATCTTACAGGGCTGATGTGAGGATGAAATCCAATCCAAATTCTTTGCAAATCTGAAAAAGTTAGGTAAATACTAGCTATTAAATCATTATCACCTCAAACCCTGAGCCCACAAGTCTGAAAGTTTTTTTTAAAAATCTTTTTATATATTATAGTTTGGGGTTTGTTTGTTGTTTAATTTTTAATTTTTTGTCTTTTTAGAGGGGGGAAGGCAGGGCAATTGGGGTTAAGTGACTTGCCCAAGGTCACATGGCTAGTAAGTGTTAAGTGTCTGAGGCTGAATTTAAACTCAGGTCCTCCTGACTCCAGGGCCAGTGCTCTATTCACTGCACCACCTAGCTGCCCTTAATACAATTTCTTTATCCACTTTTTTTCAATTCTTCTAAGTTTCTGTATGTCCATGACCAGTACCTTTCTGTCTGTCTGCTATTACCCTCCACTGTGGTAAACAAGGCTGGGAACTTACCCCACTCAAACCCTGCTAAAGTTGGTCCATTCTAGGCTAAAGAAGGAAGGAAGGAAGGAAGGAAGGAAGGAAGGAAGGAAGGAAGGAAGGAAGGAAGGAAGGAAGGAAAGAAGGAAGGAAGGAAGGGAGGAAGGGAGGAAGGGAGGAAGGGAGGAAGGGAGGAAGGGAGGAAGAGAGAAAGAAAGGAAAGAAAA
>NW_027186349.1:10490725-10521096 GCF_028583685.1 Petaurus breviceps papuanus
GAAGGAAGGAAGGAAGGAAGGAAGGAAGGAAGGAAGGAAGGAAGAAATTATTGTGATCATAAATGCTGCCAATCTGGCAGTAATTAGAGCTTCTCTAAAAGCATTAGAACTTCCACCTAGACTGCAACTGCAGCCAAGTCAAAAAAGAATATAACATACTACATTTTGGAAAGATATCCCCATTTGTCTTCCAGGCTATAATTAGAGTATGATAAGCAAGATGGCTAGATCATGAGATAGTCCACCTTTAGAATGTTTAGAATGTTCCTGACAAGGAGAATTCAAAGGAATAAATAAATGATAAAAATAACAAGACCCCATCTGAGAGGAAAACATATACTGTGGTGGATGGTAGGCAGGTTATACCTACCTGGGACGTGCAGGTGAGCTGTCTTCCAAGATTTAACTTGGTCTCAACATTTCATTGCCTTTTTATGGCTTACACCAACACTTAACCCACTTAACTTAGCCTGGCACACAGCAGGCATTAACAAATGTTTATTGACTGACTGATCTAGAATGCCCTCCTTTCTCCTATCTACTTATTAGTCCTCAATTTTCTCCAACGCTCATTCAAATGCCACCTTGTACTCAAAATATTTCCTAATCCTCTAGATTTAAATCTTTTCTTCCTCAACATATTTTCTTGTATTTACTTATTTGTGTGTGTGTGTGTGTGTATACATATATATATATAATATCATTCTAGTAGAATATGAGGGCCTTGAGGGCAGGGCATTAATTTTTTGTATGCATAGTAGCTAATAAAGTTTTTTATATACTTGTGTATAGTAGGCGAAATATGTGTGTGTATACACACATATACATATCTACATAAATACAAATGTATACATAGAAATATGCAGTACATTTATGTATATATACATACACACATGTATATATTTTCAATATCTATATTCATATAAATATATACATACACACGTGTATATGTATGTGTATATGTGTGTATTCAATTAAATATGGCAAAAAACCTGGGCAAAATTAAGAATTAAAGCTTATTAAACACTTCTATTAATTTATGTACTGACGAATTATATTGCTAGATGAAATCTGGAATATATCCTTAGAGACTGAAATTCTGTTTAAGAATTGAACGTGAAAGAACAATAGATTATTTCTCTCTTCTTTCCATTTGGAAATTCATGAATTTGGAAGGGTTACATGTCTAGAGTTAAATCAATGGTGGCAAAGAAATGGATTGAGTTTCTTGGACCACAGCTGATAATGCATACCAGAATAATGTACTCCAGGCAAAGAGGGGAGCATACTTCAGAAAGCATGTAAAGAAATAATTTGGCAGGAGAATCACCAACCTGATAAGGAGACTTTCAAATAGAACTTTGAGAGAAAAATGACAGAATAAAACTATAGATCAAGATATATCTGAGAATAGATAAACAGAAATAAAGGGGCTAATGGTTAGAATACTTAATAATTCTCCAGTAGAAATAATGGACAAAGGAGTTGGAAACTAAAGTCACTGATATTCTCTGTATCAGTATACATGGCAAAAGTTATTACTAAGTTCAAGTTATCATTGGACTTTATGACACTAAATTCATACATGGAGTAAAGCAATGAAAGCATATGTTTTTTTGAAAATAGAGTTACTAGGGAGATTTGTTTAATTGTTTTTTTTTTCAGTCATAGACTCTTTGTGACCCCATTTTGGGTTTTCTTGGCAAAGATACTAGAATGATTTGCCATTTCCTTCTCCAGTTGATTTTACAGACTGAAGAACTGAGGCAAGCAGGGTTAAGTGACTTTCCCAGGTCACACACTAATGAGTGTCTGAGGTCATATTTGAACTCATGAAGAGAAGTCTTCCTGACCCCAGGTCCAGCACTCTATCCACTGTGCCACGTATCTGTCCTAGCTGGAGAGAGGGAGTAGCATATGTCTTTATGTGAAGGTGGTATACACTGATCTATCTTCATCTGTGATTATTGTTTTGAAAGCAAGAGACAATGTTAATCCAAGACATCATTAAAAATCACGTACTTAAATTCCACAACTTCTTTTATTTTGACCTAATGGGAAATGCAAATATGATACTGGATACAACCTATTGCCAGAAATGACTTTTGAGTTGTACTAGTTGATGTCTACAACATCTTCTGCCATCTTACCAAAGGCCTAGCAAATGATAGTAGTCCCTATGAACATGCCCAGAGCACCAGTGATGAAATTCCCCATATAGAGTCTACTTAGATATTTTGTGGCTGGTTGTGGTCTGCTAAGCATGTAATGATTAAATAGCCTCTGCCTGGTTGCAATTAGAGAATCCAAAAGGCCCAAGTTGGCCTCCACTGTCACTATCTCTACCTACTGAATCTTTACCTATTTTTGGTGACACCTTAACTGACAACATCTGGCAAGAGAACATTATAATGAGACTTAAGATTCTCTCCACTTTGAGACAAACATGAGGCCACAAGAATACAAGATTAATTTCTCTAAGGGTCAAGTCAGAAGCTGCATCCTGGTAGATTTGAAAGATAAATAGAGCCAGTCACTTGGGAGCCCAGGCGTTGAGTCTATGCTCGGTTTTGTAGCCAGTTCAGCATCAATGCCTGGAGTAGCCAACCCCTCAGCACCTCCCTCCACCTGCCCAGAGCCCTAAAGGAGAGATGTAGCTGACCCAGTTCTGAGACAGTGAACCCAGAACATATTTACTTTCCTGGGCTCTATTCTTTTCTCCCTTTATACTATTTGTCCTGGTGATCTCATCAGCTCTTACGGTTTCAATTATCTTCTCTATATTGATGACCCTCAGATCTACTTGTCTAGCCCTAAACTATCTTCTGATGTCCAGGCTCACATCCCCAACTGCCTATTAGACATCTTGAACTGGATGTGCCATAGACATCTTAAACTCAACACATCCCAAACTGAACCCATTATCTTTTCCCAATCCCTTTCCTCTTTCCTACTTTCCTATTACTGTCAGGGGTACCACTATGCTACCAGTCACACAGACTCTAAACCCTGGAGTCATTCTCAGTCCCTCACTTTCTCATCCTCTTCTGGACTGGTTGCTCCTCGAGATGAGACACTTTTGGCTTTCTTTTTATGTCCAGTTACTTAGCCTGGCACAGAGCAGGCACTTAATAAATGTTAGTTGACTTGAGTTGACTACTAAGATCCTAACTAGCAGGAAAGACATCAACAAGGGAATCAATGGTCATGTAGTATGAATGAGATCCAATAGATAAGCAGCCCAAGTATTAGCTACATGGGTTTCCTTAAAGTGCAAAAAAAAAAAAAAAAATTAAAGCTTTCAGTGTGTTGGTTGAGTAGATTCTCCATGAAGCTCTTGGATAAAATAAGCAAAAATCAAGCAGGATTAGGTTTGGAAGGTATGTATCAGTGAATCTGTATGTGTATCAGTGAAGGGCGTATTTAGGGAGAGATGAAGTAATAGATACAGTTCAGTAATTAAGCTCTCATGAATGAATGGAAAAAATCATGAATAACTTTTTGTGTTTCATGTTAATTTTCTTTCTCTTGGGAATATATTTTTGAAAAGCTTCTAAATAATTAACAAACAAAAAAGCACACTGCTCCAAATGCTAAATAGAAGATAACTTTAGTGCAAATATTCTACCACCTCTTCCCCCTCTTTAATGCATTTTGGTCTACATTTAATCCTCAGGAACAAGTGAGGAAGTTTAAAACAATACTATTCATATTCTGTTTACTCAATTAGTAGCAAGACTGTGATAAGACCAGGATTCCAAGTTTCCCCTCCATATGGATTAGTTTTCCCTAAGAGACAATAAAGTGGGCTGTGCCTTGATTGGCCTCTGCCTCCTTTGAATAAGCTTCCTGGTCACCCAAGGACAGGGATATGTTTGTAATTGTTTAACAACTGGTACCTTGTGGTGAAAATGTATGCAAGACATACTTTTATATTTAATCTGCATTATTAGCATTTTCTCCATCACTTTCTTAATTCTAGCTAGTCTAAACAACTCAATCACAAAAGTAAATCAAGTCCTAACTTGTAGTGTTCCTGATCCCAAGATATAATGCTCACACTGGAAATTGAATAATTGTCCCTCCCTCCCTGGTCCCTTCCTGAATGCATCAGAGCCTTGACTAATGGCATCAAAGTGCCACCCATGTGGAAATGGGTGGGGTCTCTTGGACTTGGCAGATAGAAAACTGGGGGAGTCACCATATCTTGTCCTGCAGTCCAAATATATATCAGTATGGAGATGTGGTGGGGAACTTCCAAAGAAGTTAAGTGTCTCTGCATCCCTGTTTCATACCCTTGCTGTTTTGGGGCAAAGTAAACCTCCTTTTGCTAATTGGTCAATGACTGTGTTGAGTGCTTCATTTTGTCCCAACATCAAACCTTTTACATAACAGAGTGTTGGTGTTAGACCTGTCTCTAATAAAAGCCAAATAATAAATAACTACAATGTGATAGGTAAAGAGATTCTTAATTTTCCAAACATCCCTATTTAGCTCTTTTTTTCAAGTAATTTTGATTCACTTGTATTTTAATTTTAATCCACTTATATAATTCACTTTAATTCAAATAATTTTTACAGCAATATCAATGGAAAGAGAAAATGAAGCATATTTAACACTTCAACCTTTTGTTTATAGGCTAGAAAATACAGGGGAAAATGGCACACTTCAACATATTCCATGGGCAGCTACTCTGAAATGACAAATTGATGTTTAGAAATATGAAGACCCAACATGTCTAATGTTGGGGTAGACATCTGCTGTTCCTGCAGGACTGCCTGCAGTATGTGGTAATTAGCACAACCACCAAGACTTGAAAGAAAAAAAGAGGTTATTTTTGTCAGAAATTGGAGATGATCTTTGAAATGGGGGCATTGGAAATACTCCAGTCAGTTCAGAACAACAATTACAAGAGCTTCTAATGACTTTGGACACATGGATTCCAATCTTGGGATAATATAAGGAACGTTGTTTCTGGAGTCAAAGGATGAGATCTTGGGTTCAGATCCTAATTCTACCACTTTATACATTACCTGTATGAGTTACTTCTCTAGACTTCAGTTTTCTCACATAGGAAAATAAAGGGGTTGGACTAGGTCCTGTCCTGCTCTTGATCCCTTTAAAGATTTTTATTTTCTTCTTTATAACGTCCAAGACAAGCAGCATCCTAGTTGTATTCAGCCATTCGGGTTCAAATGAGATAATATAGATGAAGTGCTTTACAAACTGTAAAGCCCCAGGAATTTACAATCATAATTATGCTTTTAAGTATAAGATTTTGTGCCCTTAAAATCCCTCAAACTAAATTTCAAAATGATATTTACATTTATAAGAGGTTTCAGTTCACTTTGAATATTAAATAGGCTAGTGTTCTTAAAGTATATAAACTGAAGTCTCTTATAATTTGGAGCAATGATGATTTCAAGATAATTTCCCCTCTAGTGGCAGAGGGAGGTTTTACAGCATTCTTTTGATACTCTTGCACCTGTTTTGAATAAAAATTCTAATTGCTTTGTGATTCTGACATGAGACCTTTCTTGTTTTATGCTGATTAGATGGATTCTTGATCATTTCTCCCGGGGTTGGATGTTAACCAACACTCAAAAGGCTAACTCAACATCTAGCCAAAATTCTTTTTCATAGAAACTCACACTATACAAATGCTTTTCCTGGACCAGGTGCATGTGGGTGAGCAACTATGACAAATAACCTATAGGAGAAAGGTGTTTTTATAAAAAATCAGTAAGTGAACTGGCATTATCATCTGCTTCCACTTTTCTCAATACTTTATAACATATGCTCTATGCCCCTGCCAAGTATACCTGCTTGCCATTCCCTGCATAACTAACTCACTTCTGCCTTCATCTCCATACATTCCATCTCTCCTACCTAAAGTGCCTAACTTAAATCCTTCCTTTCTTCAAAAGTAAGGATTAAAATCCTGATATTCCATGAAGCTTCCTCTGATTAACTCCACCCAGCTCAGATCAATTTATGTATTGTAGAGTTCACTCCAGTCTTGGACCTTTCTAGAACTAGACAGAACTGTCAACTGATAAATGCATACAAGTAGTTTGTTTCCCTGAAAGTAATCTATAAATATAAACACATATATAAATAAAGAGCATCTGTATTTATTAGCCTGTATTCTTCATCTTGTTTTGGCTCCAGGGTTAGTTTGACCCAGAACACAAATCAAGAACCAGCTAACAAGAATAAATGTATTTATGTTGTCTCTGCTATTAGAATGAGCACCTTTAAGACAAGAATAATGTCTCCTATTACTTTTAAATATCTTTACAGCATTCCATAGACTAAAGGCAATGGAATATTGTCTGATTTCAGCCAAAGATGGCAATATGTGCAGGCACAGAACAGATGATTTTAGAGCTGGAAAGGGTCTTTGAGGTGATCTGATCATACTTTCATAGATTTAGAGATAGAAAGAAACTTAGAGGCCATCAGATCTAAACAACTCATCTTAAAGATGAGAAAGCTAAGGCTGAATGAGTTATGTGACTTGCCTAAGATCATAGAGGTAGCAAGCTACAGGTCTAGAGTTCCAATCAACCAAGGTTATCTAAATATTTTCTTCCAGTCTCTTTTCTTTCTAGATGCAAATCTATTACCCTCAGGGGTCTTCATGGGAGAGATAGGGAGGATGTGCCAGATAAGTCAAATTATTACCACCACTACCTTAACCATAATTACAACCTTCAGAACTTGATGGAAACAGACCCTAAACCTAAGAGCCTTGAGAACAAGTGTCTTCTAAATCGCTGAGACTTCTTTTGTTCCAGTCTCCACAGGTATCATTGAAGAGAGGAATCATTGAGAAGAAAGCGTCTACTTTTCTTATCATCACTAGCAACAACTGTTGACCAACTGCCACCAACAGACAGCTTGGCACCACAGACTTTTATTCCTGCTTCCAGCCCATATTTCACAACTATCAACAAGGTGAAGCAACTCTTGTGAAGGAGGAACCGGTCATCTCCGACCAACTGCTAACTCCCACTCACAGGGAAGCAAACTAGCACAAGTAGCAGGGCATTCTTATGGGAAGACCCAAGGCAGCATGTGCCAAGCAAGTCAAACCACCATCATTTCTCCTCAGGCCTAATGAAGACAGCCCACAAACAGGAACCAAAAAGGCTTGGGAATATCAGTGCTTTCAGCTCAACGTCTGCCACTATTCATCCTGGGAAATGCAGCTTGGCAACTGCTCCTGAAGGCATTATAGCCACATCTACTGAAGACACAGAAAAGAAAGTTCTTGTCACCGAAGTCCCTGATGCTATTGATTGGTCCAATGTTAGAAATTACTGTTATTTTATCTATGAAAATGACATTAAAGAATAAACACTAGCATCTGATCTGCAACTGCACCCTAAACAATATGGGACCTTTTTATCTCACTGGCTGAAACTGTCAATATGTGCTCTCTTTAGCTCTTTAGAATATGAGCTCTTTGAGAGCAGGGGCTGTCTTACTTTTCTCTTTGCATCACTAGAGCTTTGAAAATAGTAAGCACTTAATAAATGCTTTACCAATGCATTCATTCACTGTCCTACACTGAATCCAACTTCCTTACTTTACAAATTAAGAAACTGAGGCACAAAAAGATAAAATGCCTTGCCCTAGGTCAAACAGTAAGCCAGTGACAGAATCAGGCCTCCTGGTTCTCAAATCAATGTTCTATTACATCACACCAACAAGGAGCCTCAGAATGATTTTTATTCAGATCATTCTTCTCAATAAAACTTACACTTTTTCATTCATTCCCTGAAACTTAGATGTCTAAGTTTTGCCCTCTATTATCTCTCCAAGCCCAGTTTGTCAAAGATGATTTTCAAAAGAAAAAAAGATGATACTATCATTGTGTTACAGAAAAACAAAAACATTGGACTGGGGATCAAAAGACTTGAATTCTAGTCTGAGCTCGACCCCTGATTTGCTTTGTGAATAAGAACAAGTCAAGTGTCCCAGACTTTGGTTTTCTTATCTTCAGCATGGGAGATTGGATGATTGCTGGGGTTCTTTTCCAACTCTAAAGTCCATGATCTAATGAACTAGGTATGCTTAAGGCCTTTCTAGTTCCATGGTTCTCTTTTGCAAAAATGCATTATCTGTATAAAAATATGGTAATGAATGTCCTATCTGGGCATTATAAATCTACTCAAAAAGCATAATTCCTTTCTCCTTGGAAAGAAGTTGCTTCTAAGTGAAAGAGTAACATTGTCTGGTATTTTAATTCAACCTGCCATTAGGGAAAGAATGAGATGAAAAAAACCTCAATTATATACTGTATTAATAATTATTATATAACTTGGTTATTACAATCAAGCAATAAGGTGGTTTTCCAGAAGTCTTACATGAACCTCATTCTCTTTATCATATACGAATGTATGTGCTAAATGGGAACATCAGTACCAAACACACATGAGAGGTCTGATACTAAAATGGAAAAAAAAAAGAGAGAATAATGATTATTTCCAATTTATTGAAAAATGGCATCTAATACTTTCCTGATAGAGATCTTACCCATAAGTAAAATGGAAAAGTAGTTTAGTCTCAATAGGTAAAGATTATTTACTCACCACGACCTTCCATAAAATACATAGTTCTCTAATGGTTTTATAATTTTTCTCATATTGAATTCTAGCTGTGGTAGCAATGAAGAGGTTCCTGTATTTCTAAAAAGAAAAATGTACAATTCCTGGAAACATGCCAGGATCTTCATTGCTCTGAGGTTTACACAGCAACCACAACTTTGCTCCTCTGTGTTCTCTCTCTATCTCTCTCTGTCTCTCTCTCTGTCCGTCTCTCTCCCTCTCTCTCTGTCTCTCTGTCTCTGTCTCTCTCTCTCTCTGTCCATCTCTCTCTCTCTCTCTCTCTCTCTCTCTCTCTCTCTCTCTCTCTCTCTCTCTGTGTTTGTCTCTGTGTGTGTGTGTCTCTCTCTCTGTCTCTTGTCTCTCCCTCTCCATTGTGTTTTAAGATCTGTATCAGGTATATAGAATTGCATGCTCTTTTTATTTTGACATCTTTTTTCGGGGGAGAGATGGGGAGTTCTGTTTTGGTTTGACCTAGAATGTAAATGAAGCACCAGAGTCACAAGGATAAATTTCTTATAATCTGTACCAATGGTGAAGCAGCAATACTTCAAACAAAATTTCCAGAAAAGAAATATCTACTTAGAAATCACACCTCCATATTCTACCTGATATTACAGCTATCCAGCCCTGGTGTCTGATATCTCAATATTTTTCAAATTAACTTATAAAGATGCTGGGAAAATGAACAAACAAGGATAGAATGTCTAAATTCCCTTTTCGTCATTGATACCAAAGTCACTTTGTTAGACGCTCTGCCCCAGATACATGCAAACTTATATAAATATTGACCCTGGATGAATGATAGGAGGAGGATGAATGGGGGAGGGGGAAGAGAAGAAGGAAAAGGAAAAGAGAAAAAGCATTCCTTTGATTCCTGCAGTCAAGAAATGAGAGATTTCAACTTGAGAATATTGTAATGAAGGAAGAAAGGGGGAAAAGCAGTAGGAGAATGAAGATTAGATTTAGAGAAGAAAAAGAAGGGGAGGAACAGTACAATAAGTAGAAAATGGTGAGGAGAAGAAGAGAAAAGAAGAAATTAAAACAGAAGAGGAGGAGGAAGAAGAAGAAAAAACAGAGGAGGTAAAAAAAGGAAACTTCCTTTTATTTCTAAAGTAAGGAATGAAGACATCAAAACTCTTGAATACTATAAAATTTAGTAATTTAAGCACTTCTAAGGTGTTTTGATTTACCTTCATCATAAATATCAGTTAGCACAGCATATCAATTAATACAAAATTTTTAATATTCTCACTGACCTTAAAGCCTTTGGAAACCATTATACCAAATGACACACGCTTTATTTAAAGGCTGGAGGTTTGATTTTTGTTTCTGTATACTCCAGAGTAGCAGATTAGATTGAGTATCAATTTACCTTCAAGAGATATGAAGTTTGAGTGCTAAGTAAAGCAAAGCTTTTTTAACAAAAGATTATGACTTTAAAATACAAACATTCACTTAAGTTTAATCATAAGGAATGAATTGAAATTCTTTCATTGCCAAGGCATATCTTCCATAACGCTAAGCCAAATGGGTCACTTATACTGAAAAGGTAAATGAAAAGTAATTATAGTGAGGTTCACCTTCAGACTGGTAGTATGCTGCCAATGCTTAATCATAGACATGGGGGAATAAAACCTCTAGAGACCTCTGGGACGCTCCCCTTCCCTACTTATTTTACTATGACAACTCCCTTTATAAATGTGCTTTGGGGAGGTAAATTGCACATTCATATTTTAAAACATTACAAAATTACAAAACATACTTGCATCACAAATGAGGGAAAATGTTATTTTAAATATCCATCTGAAACATGTAACCAAGGTTCTGGACATCATAATGATAAACAAATGAATCAAAATGGGCTTGCTGCCCAGAAACCCAACTATGAACAAACACAATTAGGGAAAAGAAAGGCAAGAAAAGAAAAGGAATAAAAGATTGAAGAAAGAAAGGAAGTACAGAAAGAAAGAATAGAAAAATGACTATGAAAGTGAAAAGTAAAGTAAAAAAAAACAAAACTAAACAAAACCTTGCTTAGAGACTTGCGTAGTCATCTAAGCAACAAACCTTTGAACATCTTCATGGAGAATTTGTATGTAATAAGGTCTTGGGTACAATTTAGTTTATAAGTGCAATGATGAACAGTAAAACATAGTTTCTTTGGGAAATTCCAATAAGTAGCAAGTATGTTAAGTTCTGGTTCAAATTAGGACCATGATATGAAGAGTATGAAAAAATAAATCTGTCACTAAAGATTTATCCTATCAGAGTCAAGTGAGAATTTTTCTTTACTTTTTTCCTTTCCTCAAAAAAAAAAACAGAACTTTTTTTTTTCTCACAAGAGGGAAGCTAAAAAGAAATTTGTCTTTGTTGATACCATAGCATATGAATTCTATGGAGGACAGGGATTAGGTCTCTTAAACATTGCATACAGTGCCTACAGAGATTGATGACCCCCTTTTCCCCTAAAAAAAGTGTTTTAAGTTAATATTAACTTTAATTGTATAAATGATACTGAGAGGGCGTGTTGTATATTAGATGAGAAAATCTTAAAAACAGAATGAAATAAATTTAAACTCCCTCTAACCCTTGCTGACTGTATGACCCTGAGGAAGTTTTGTAATTTTTCAGTGTCCCATATAACCATCTAAGACTATAATTTGAAGAAAATTTGCTGATCTTCATTGATAGAGGAAGATTTATTTTATTTTAATTTATATTTTTTACCAAGGAGTTCCACACAATGATGAAATTATAGGTCTGGGCCAAAATGCAAAAAATACATATTTGTGTATATTGAAGAAGAGTGGTACATGTTTTCATCGAAAGGGAAAGGAGAATTGGTTTATGCTCAACATTTAGAGAGCATTTCCAATCTTTCATACTATCCTTAGGGGCAACACAGGGGTGTGGCCAGATCTACAGGGCCTTTCACTGAAGCTATCCCTCATATTGATGTGGAGGGCTGGCCTCTTGGTCTGATCATGCAACCTTTTCTGAACCCAATTAACTGTAGTATCTAGTTCATCTCTCTATATTATCTTCAAGCATCTTCATACTTTTCCTATCTTATGGCTAACAAATTCATAGCTCTTATTTCTGAAGCCTGTCTCTGAAGGCTGAACACCCCTTTCTATTACTATGTCTACCTGCATTTTCATTTCTATGCAGCTCTGCTCTACCCTCTCTTCCCCTCTGATTACTGTGCCCTTTGAAACCACTCTTCTAGTGAACAGAATTCTCTTTTCATCCAACCTAAATTCTTTCCATATTCCTTTCATCTTCTGGTGCTTATAGAAACCAAGATTTCTCCTGAAAACAATTCACGTGTTGCCATAACTTCTAGTTTTGACTGTTTCTTCTCACTTATCCCCTAACTATGATCCTGAACAAGGAATCAATATATATAGTGTTCCCTAGTGATACTTCGAAAATACCTTCAGCAACCATCATCCAGAAATATCTCCTACTTTGAAACTCACATCATTCATTTATATGATAACTTTCCAGATATTTCTTATCATTATCTACTGACCTGGAGGTTACTCTCTCTCTCTCTCTTTTTCTCAGAGTTTAAAAAAAAAAACCAATTAATTTGATTCATTCAATATATCCGGTTCCCAAACTTTCTCTCTCCATGCTTCCCAAAACATTCCTTTGTCCTTGACTTCAATATCCACACTGATATCTCTTTCAATATGCCTGTCTGACATATCACCCAGCTAAACTCCCAAGGACTGTATCTTTACTCTACCTCAGCCTTCACTAGGGTAATCAAACCTGAGATGCAGCCATTATTTAAAACTGGTTCAATTTCCATGATCTTGAACTATACAATTCTGCTCTATAGTTAGAATATCTGTTGCATCTATTTTTCTCATTGCTTTAGGTCATCCTACATCCACTATTGTTCCTGATCACTACCCCATCACTCCATTCTTTCCAGTTTCTCCAACTTTTCTGCTCATTCAGAAACACAGAATTTCAGAATTGAGATCTCTAACAGCAATTTAGTCCAACCCATACCTTAAAAAAAGACTCTATACACAGTAAGCTGCCATCCAGTCTCTGCTTACTCACCTCTAATAAGGGAGAAGACAATTGCATTTTGGAATAGCTTTAATTTTACTTAGTAAACTGTTTTTCCTTGCATCAAATCTAAAGTTTTTTTATGTTTTTTTTGTTTTTAACTTCAACCCATCACTCCTAGTTATGCTTTCTGGGATAGAACATTGGTCAAACAATTTTTTCAGTGTCTGCTAGGTACATGCCCCCTACTCTCTTCTACCTTTTATAAGTCTTTCATCTTATAAATGCCCTTCTTAAACACTGGTACCTAAAACTGAAAACAAAACTCTGTGTCTAACTAGGATGTCTCCTTATTCTTGGACGATATGCCTTCCCCAATGATCCTTCCCAATATCAAATTCCCAATATTTATCTATTTGATTGCTGTATATTAATGTTAACCCTTAGTTTGTGGTCCACTAAAACCAACAGATATTTTTCCAGAAAAAAATTACCTTACTATGCCTTTCTTATCTTGTGCTTATGACATTAATTTTAACACAAGTATAAGACCTTACATTTCTTCCTAAAGCCTTTTATTTCATTGGATTTAGTCCAACCTTTCAGGATATTTTTGGACCATCTATCATCTGGATTAGTTATTTTCTCCAGCTTTGCATCATCTGTAAATACAATAAAGATGCTATCTATGGCTTTCTTCAAATTATTGACAAAAATGTTAAGCAACACAGGTCCAATCACAGATCACTGAGCCATTCTACTGGAGATAGTCTTCCACTTGACATCAAGTCATAAATACATTTCTTCCTTCATAGTCTTGACTGTAAGGTAAAAGAGGTCATTCTTTGCCTTATTTCTTACCTAGCCTTAATCACTGAATGGGCATTGCCTCACAGTCAAACTGAGAACTAGGAAAGAGCTTAGCTTAATAGAGCCAAGGTCTCCAACTGCACTGAGACCATCCCCAGTAATCCTGATCTATATCTTGCCATTGGGTCCAGATGACTCAGGGGGAGAAAGTGAGGCTGGTGACTTTGCACAGCCCTCCCTCATTTAAATCCAATTCACTTGGAAGCCATGGCATCACCTTCCTGATGGTACAATCTTCTTAGAGGAGTGAAAGACAAACAACCACATTATATTTATTTTTTTTTCCTTTTCCATGTCTTTGATTTTCTAATAGCAACTTGAAATTAAATCTTCACCTCAGAAAGGAAGATGAGAAAGTTTCTATTGAGTGCTTTCATGTTCAGTTGCATGCTGATGAAAATATCCCACTCTCTATCTGAATTAGCTTTTCAGTCTTCACCAAACTGCCAAGCTCAACATCTGAGAATATTAAACATGTGAGTTAAGTTGGTTGTGAAGATTATAGGACAAGCAGAGGTGTTACAAGCCCATAAAGAAAGAGAATTCCTAATATAGTTTGTAGTTTGGAATGAGATCTACTACTGTAGCCTATGCTTTCCACTCTGCCAGAGAGTTTATGGTAGTTAAGCTGAATCAGGAAATAAAAGAAACTGAATCAAAGTGGGTCACTATTTTTTCAATGAAATTCAGCAAGTACTTTTTTTTAATGGCTAATTTCTATGCCTGAGAAAATCACTTAACTAATATCAGTCTGTTCATATTTTTAAAAATGGATGGGTCCTTTATTTTCTGCTATTTCTATAAATTTAAAAGTCACTTTTTGGAAGGCACTATGATAGGTGCTGATGGGGATTTAAAAGAAATGAAGAACCTCATCTCTAATTTGAAGCAACTTCAGAGTATAATTGAAGAAACAAAACATATATAAACATTAAAAATAGTTAACTGTGGAAGGACATAGGTTGAAACATCAAAATGACTGGCACAGATAAGTAGTTTAAGAAGCAAATTATTGATGACTATTATTTAATTCATGCAATCTTATTATTCTTTGAGACATCACATTTTATAATGTAATAAACCATGGGATTTGCTGGGATGGCAAGAATGACAGCTGACCCACCAACTTTTTTTTTGTTTTTCCCTAGAGGTATTTTTAGTGTCTTCTAGAGGTTTAGCAGAGACTAAAAGCCATTGCAGGACCAACCATCAGTTAACTTGGGCATGATGGGAATGATCAAACTAAAGTTAAACCAACAAATGTTTACGAAATATCCATGTACTTGTCACTGTGCTATGTGCTGGGATGAAAAAGGATGCAAATATTTATGTTCATGAAAACTTAGATGGGGGGGGGTGATGACTGTGTTGGAGGTACCTGCCTCTACTGAGGCAAGAAGTGATTACTAAATTATATTCATTGACTTAACTAGGAATAAGGACTGGGGCATTTTGGAAGGATGAGTCTGCAAGTCTAACAGCTGCCTAAGAGGCCCTTTTGTGGGCCAGCTGAGTTGTAAGGCTAATTAACAAAAGAGCTAAAAATGTGTTGGCCAGAACTGAAACACTGGCCTGTTGGTCTCACTTGAAAAGAACATGCAATTTCTCTAGCTTTGCAGCAGTGGAGACAGCAACACCAGGAAGCAGGAGGAGCAGGGTGGGTCCTCATCAGATGGTAACCGAGAGCAACAGCAGCAGGGCAGAGAGATGACAGTTAGAAAGTCAGAGAGCTGTAGCAGCAGCAGCCAAGAGGGGCAGAACTTTGGCAGATGGTAGCTACAAAGACAGAGTTCAGTAGCACTGGCAGCAGAACAGGAGGTTTCTAAGCCCTGAATGAAGCAGAAATGGCCTCAGCAGGCAGAGAAAAGAAGCAGTAGGACACAAGAAGGCTCCATTTTTCATTCTGGGGTAGCTGTGGATAGAACATCTGGCCTGGATCCATTAAGACCTGAGTTCAAATCCAGGGCTGTGTGACCCTAGGCAAGTGACTTAAACTGTCTGTCTCATTTTCCTTATCTGTAAAATGGAGATAATAATAGCACCTACTTCCCAGGTTGATTGTGAAGATCAAATGAGAGAATAACTGTAAAATGCTTAAGCACATACCTAGCATATAGTCAGCATTCCATAAATGTTGTTTTTTTTCTCTTACACTTCTTGAAGACTGAAAATTTTGGTTTTACTTTTTCAATGTCTGGCCATTGCTCTAACTAGTACTATCAAACTATCAATTCCCCTAGAAATCAATGAAAAGGAACATACCTATTTCAGATATTAGAAGTATAATAATCTACCTTGATAACCACATCTTAACTGTTTCAATGCCTATATTTACTAGGCTTCAAAGGACACTGGGTAAAAGATGGTAAGTAATCAGGAAATTTTAGAATGAAGAAAGGATTAAGATGTTTGAGGGGGAAGATGAGCAATTTCATAGCTAGATAGATCAGGCAGACATCTGAACACTGCACTGGTAAAGAGTGATATAAATAACAGCGCCTGAATGAGTATACTGCCTTTAAAAGAAAGAAAACACAATAGCTTTGTTTTTGCTTTTGCAACCAAAATGTGAAAACATGAGCAAATAGTTTGGACCACGGTGTTCTCATTTGAAAAATGTGTAAGTTACAAGCCATATGATAATGAAATTTACCAGTAGATCTCTGTAATGGCAAGCAAAATAGGATTTTTTTGCTGTTTTTCTGGATTGAGTTTTAGCTAATCAAGTGCCTTTGAGCTTTGCCTTTGATTATATCAAGAGTTTTTATTAGAAACATACATTGTATGGCCCTTAATAGGCCTAAGGGAGTTTGAAGATCTCCCCTGGCACTTAACAGGCCTAATATAATCACATGGGAGCCCATGGTGGGAGTAGTTTGCAAAAAGGGTGGAACAGGAAGGAGCAGATAAGAGCACAAGCAGAGCTGGGAATGCAAAGATCGAAGAGAAAGAATGCTTGTGATGTTGGCACTCTGCCTTTTGTTCTGTGTTACTTTTTCAGACAGAAGCCGTATCTCTTGTTCTGTGTTGATTTCTCAGACAGAAGACCTGTCTGTTGTTCTGCATTGGTTTCTCAGACAGAAAGTGAATTGAGATGATAGTGTTGGTAATGTTTGTAAATTTTTTTATAGCCCTGTTAAGCTTCATTTTCCTAGAAACAGAGAAGAGCTTGGAGTGGATCAGTCCCCGTGAGCTTAGACATGGACAGGAGAGAAGTGCTGCCTATGTGTGAATCCAAGCAAGAGGTGGGAGTGGTCAGCCCTTGGGGGAGGAATTATGGGGTTTGGAAGTCAGGAGTTTTAATTGGATACTCTGTATTGACTATGAGATTGTGACTTACTATGATCTATAGATGGATACTGTTTGTTCTTTTGGCTACCCCTTAAGGATGATTGGAAGTCAGCCTCCAGTCAAGAGGAAAGAGGATTTTATTTGGATACTCTGTATTGACTGAGGAGACTGTAACTTACTGTGACCTAGGGGTGGATGGTGTTTGTATTTTCTGCTACCCCTTAAAGATGAATATATGATAAACTAAATGATATGTTTTGTTTAAGACTATGTAGTCACCTTAGTAATAAGCTGTTATGTTGTTGTGAATGTTATGCTTTAGCTTACTGCTGAATAAATAGTTCATTATACTATATGATTAAACCCTTAAAGTTATTCATAGCAGCAGTCTTCAAGGAGAGCTGCTCATGATTGACTTTACAATCTCAACATTTTTCATATCTCTGTCCCCAAAGCTAATAGGAAAAGCTGAAAGATGTAGTCAAAAAAATGTTAGATTTGGAGTCCAAGGACCTTGATTCTAATCTTGACTCTGCCACTAATTACCTATGAAACCTTGGGTAAGGCATTTAATCTTTTTGTCCCTTGGTTTCCTCATCTATTATATATATAAAAATTACTGTTTTTAATGAGATGTTCTTTAAGTCCCCATCCCCACCCCCATCTCTATAAGACAATGATTGTGTAATTGGTAGAGGTCAGGCAGAATACTTAGCAATAATTGATCAACTAACAAAATAAGCATTTCTTAAGGATATACTCTATGTTTGATTACTTTGCCTAGAAACAAAGACAAAAAATAAATAAAGAGCCCCTACCTGCAAGGCATTATCATTAACAGAGGGAAAAACAATGTGTACATATAAATAAGAATACATTATTTCAAAATAATTTTGAGGGCACTAGTAGCATTGATTGGGGGTTAGGAGACAGGCTGGACTCCATATAGGAAATTACAAGAGTCCAGAGTAAGGGATTCTAAGAGTCAGAGGTCAGGAGATAGTACATTCCAGACATGAGGGTGAGGTGGGGCAGGAAGTGACATGGAGACAAGAGATGCAATATCTATCTCTAGATAGAAAAGGAAGTAAGCCAGTTTGGCTGCAATGGAGAGTTTGAAGACCTGCAAAGGCAGATGGGAGCTAAGTGTTAATAATGTCTTCCCAGCTCAGCTTAAGGATTTAACTTTGAGCAATTCCATCCCACTTATACTTTGGTGCTCTTTCGGTTTCAAAGAAGGAAGAAATAGTTATTCATCACATTTATTGAACACAATATCTGATAATACTGTAAAGTATAGTGATAATATGGTAGCCTCTGTAGTAACTATGTAATAGTTACACAGTAGCAATAAATGAGGAAGTCAAAAGACCTGGATCTTACCTCAAATACTTCTGGGATATATGACCATGAGCAAGACAATTAATCTCTCAAAGACTGTTTCTTAATCTGTAAAATAAGGATTCATCTTTGTTCTTTCTACCTCACTGGGCTGCTGTAAGGAAATCATTTTGCAAAACTTAAAAGACTCTATAATATGTCCTAAAAGTCTTAGTGCAGCTTTAGGCTTTATGCTTTCTATAATGCATAAAAATGAGAATTTCATCTCCTACCTCTATCACTTTAAATAGGCTATCACATGTCCCTGAGATGCCTACTCCCTCCTTACCTCCTATCCTCTTCAAACTCACATTCTACTAAGGATATTTAACACATTTCCTGGCTTCAGTAGTTCAGGTTGTGCTAAGAGTTGTGAAGAGAACATCTAGTGGGACCTGTCTGTCTTTCTACTTTCCAGCCCCCAAACATCCTCCTCTCCCAACAAAACAGGGCAGCTGGGAATCACAGTACCAGGCCTGGAGTCAAAAAAACTTAGATTCCTAAACTCAAATCTGGCTTCAGACACTAGCTGTGTGACCCTGGGCAAGTCCCCTGGGCAAGTCATTAACCCTGTTTGCCTTAGTTCCTCGTTTAAAAAATGAGCTGGAGAAGGAAATGACAAGATACTCCAGTATCTTTGTCAAGAAAACATGACTAAAATGACTGAATAACAAAAACAACAATATAAAAGAGTTAAAAGTGAAATCTTATCCAAATTGCTGTGTGTCCACATGCATCTACCTCCTTACTGATTTTATGATAGTTCTTCCTTCTCATAGGCATCTTCTCCCTCACCTTCATCAAAGGACTTCCAAAATCCTTCCCAGCTCTAAAATCACATAACACCATGGATCACTTTTCATCAATGACCTTGACCATGGACTTGGAGTGTCTAATTCTATAGCTGACTAATAACCCAAGTAAACATAAAGGTATATTTTCAGTATCATATTGAACAGAGAAACTTGGTCAGTCTTTGAAAGCTTGGTAAATGCTCTTCCTCTAAGTCTGAAGTGATAATAGCAAACAAAATAAGTAGCAAGCCCAAATATGAGATGCTTAATGGGTGTGCTACAGTATCTAACAACAGACTAGATTTGCAGGATGCATTTGTATTTGGTAATGTATAAACATTCAAACAGTACAATTAGTCAGTTAGTTGTGTCTTTATTACACTCATGCCTTTTAGTAAGACAATTTTCTTGTTTTAGGCACAGGAACACTAGCAAAAAAATAACTCCCTGATTTTATTAGCAGTTACCAATGAAGTAACTCCTTGAAGCTCATCTAATTTCAGTGAATTGAGTTTTTTCAATTCAGCTGATGTAACGACTAGAGACGAATAAAAAAAAGCAAACCCAAGGTAACCCAGTCGTACTATCTACCACAATATGCTGACTGTGTATCACTCTGTGTAAAGTCAGCTCCTGGTGCAGTTAAGTGACGACATGTTTTAACCTTGTTTAACCTTTGTGTATGTGGGCAATCTGTCTTCAGGAACAGTCTCTTTAGTGCTAATCCTAGCTCCTTAGTGTTAATCCCATCTCTTTAGCTCTAATCCCATCTCCAAATGCTGCTGTAATAGGAGGGAAACTGAGGTAACACTAATCCCATCTCCTCATTGAAATATGAACCAATCAGGATTGTCTTACCCTTATATAGAAACTGATTTATTCCTGTCTATAAAAGCAGCTCCCAGTTATAATTCCACCAGTGCACTCCAATGGCTAGCTGCCTTCCTGTGCTAATAAATTCCTTTTATCTTATTTTTCTGAATTTATCTTAACTGATCAGAATTAGGCTCTAACCAAGTTTTCTCTTAACAATTCAACTGATAAGACATTTCAAAGGGGAAAACAATGAAAAACACAAAACTCCAAAATGAGAAACAAAATTTTAGGAATGTGTTATTCCAGGAAGCAATGTTTCTAGGTGATGTAGGTAGGAAGACCTGAGTTTTTAGTCTCAGAAATTTACTAGCTGTATGACCCTGGACAAGTCACTTGATCTGTCTGTCTTGTTTTTTCCTCCTCTGTAAAATGGGGGAAATAATAGCACCTACCTCCCAGGGTTATTGCTAGGATAAAATTAAATAATATTTATCAAACTCTCTGCATACTTTAAAGAACTATATAAATGGTAGCTATTAGATGTTATATTCCTTTGTAGGACCAAATACCTAAGTACACAGAAGACAATATGCATTATTCAAGTGAGAGTTGCTGTATAAAAATATTTCAAACACTGGAACAGCTGTTTATGCTTCTCTTACCAAATTTCATCATTTAAATATGAGCATATGAATGCTTGCTATAAATCTCAATTTACATTCCAGCACTTCAAAACAAATTGCCAACTAAGCTCAATGACAAACTCAGTAAACACAATCCACATTAGGACCATGCTTCAGTATGAAGCACTGTTGCCATCTATCTCATCCTGAGCATACTTTTATGTAAAATCATCACCACAGAGAGAAACAGTCCAAGGATCATTCTACTTCTCACAAACATCTTGGGCAACAAACTAATTACTTTAGTTTTCTCAATTCAATAACTAATATCCATTGCAAACAAACCAATTGATATCATGGTTGTGCTACACCCTTCTGATTCGGAGACTCACATGAAAATTTAAACTTTAAAGTAGCCAAAAGCAGCCTATTTGTTTCTTGCTTAGTTCAACCATCCCATGACTAATCTTTACAAAAGCTATTCCCTTAACAGATGCCACATTTTTAAAAAGAAACAAAGGGCTGACTTTTATAAATTTGGTACATGTACACATTCCATCCATTAAGATGTAGTATTTCCTTTCAAGGAAATTTTCATATTATAAATTTTATATTATAAAATATAAATATAAAATTTCATATTATAACTCTTCTAGTTATAATAATGGACACGATTTTACTTAATTGATGGGAAAGAACCATTGCAAAAATACCTGTATACACACATATCTCCATTCTTATATATGTAGACTTACATACAAACAAATAAAAATAATAAGACTTGCAAAGAATCTTTTATTTGTGGATTTAGGGTGATTTGTGCAATGTTGACATCTAGCCAGTGAGAAAAGTACAATTTGAACCATTCTATCTAGACAGGAAAGAACAGCGTAATGTAATGAATTTTTATCTTTTTATGATGTCAATATAGAGAACAAGGAAGATTTGTTTCTCCTGAATTATATCAAATAGGATCAATAAATATATTTAGATATAACTGTTACACATGAGATACTTTAACCTAGAGAGAAATGGGGGGGGGGGAGAAGCATTTTATTTTATTTATTTATTTTTTTAAAGCAATTGGGGTTAAGTAACTTGCTCAAGGTTACACGGCCAGTTATTTCTGGGTGTGGTGCTGAGTATCCCAGGCCGGGATTTGATCCAGGTCATCCCAACACTGGAGCCGGTGTTCTTACTCGCTGAGCCACCTGGCTTAAAGTGTGAATATCGAAAGATGTTTCCCAGATGAATGTTTATTTATCTCAATGGATATATAAAATTGCCTGAATCCAATTTCCAAACCAGTGGATACAAATGAAACAAAACAACATACTTTTCAATAAACAATCGACAGCAGGATTTTAAATTAAATCAACCCTGGTCTTGTGATTCACATTGAAGTCTGACAATGTTTTACTGTCAGTCAACAAGGGTCGGAACTTACAGTCATGATTCTCATTTCCTTTTTCCTGAAATATACATGATAAACAATATTTTTCCCACTTCAGACACTCCCCTAATAACATCATAAAAACTCAGGATCACAAAAATTTAAAGCCGGAAGACAAAATACGGCTGTTGGATAGTGAAAACAGCATTGGATATTTGGTCAGAGGGCTGAGGTTGGATTCTCAGATCTGCCCCTTAGTATCTCTGTAATCTTGGACAAATTAATTATACTATGAGCCTCAGTGTCCCCAAGCATAGGATGAGAATAAAAATGATTGCACCTTCTGCCACATAGGTTTCTTGTGAAGATCATATAAATTCGTATTTGTAGAAAAGTATATGTCAGCTCTAATTTTTATTGTCATCGCTTCTCTTGAGCATTTATTGAACACCTAATCTTTGAGCAATACTACACTTCATTTTGTGAACAAGGAACTGTAATTTGAGAAATAAATAAGTATATAAGAATAGAAAATTTTAAGATAACACTGAAAAGATGAAGGATAGATTGAAGGAAGTGTGGGTTTGCCTTTTTTTTTTTATTCCTCATGCTTAACATGGTCCCTGGAATACAGTAAGACCTTAATAAATGCTTACTGATGGGCTGACTAACAATAAGACATAACTGAAAACAGTATCATAAAGGAATAACTGAAATCAGTAACCAAAATAACAAGCAAATAAAATTCCAGAAGAAATGAAAAGAAAGAACTGAATGCAATTAAAAAAAAATATCAGGAGGTGATTTTGACAACTCAACACACTGGAAAATGTTACAGAGAATCTGAAAATATTACTGGGTGAAATAAATAACAGGATTAAAAAATGGAAGCTAGACTGACAGATATGCCTTTGAAATGGAAATACAAGATCAGAAAGTAACTCAAGTGGAACAAGATTGGGAAGTAAGACTGATGGAAGTGATAGGTTTGGAAGACAGTTCATGGAGAACAAACCTCAGAATTACTGGCATTCCAGACAAAAATTTAAAAGAATCTGATCACCATATTTCTGGAAATTATACAAGAAAACTAAGAGCTTTCAAAAATAAATAAAAAAGAATTCACAGAACCCCAAAAAGCAGAATTTCAAAACTGAACTCATCTAGGAGTATCATTATGAAAAAATAAAACTACAAAAAAAAACCCCAATTCAATTAAACAAGCATGTATTAAACACAACTACTTGGGGAGAACTGAATCAGTTGCTAGGGATACAGATGCAAAAGGAAAATAATTCTGCCCTCATGGAGCTTATGAACTCTTAGGGAAACAAAATCCACCAGTGGATAAAAATATTGCTTACCACAACAAGGCAAAAAGCATATCTACAAAATCCAAAATTCACCAAATTGGAATGACTTCTATAAAATTCAAAATCATAGGGATGGATCCCCAGAAGCAATTTCCACCTCAAAGTTAAGCTTTATTTTCTACAATATAAGGTAGGCATGTAAAACAAGCAGGATTCAAAAGGAAATTTCTGAAGTGAGATAGAAAATCAACTTCAAAAGGATTGTGGAAATGGATTAAGTATTTAGCATAATAAATTTTTTCAGCTGTAACTAAGTTAATTGTTTATCTTAACATAGGAAGAGAAAAGATAGCATCAGATAATATGATAGAGAAGTGGGCCCTCCATGTAGCCAGAAGTATAAGACATAGATACTGGACAGAAATGTTGAGACTTGTGAGAAGGAACAATGACTGGATCCATGGAAGATTCACACAAGAGTTCCAAAGGATGAGTTAAAACATTGATGAGTTACTAAGTGAAACTTTCCAGGGAGTACCTATGTTGGTGATAACACATATAAACCAAATGTAAATATTATATTGAATGCTTAAACAGGGTAATTGAAAAAAAAATCCAGCATGGTACTGCCTTAGTGTGTCCCAGAGGTGAACTTGGGCATACACAATCAATTGGGTATCTTACCCTACAGGAAAGCAGAGGGTAAGGGGATAAGATAGAAGGGGGGACAGATTAGGGGAGAGGGTAGTTAGAAGCAAACACTTTTGAAAAGGGACAGGGTCAAAGGAGAAAACAGAATAAATGAGGAGCAGGATAGGATGGAGGGAAATACAGTTAGTCTTTTACAATATAACTACTATGGAAACGTTTTGTGTAACTACACATGTACAACCTATATTGAATTTCTTGTGTTCCCAGTGGGGGTGGGTAAGGAGGGAAAAGGGGAAAGAATCTGGAAATCAAATTTTTAAAAATGAATGCTTTAAAAAAAAAAGTGGTTGTTTTGTTTTACACGCAACTGGGAAATAAGATATACAGGCACTAGGGTATAGAAACCCATCTTGCCCTACTAGAACGTTGCTGGGGGAAGAGGAAGATATAAGAGAGAACAGATTTGGGGAAGGGTTATCCAGTAGGCTCACTATCTTGGGGTAGAAGTAGGGGAAAGATGGGGAGAAAATTTGTAACTCAAAATCTTGTGGAAATGAATGTTGAAAATGAAAATAAAGATTAATTTTTAAAAAATTAGTTAAGGGGTGGCTAAGGAGCGAGTGAATAGAGCACTCACGGGTGTCAGGAGGACCTGAGTTCAAATCCAGCCCCAGACACTTAGTACTTACTAGCCACGTGACCTTGGGCAAGTCACTTAACCCCAACTGCCCAGCCTTTTTCCCTCCAAAAAGAAAAAAAAAAGAAAAGAAAGTCTGAGCTAAGATTTATCATGCTACAAATAATATAAGAAAATCTAGAGTTGGATTGATAATATTTGACAAAATCATTTTCAAATCAGAATGAACTAAGGGATAACCAGTTAAATTATATGATCCTTAAATTAAGGCATAATTGAAAATGAGCATATGGATTCTGAAATCACATATAGCAAACAGTATATATAGCAATGAAAGTTTTAAACAAAGCTTACAATACTGCACAAAGAAATAGTAAACAAAACTAGTATTCTATTCCACTGTGAGGATATTATAAAGTAAACAAAAAGAAATAAGAAAAAAATTGAGTTTATAAAAATGTTCACTTAATTGGATTCAATATACATATATTTGTTTAAAAAAAAAAAAAGAACCAGAACAGGAGAAAACAGATTTTAATTACACAATGAATGGCAAAAAGAAGAAATGTTTCAGCCATAGAAATTTTCTAGATAAATTTAGAAAAGGTTAACTTTTAAATAATATGTTTATCAACCATATTGTGATAAAATCAGAAATTAGCAATAATAGTATAGCCAAAAGTAGAAAAATAAGACTAGCAAGAGAAAGTATAAAAAAAAAATTGATGAAGATAAACTTTTCCCTCTCAGGTTTCAAAATATATTAAAAAGCGGTAATCATAAAAATCTGTTACAAGAAAAATTGAATACATACATATATATAAACACATATATACACATATATATGTATACACACATGTGTGTATGTATCAGTGAAATGGGATACAGGATCCCAAAACAGAACCAAATATTAAAAACAGATCTTAACCATTATTCACAATTCAAAACTTTGAAATTCTTAATGAGAAAATCAATAGGGATAATTATGAAAGTTCATGTTTTGAGATTTAAAAAAATTTCCTTCACAGGTGGGAAATGGCTAGAGGGTTAAACGCCGGATAAATATCTCAAGGGTTTATTGGACTGCAAACTTAACAGTCTTGGGCTGCATGGAGAAAGAGATATTGTAGTGTCCCTGACTAGGGAGGTGATAGCTCCACTGTATTCTGCCTTGATCAGACCACATCTGGAGTTTTGTATCTACTTCTGGGCACCACATTTTAAGAAGGAAATTGATAAGTTGGAGACTTTCCAGAGGGGAGGTGACTAGGATGATAAAGGGCCTCAAGTGCATGCCATATGATGATTGGATAAAGAAGCAGGGTTTTAGCTTGGAAAAGAAAAGACAGGAGGAGGCAATAGCTGTCTTCAGGTATTGAAATGGAAGAGGAATTTGTTTTGCTTGAACCTAGAAAGCAGAACTAGGAGAAATAGGTAGAAATGACAGTGTCGAATTCAGGCAAGATGAGAAGAGAAATACCTTCAGAATTAGGTCTTCCTTGCATAGGCTGTCATGGGAAGTGGTAGATTTGTCCTTAGTAGAGCTTTTCAAGCACAGTGTGGAAAGCCCCTTGTCCATTACATTATGGAGGAGACCTTTGTTCAGGAATGGGTTGGAGAAAACCACTTTCAAAGACCCTTCTAGTTCTGTGATTCTGTATAATGTACTTTTGTGTATTTCAATCTGTGATTAATTTCATATGTGGAAGAATACAGTAAAAACAATATGGTATCATGCATATTGATCAAATATCTGAGAATTATTAATAAATTAAGATTTAACAGTTACATTTGAACTTTTTATACTTCGTTTTGTGGCTATCTTCAGGGTTCAAACTAGGATACATAATAGTTTTCTGCTTAAATGGACAAACATGATAGACATTTTAAAACTATATTTTTTTCCCAGATAAGAAAAAAATATTAGTATAATTTTTAGAACTTCTATCACGTGAAAGTGGTATCACAGTGGATAGTGTTAGGCCTAAAGTAAGGAAGACCTGAGTTTAAATTTGGCCTCGGACATTCACTGGTTGTATGACCCTGGACAAGTCACAACCTCAGTTTACCTTATTTCATCTGCAAAATAGAGATAATAATAGTAGTACCTACCTCAAAGGGTTGTTCTAAGGATTATATGAGATATTTGCAGAGCATTTAGCACAGCACCTACCAACATAATAAGCACTATATAAATGTTAACTATTATTATCCTATTGTCTTTACTTCTGAAGCTTCTGGAATTTTTTGTACTGCTTATCAGAAGTTAAAAATCTGAAAAAATTATTGATAAAATTCTTATATGACTACAGTCATGTTTTGATGAAGGTATGCATATGAGCTTTTGTATCTACTTGTCACCAAACAATCATTTGGCTTATGAGCTTTTGTTGTTTTTGACATTCAATAAGGTACTGAGAATTCTATTTCTTTACTTTAATGATCTGTGATTTCATCAGCATTGTTCCTTTAAGTATTGGAAAGAGTACTGACCTAGAAATGCAGAGATCTGAATTCAAATCCCAGGGCTGTTACTGTGTAACCCTGGGAAAGTCAATTCATCTCCTTAAGCCTCAATTTTGTTAACTATAAACTATATGGTTTCTTTCATCTCTAACATTTTAAGGCTACCTTCTTTTCCCCTTTGATTATTTTTTTCCTCTCATCTATTTCATTCATTTTCTCTGATTCTCCCTATGACCTTGGGTACTTCCCAGGTGTACTACATGATTTTCTACTAGCTACTTCCATCCCTGGAAGCTTAAGTAGGACTAGTGAATGCCAGGCTCTGGACCAGTTGCTTTGTCCATATCACCACATTGGGAGTTAGTTGTTGGTGGTTGAAGGATCATCCTAGACAGTAACACATATGGGAATAGAAGAGATGGTTAAGACTCCTCAATATGTGAGTGAAGGGGGAAGACAATTATTTGAAGAATTTTGTTCACTTCAAACCCTGAGACAAATTAAATGTTTACTTCAATGGTGTGATTAATTTGCTTAAAAGTGTTGAATTGATTATATGTAATTTTATTCCAATATACCCAAATAAGCTTGACCATCTAGAAATTAATTACAAAGGATAAGGGAAATTACTGCAGTTTTTATTGTAGATTTTGATTCTTTTATTTTCCACTGCTACATCTGCTAAAAAAAATGTAGTAAAGGAATTTACCACAGAAAGAGTAGCAAACAAAAAAAATGTTATAATAACATTTCTACACATTGCTCAAGCCTTCTAAAGTTACAATTATGAGTTCATGCAGTGTTAACAACTGTTTTTCATTTTGTTCCATTTTATGAATTTAAATAGGAATTGATAGAATGAGCACATCTAATACTCAGTCTAAATCAGGACCATCTTTCCAGAATACACTGTTTCTACTTGAAGGTTATATTTAATTGCTGATATTTATATAGTGGTTCAAGAGTTTCAGAGGACTTTACAAATGTTATCCTTTTTGATTATGTATAAAATATAGATTATGTTTAATTATATAGGAAAAATTTGGAGTCAGTTAATTATTCAATAATTCAGTTTTAGTTAGAATCTTAGATTTAGAGGAGGAACAGGTCATTGAATCTAACTCCATCATTTAGCAATTAAAGAAACTGAGGCAAAGAGACACATTCTACTGTCATTGATTGTAATACCCCTCTAATTGAGTAGTTTAACTTTGAGGGTTGCTATGGTTGAAATAAAATGTTATATTTTTTCTCTCTCTCTGTTTCTATCTCTCTCTCCACATACATATATATACATACATATACATATAAATGTACATATAATATGCATATTATATAGTTACATATGTTTATATACACACACACACACATATATATATATATATATGATTTGAAGATTCCCTGAAGGTAGATAGATTGATACAGGTATATAATATCTATAATAAATAGAGATAGAAAAATAGATACAGATATAAATATAAGGGAAATAGGAGAGGAGAGAAAAGGAGAGATGATTAATATATAAACTATCCCTAGACCTTGATACAGTTATAGATGTAGATATAACCTAGACCCATAAACCAAAGTCTGTGCTCAGTTTGCACAGTACATGGTCACCTTGATCCCACAAGAAGCATTAGATATGAACTTTAGGGAATGTAGTAGAATTTCACAAACCTCTACTCACAGACACAAAGTCAGATTCTTTCTAGGTGTCTTGTAGCAACTCAAGCATTTAGAGAGGCCCACCAAATCATAGTGACCCTTAATATGCCATATTAGGTATTTCAATCAGAATGCAAAGAAGCTACTTTCATACTCAAGTAGCTGATGGCATATTTCCTTCCAAATGGAAAAAAGAAAATAAATTTAATATATTTACACTTAAAATGAATATTTTATATAGATTTAGTATCTATTGGATGATTTGGTAGACCTAGATTGTGAGAATGTTTTATTTTAATAGCCTTCAATAAACATATTGCTAAAGCCTAGAAACTTATTTGCATAGTATCAACTTTCATTTGCATGAAGAACCATAGTATCCATTTTAGAGTTGTTAGGAGAATAGATTAAAGTTGGCCAAAGTGAGTTGGCAAAGTCATCACATAAATATCAATCAAATATGACAATGTGTTTTTTATAAATAACAAAGACCCCATTTTCCCATAAATCCCAAGGCTATGATAGCAGAGAGTTTATACATTAAGCACTTGAATCCCTTTTTCCTGCTTAGTAGATGTTTTCCTTCAAGAACCTCTACCATTCAGCTTTCAATTGCTGCCCACTATTTTATTGGTACAGCACTAAGCTCTGAGAATGTCTAAATCTTTTTTCCAAAGGCTCAAACAAAATTGGTCAAACAAGTTGCTTAGATTTCATTTTTATTTTTACCATGAACTTTCCCTTTAACTCTAAAATAACAGCATCATTTTCTAAAGTGAAACACAATTAAGCATTTAGAATGATTCTTTTGCAACCCAAGGACAAAATCAGTGTACAGAAAAAGAGTACTCGGGTAAAAGTAAAACATAAAAACTAAACAGTGTAATGGGCAGAAGAGAACACATAAGTCTGAATCTATGTAGTCCAGTCCTATTTGGGGTAAATATGATATACTTTATGATCACCAAGTTACCCAAGTTTTCAAAATTAACTTAAAAATTGAGTCCAATAAATTATTTTGATTTTTATAAAGAATCTATGTTATCTAATCCAGCATGTTTCAGAGGGGGAAAAAACAAACACATGAATTTGGAGTCACAGACCCTACCCATTTTCCTCCAAATGAAAATAGAAAGACAAAAAGAAGAGACATTTCTTAAGGTGCTAATAAAATCTTAGGGTCTTAGGTTTTGATGTGGAAGGAACCTTAAAAGTTTTCTAGTGTAATCCTTTCATTTTCCAGATGAAGAGGCTGAGGCTCAGAGATGATGATTGGCTCAAGGAAGTGCATTAAGCATCCTTAGAAATGGCACTTCTCCTTGACCTTCTATTTTCATCGGGAGGAAAATGGATAGGGAACGACTTCAGGTAAATTTCTTTCAGGAAAGTTATCTCCAGCCTACCTTTCACTTAATTGCCTTGCTGCTGCTTTTCTTTCACTCATAGCAAGATCTTTTGCTCTTATGTGTGATTACAGTGTTAAAAGTCCTGACCTGTATAGATCAGACTGAAAGGCTCTCTAGCATCATAATGATTTACAAATGTGATTAGCATTATTGAAACTTGTAAATTAAAATAAAATTAAAACTCCTATAGCTAAAAGGTGGAAAAGTCTTATTTCACCAGCTCAGTGCTTCTTAAAAGGGAGGGGATGATCCTATGATGTTCATTACTTGAGTATATGAAACGATTAGTGTTGTTATTCAATGGCAGTGCAAAGTATACTTTTAATATATAAAAGACTTTCAGATAAGTCTATTTGGGGGGGGAGAGAAAGAGAAAGAGAGAGAGAGAGAGAGAGAGAGAGAGAGAGAGAGAGAGAGAGAGA
>NW_027186349.1:10521106-10552849 GCF_028583685.1 Petaurus breviceps papuanus
AGAGAGAGAGAGAGAGAGAGAGAGAGAGAGAGAGAGAGAGAGAGAGAAGGAGAGAGAGAAGTCATTTTATTCATTGGTTAACATTCTTATGAAATAACATTAATTCAATTGCCTTAACTTAAACACACATGGAGAAACAGTTAGGTTAGGCAACAAAGCTCCCACTGTTTAAAAAAAAAAAAAACCTCATGACTTGCATAATCAATGAAGAACAAAGAGTAAGTAGGAGAAGCTGAAAAGAAGAAAATTTAAATTTAAACAGGCATAGGGGGAAATCCTCTATGCTAGCAATTGGCCCAAAGTATAATTGATTGCCACAGGAGGTGATGGATTAACCCCCACCTGAGGTGTTCAAACACAGTCTGGATGACCACTTATGTGACCTATTGTAGAGGGAACAGTAGTTCAACTATGGATTTGTAAAGATAGGTTATAAGATTCCTTCCAACCCTGAAACTATTCACTTTAAGACAAAAGATGAAAGCTAGATATATGTCAAATAGAAAATGGATTAATTTTAATTTTCCTTCTGATTTCTATCAGAATAAAACTATTCATGAGGGGCAAATGATAAAGAAAAGTAGGAGAGGTGAATGATAAAAGGATTTAAGCCAGAGTTGTAATGGCTTTGTGAGATAACTATCAAGTATATTTGATTGACATATATATTCAGTCCAGTAACCAGAAATATTCTCCTTTGTACTTCAAATGATCAAATAAATTTTAATTTCTAGAGTCCTTCAGAATGTAATAAGTGAGAAGATACAGAGAGCATTACAAAATGTAAAACCTATCATTTTGACTATATAAAATTAAAAAAGGTTTTGCACAAACAAAACCAATACAATCAAAATTGTAAGGAAAGCAGAAAACAGGAAAAAAAATTCAACAAGTATCTCTGATGAAGGCTTCATTTCTCAAATACATACAGAACTTAATCAAATTTATAAAAATAGAAGTCATCCCCCAATTGATAAATGGTCAAAGGATATGAAGAGACAGTTTTCAAATGAACTCAAAAGTTATATATAGTCATATGAAAAAAATAACTCTTTATTAGAGAAATATAAATTAAAACAACTCAGATACCACTTCACACTTTTCAGAGTGGCTAATATGACAAAAAAGGAAAATGTTGGATTTTGAAGGGCATATGGAAAAACCAGGACCCTAATGCACTCTTAGTGGAATTCTGAACTGATTCAACCATTCTGGAGAACAATGTGGAACTATGCCCAAAGAGCTATTAAACTTTACATGCCCTTTGACCCAGCAATACCTAGGTCTATATCAAGGTCTATATCCCAAAGACATACAAAAAAGGGGGGAAATTATCTATTTGTACAAAAATATTTATAGCATCTCTTTTTGTGGTGACCAAAAATTAGAAATTGAGGGGATGTCCATCAGTTGGGGAATGGCTAAACAAACTGTGGTATAGGATTGTAACAGAATGTTACTGTGTTATAAGAAATGACAAACAGGATGATTTCAGAAAAAAAAAACTGGAAAGACTTACTTTAACTGATTCATAATGAAGTGAACAAAATGAAGAGAACATTATAACATAGCAATATTGTTTGATGAAGAACTGTGAATGATTTAGTTATTCTCAGCAATACAATGATTCAAGACAATCCCAAAGGACTAATGATGAAGTATACTATCTGCCTCCAGAGAAAGAACTGATATTGATCGAATACAAACTGAAGCATGCTATTTTTCACTTTCTTTCATTTGAATCTTTTTATACAAAAATGACTTATATGGAAGTATTTTACACAACTGCACATGTATAACCTATATCTGATTGCTTACTGTGTCAAGAAAGATGGAAGGGAGGGAGGGAGGGATAGAATTTGGAACTGAAAACGTTAAACAAAAATGTTAAAAAGTGGTAATATCTGCCCTTCCCAAATTGTTTGTATCCATTAACAGTACCATCATTCTTGCAGTCACACAGACTTAAAAATGTAGTCATCTTTATTTCTTTTCATACATTCAATCAATTGCCGAAGACTAACAATTCTACTTCTATAATTTTCCATCTGTTTCCTTTTCATTTATACTGATCAATACCATCCTAGCTCAGGTCCACGTCATCATATCTGACCTGGATTTCTTCTTACTTGAACTATCATGATGCCTTCCTAAATGCCTTCCTCTCCTCTAATCTCTCCCCTCTCTAACTCATCCTTCACAGAGACACCAAAGTAACTGTTCTAATGCATATGTCTTTACTACCATACTCAAAAAGTTTCAAGGGTCTTACCATGTTCTAATTAATGAAATACAAATTCCTCATCCCAGCATTCATACTTTTTACAATCTGGATCCAACCTACAGCTTCATTTCAAGTAACAGTCTTTCATCCCCTCTGTAGTCCAGATAAAATTGAATACCTGCTATTGTCCAACTCATCTTTCTTGCTGTAATGGAAATGTAAATTTTAAAGATCTTCCCTGCCCCTAGGCTAATGTGCACCTGAAGCCTGGGGTGGGAGGCTTGTTTTTCAGTAGATACTTCTTGATTGGCCAGTGAGTCAATAAGGTTGTTACATTCTCTGAGCCAGGAGAAGGCTATATAAGTCCTGATGTGTAGCTTTGTTTTGGGACTCACTTTGAGAAGTGTTTTGTGATTTGATCTGAATTCTGGGAAGCCGTTGTTGAGAGTCCCCCGGCTTTGAAAAACCCAGAATGTGGAAACCCAGATGTTGACTGGGTATGGATGTAATGGTTAGACAGTTTGGAAATCTGTCTACTTGATGTTTCTGTCTTGATAATTATGCCTGTATATTTTGAGGTTCAGGGTGCTGACCTTTTTGCCCTGAACAAGGTAAACGATATATGGTCTGACTGATTAAAGTAAGCTTGTTAACCCATTTTGAGTTGCTTTCCTTTAACAAAGCAGATCCAAGAACCTGTGGTAGCTGCAAACCCTGAGGACGCTTGGGGTGCTTGCTGCTACACTTGCCTCTATTAATTTTTGCATGCTATCTCCAATGATTGAAAAAAAGAAACCCTCATCTAGACATACATATGTTTGAACACACACATAGACACACACCTTCTGAATTCCTTTTCATTTTTAAAGGACCATATAAGGTGTCATATTCTCTTATGTAGGTTACTCTTTTGCCCCTACCTAAAAAGTGATTCCCTTCCTTCTTAAATTTCTTATGTCTCTTTGCTTGATTTTCCCATGTGCTTATATTGCAAGTTGCAATATAGTTTTCTGTGTTCAGGTCTCTTCATCTGAGATGATATAATTATGTTTCATGTCTAATACATAGTACAGTTTCTTGAGTCCTCTAAGTATGTAAATGTTTGTTGAATTAAGTTGAGTTCTTAATTATTAGTATAAGATGGTTGAATTATTTTATTGATATAATAGATGATACAGTGTGGTTTAGGCAAGTCACTTCTTCCCAGATAGCAATTTCATTTTCCAAATGAAAACGTTGAGCTAAGTGACATTTAAGATCCCTTCATCATTGAAATTCTATGGTTCAGTGGTTCTACTACACATTTACAATGTAGGATGTTCTGTTTGAATTGATCTCTTAGTCAATACAAGGGCATTATGTTCATTCATAAACTCTCTCTCTCTCTCTCTCTCTCTCTCTCTCTCTCTCTCTCTCTCTCTCTGTTATTCCTTTATCCAACAGTACCCATCTATGTTGACTTTATAGGTTAATGGTACAGTCTATGCCCTTGGAATGGAGATCCAACCCATGATCCTATCCTCTAGAACAGATCTGTGTCTTCTAGGAATATCAATTGTATTTGCAACAAGCTATGTGAATATGGTATTCTTAATTCAGACTTGCATTAGTAAAATAAACAAAGTGATGAATCTATTAGTAGGCAGAACTCAGCCATTGATACTTCAAAGGCAGAGAAAGACCACAAAATTGATTCCCATTGGTGCTAATGTTAGTTCATGAGGCATAACTGGTCAGGACCAATAGTTCTAATGATGTCGAATGACTACAAATGGTGGTCCACTTCTCCATTTATCTGAAGACACATAGATATCTTCTAATGACATTTCTCCATCTATCTGAAGACAGAGATATTTTCTGGTAACATTCACATCCCCTCTAAATAGGGATAAAAGTAGAGGAAAGGTCTTCTTAAGGGAACTTAAACAGACATAATAGTCAAATGAACATATCCTTTTAAAGGCTGAAAGGTCAAATAAACTGAAGAAAAATGAGACAATCATGAATATTCTCATGATATCTTTTAGAACCTATTTTTTTCTGAAGAAAAAAATCAGAACCATCTATTTTATAATAATATTGCTAACATTGATATACTGTTTTAAGATTTACAAAGACATACACACACACACACTTATATGTATAAACACATATTTACATTTGAACCTCACAATAACCCTGTGAGGTAGGTTCTATTATTGTCAAAATTTACAAATAAAAAATAAGGAAGAGAAAGTATAAGTGATTTGCCCTGATCTACTTCCATAAAGAAGAATAGTAAACTTCTGAGGCAAAATTGAGCTCATGTCTTCTGACTCCAAGTCCAGCTCTCCTCACACGACATAAATCAGCTACACAGAAATATATCTGGTGGAAAACTATAGAGAAGATGGGTGGGAAAACCCTGGGTAGGGAGAAGCAGATGGGAATAATCAGGGGTGGGAATCAATGATAGCAAAGGCAGTTTTGTGTTTGATTTCATTTGAATTTAGTACTTCCTTCCCTAGTTTATTTCACAAAGATATTTCACAAAGAACATGTTATACGATTCTATAAACTATCTGAGAGGCAAGAAGAATGAACTGAAGGAATCGGAACCAAGGACCAAATACTGGTCCCTCTTATGGAGCAGTTTCTTACACTTTCTATTTCTCTATAAAAGAGAGTCCCCTGCTTTGAAAATGGTAAAGATTATACAGATGAACTGTTGACTTTTCTTAAAGAAATGTAGTCTAGGTGGCACAGAGCATTGGCCCTGGAGTCAGGAGGACCTGAGTTCAGATCTGGCTTCAGTCACTTAACCCCAATTGCCCTGCCTTCCCCCTCCAAAAAGACCCCCCAAAAATTATAGTCCAGACACAGCAAGGTGGTGCAGTGAATAGAACATCAGCCCTGGAGTGAAGAGAACCTGAGTTCAAATTTGGTCTCAGACACTTACTAGTTGTGTGATCCTGAGCAAATCACTTAACCCCCATTTTTGAGAAAGAAAGAAAAAGAAAGAAAGAAAGAAAGAAAGAAAGAAAGAAAGAAAGAAAGAAAGAAAGAAAGAAAGAAAGAAAGGAAGGAAGGAAGGAAGAGAGAAAGAGAGAAAGAGAGAAAGAGAAAGAGAGAAAGAGAGAGAGAAAGAGAGAAAGAAAGAGAGAAAGAAAGAGAGAAAGAAAGAGAGAAAGAAAGAGAGAAAGAAAGGAAGGAAGGAAGGAAGGAAGGAAAGAAGGAAGGAAAGAAGGAAGGAAAGAAGGAAGGAAAGAAGGAAGGAAGAAGAAATATAGTCCAACTACCCAAATATTCTCTCTGTGGAGACCTTAATGGACATATCCCTTCCCCTAATTCAACAAGATCCCTTCTATCTGCAGAAAAGAGGAAAGACATTACATTTTTCTTTAGATAAGAAAGGGCAAAAGAAGAAGAGGAAGTAGAAGAGGAGGATGAAGAAGAGATGGGAGAAAGAGAAGGAGGAGAAACAACTGTGGCTGGATATTCTTCATATTATTTCTCTTTATATTAACCCAGTAAAGACTTTATCTTTGGAAATAAATTTCAGCCAAATTATCAACACATTTCATTTTATAAATAATAAAAAATATTATCTAAGGATTGAAATGCTATAAACTGCATATTATTCAAAAGTCTCTCACGAGGTACGGTTCAGACTAAGTTACTGTGTCATACATAGTATGTAGAGCTGAAGAGATCAGCATTATATGGCAGATTATTCTTCATTTTTGTTCTAGAACTACTGAATAGGCTAACCCTGCACAGTGTCTGCTCCAAGGTTTGAACAGCTCCAGTCTATCAGCCTTTGTCAATGACCTGACCTAAAGAATTCCAATATCATCTTCTTGGTAGGATTGTCAGATCCCTCCCAATTAATATGGACCTGGAAGAAAAAGAGTATGCATATTCCCCCCTAAACCTGTGATTTCATTGGTGTAAGGAGTTCCTGGTAAGGTATTTCTTCTATCAATGCAGATTAATGCTTGCTCTGCAATTTGGAGCCATGATCCTTTAAGAGGTTATGTGACTTGCCCAAGGTCAAACATCTAGAATGTAGCAGAGGAGAACTTGAACCCAGATCCTATTTCTTTTACTGCAGCTTAAATAGTGTTGTGTTATGGGAGAATAGAAATGATGGATGGGCTTTGTTTCACATCACAGCAAAAAAAGTAAAAAGGAAGGGGGCAGGGGGAGCCATAATTTACTTTTTCTTAGTCAAATAATGTGGTGCAACAAAAGTTTTAAATCCTTTTATTTTTCATATCTTTGGACTTATAACAAAGATCATAAATTTTTGAAGAGATCAGGGAATCTAGTGATTCTAGAGATGAGGAAACTGAGGCTCAAAGATGTAATGTGACTTGCCTGGATTAACACAGCTAATCAACACATAGGTAAGAAGAAAGAATCTAGCACCTCTGCATACAACTGGTGCTTAAAAATGTTGCTGGGTTATTTTTTTTTTAATCATTGAGGAGCCAGGCCAAAAATAGAGATCTCCTACTTTATAGTTCTGAATTCTTTTCATCATAATATACTCTCTCAATGTATAGATTACATTTTAAACCATGAAAAAAAATTAAGAAGAAATGGGAAAGAGCCTAATTTTTGCTACTGGTAGTATATACAGTTAGAGGACTTTTCCTGAGAAGTGTGTGTGCCTGTGTGTGCAGTCAAATGCTTAGCATCTGTAATTAGCACAGTAATTTAATTTAGCATAATAATTTTTAAAAGTAAACTCATATTTTACAGCTCTATAACAAAAGTCAGTACATATTTACAAAAGAGGACAATTATTGTTCCTGTTTCCCTACCCCTTTAGCCACAGTCTATCAATATATCTCTAGGAAAAAGGAAGGAACTGATAAAACTGAACACAATGTATTCTTACAACCAAAAACCAGAGTTGCTCTTGAAGTTCCCATTGGTTCTCTTTAACCAGCCCAGCACAAAAAGGGGTTTTGCCTATAAAATCTACACAATGTATCTAAATCTGATCACAGTAAAATTTCACTTTAGCTGAAGTGAAAATGCAGAGGTAGCATTTACGGATAACAGCTGGAGAACATTAGTTCCCTGTCTCTCTCTTTTTTTTCTCCCTAGGGTTGAAAATTCTGCTGTTCAGACAGGAAGCAGTCATATACCACACACTGTATGATAGGAGAATTCTGGGATACCAGAGCAAGTTGCCGAGGATGGGGAGGAGTGAATAGAAGTTTCACTAAAGAACTTGCAACCCTCTCATTCTAACTACCTCCCTCTTACTCACTATATCTCACTGATGATATTCACATACAGTCTATATAGTCTGTCTTCTCTCCCAAACTTTGGTTATGAAAAACTTCAAAATTTACTAATGGCAAGAAGATGCTTATTCATTAATTTTTCTGCAGTCTTTATAAAAATATATTTATAATATTGCATGGGATAGTCTGTATTCACCAAGGTATATTTGCAAACTTCCCCCAACCATTTGCTCTCTAAAAAGTCAATCGTGAAACTCCTTTAAAAAAATAAAGTCTCAAGTGTCTCTCCAAGGGGAAAAGAAAGTCATCCCTTCCTGAGTCACTCTTTTATTTATGTGAAAAACAAAAGAAAAGAAAATGAAAAGAAAGCAATATGAGAAAACTTGATGTTTTATGAGTATTTAGGAAAACTTAATTAGAGGTGGTCCTTAGTATAGGTTAAAACTTCAATCTTACAAGCATGTTGAGAAGCAAAGAAGCAAATAGTCTGGTCTAAGTGTGTACACACACACGGTCCTGGTTACAAGATTCAGTATGCCTGCAAATTTGTGTGCTCTCACTCTTAGTTTGCAACAGGCTGTCCTACAAGAAAGGGATGATGTGAAACGGACCTGCTTTGCCAGGCCAAGTTTACCAGAGGCAGACCTAAGAGAACTTTTTAAAGTTTGTAAACATACTCTGCAAACAAAATGAGGAGGGGATGCTGGCTATTAATGTTTTATATGAACAATTATCATTTTTAAGGAGAAAGGGAAAAAAAACCCACCACACATCCATCCCCATTAAGTAAAGGAGGAATTTTAAGTTAATCCCGATTTGCAAGTTTCCACTTGACAGGCAATATTTCTATGCTATCTCCATCCTTCCATAACAGATGGTCCGTTGCCAGTCTTGAGTCCTGAGAGAGCAGACAAAACATTCACACATTCTTCCTTTCACAGGACTGATAGTTGGTCTTTTTTTGTTTGTTTGTTTGAAGCAATCAAGAAAAGGGGCAGTTAAAAGAGAATGGATACAATGTTCCTTTCAAAACTTCACCAAAACAAGACCTTTCCTCACAAACCTAGGAAGTTTTCACTACTTTAATAACAACAACAACAACAACAACAACAACAAACCAGCATAATGTCAAAGAACAGGGCATCAATTGCTGCCTGGACCAAGCTGGGCCAAGCAGGAGGTTACCAGAGTGTTCAGAAATAGTGCAGAGATAAAACTTCATAAATTCTAATGACAATCCAGGAAGTGCCTTAAGGAAAACCCGCTGTGACAGCTGTAAAGGTATGAATCATAAAAGAAGGAAAAAATTCCTCTGGGAACTTAACTAATTGCTTCCCTTCTCCCCTCCCCCGTTTTTTCCCCATTTTTTTTTCCTGGTAAAGGGGAAAAGGTAACGTTCCCAAGTCCTTTATGCAGTGAGCCAAATCAAAGAGAAAAAGGGCTGAACTTTCCATCCTGAGAAGGGAAGGGGAGGAAAAGAAGAAGCAGGGAGGGGGAGAGGAGGGAGAGACAGAGGAGGCGGAGTGAGCTCGATTCCCGTACAGTTTAGTAGATGGATTAATCTCACTCACCCTCACTGCCGTACTGTTTGCCATTGTTTGCTCCCATCCTGCAGGCTTCATACTCTCCTTCTCCCCATACACACCATGTCTAACCAGCCAAGACGGGGCTCTTAGGCAACCAGGGGTTGAGGAAAGCGGGCAAGTGAACCCTCCTATTCTGGACGATTACTTTGCCATACTTCAGAACCCCTAAACAAGGACCATCTCCGGGAGGGCAATGCGCCCCCTCCCCCCAGGTTCTCCAGATGGGTTTGCTCTTTTCCTTCCACCCCTTGCTTTCCCCCCCTTTCTTTCACTTTTTTTTTGCAAGAAAGGTAACCCGAGGGGCCGCAGCTCCACTTAATAATCCACAAGCCGGGTCAGGCAGCAGTACTAGGGCAATCCGTAGGTGCAGCTTGCAGCATCCCAGGACCAGGCAGGAACGGGCATCCCCTCCGGGTCCCCATCCGCGCCCTAGGGCTCCAGAGGGCGAAGAGAGGAGGAGCTGCCTGGCTCCTTCGGTCCAAGTGCTCGCGATCCACTTCTTCCTAAGGGAAAGTGCCGCTGCAAGCCACTTGTTGCTGGTTCCCAGAGAGAAGACCCACGGCCCTACGCTGCTCTCCAGTGGCTCAGACTTTTGTTAGCACCAGGCGCCTCCTCTCTTTCTGTGTCAATCACAGCGGGAGCCCCGGCACGGAGGGTGGCTGTAGGAGGGAGCCGAGCCTGGAGAGGCAGCCTTTTAAAGGAGCCGCGCGCTTTTAACTCCCTGCCTTGGTCAGAACCTTGGGCGCACTCGGCTTTTAACAAGTCTCCCCTTGAGGGCCCTGCAATATTTTGGGAGAAGGGATATTTTGACAGACTTTGTTTTATTATTATTTTGTGGTCCTGACTACTTAGTTGTAAAAGAAGCTTTTAGGGGAGCATCTGAAATAATATACACCTATTTATATAATGAGTACACAGAGAGAGTGAGGCTAGTGACTTTGCACAGCCCTCCTCACCTAAATCCAATTCACTGGCAAGTGGTGATGGTGATGGTCTTCCTGATGTAAGGGCTCTCTTTGAAAAGGAAGGACAAACAACAACATTATAGATTTCACCTGTGGATGGATCGGTTATCTGCTGGACAGTTATCTTATGGATCAGTTCACGTTCTTCCACCGGGCAGGCAGTAGCCACTCTATGTAACTTGCCCCTGTGTTCTCCACAAATCTGGAACGCCGTTAGATTTAGAAAGGAAAGGGACATCACCTCTATAATTCCATCTAGCTCCTTGACTTTCCAGGTGTGACAGCCGAAGCTCATAGAAATAAAATGATGGAAAGATACAATGGAAAATCCTGGCTTTCCAGACCCGGGGTTAGATATGCCTCTGATGCTATTACAGGCCTTTGGCAGTCTTCTTACCCAACCTGGGCCCTAATCTCCTGATGTATAAAATAAATTCGGGCGGGGTGAGGGGGCGGCTAGGTGGCCCAGTGTATAGAATACCCGCCCTGGAATCAGGAGAACCTGAGTTCAAATCCGGCCTCAGACACTTGACACACTTACTAGCCATGTGACTTTGGGCAAGTCACAACCCCAATTGCCCTTCAAAAAGCAACCAAATAAATAAATGAATTCTGAAGTTTTGTTAGATCTTGAGGTAAAAACACTAATCAGTAAGACAACCCAGATCATCTGACTCTGGACCCAGCACTTCTGCCTACACAGAGGAGAAGTCTATGGACACAACAATATCATTTGGTGCTGGGTTGGGAGTTAAATGACCTGAGTTAAGGACCTTACTGATCAGTGGTGTTACCTCATATAGCTGCCTCTTTCTGTTCTTCCAGAGATAAGGAAGGGGTGAACTTTCCTCTAGATCACTTAACATCTTTAAAATAAATATTTGTATGTCGATCTTACTCAGTTTGCCATCTCTTGACAACCTATCCTGAGAGTTTTCCTGTGGCTCCCCCATTTTTTTAAGGCATGGACATTTAAAGAAGAAAAGAATATTGGATGGTAGAAAGAATATAGGGAAAATTAGGAGGGAGTCATATGAGAGCCAAGGAAGTTCTCCCCCACCCTTCTAAAGTATGTTTCCTGGCTCTGAACTTTCAATAGCTTCCTAGCCAGGAAATGCATTTTTCCCCCCTCCTTACTCAGATTTTTTTTCCCTTGAAGTTTGCATTATCCTTTGTTTAATGTGACAGCTGATATTTAAAATTAACATGCAATTTACAGAACTATAAAACTGCCAGATATTCCTAACATAAAAAAAAATATCCATAATCTTTGGATTCAAATGTTCTTCAAATGAATCTGAAAAGTTTGGAATATTAAAATACCTATTTCTTGTTTCAAAATTATGTATTTAAAATGCATGTAATAAACCCTCAATAGATTTCTTATTTTAGGATAACCTTAAACTGGGAAGCCCATGGTAAATATATTCATTTACAATTTCAGATATTTCAAGTGAAGATAGAGTTATATGGATTCCAGTGAAGATTCTAAAAGAGCAAAAAGAAAATGTTTTTTTTTACCAGGGTCTTACATATTTATTTTTAAATGTTGACAAAAGCATGTAATATTTGCTTTATTATTTAGGGAACATATTATATTTAAATAATACATATTTCTCTTGTAGGACTATATGACCTCAACTCCAAAGCTACGGTGCTGCAATATGATTTTTCTGTACAATTTCCTTTAATTGAAACAACATTTTTTCCTGCATGTTTATTGATCCCTTACTACTTTTTATTCCAGTATTTATAGTAACTGATTCTCAGTCAGTCAAAAACATTTATTAGCAATTGCCATAGACTTGGCAAGGTGATAAGCACTGAGCATACTAATATAGGAAAAGGCAGTCACTGCCCTGGAGGAGCTCCTATTTGACTATAGGCAATAACATGCAAATAACTAGGTACATACAAGATATAAACAGAGTACATAGAAGGTAATCTCAGAGGAGAGAGTGCTAGAAGCTGGGGAGGAAGGAGTAGATTGAGAAAGACCTCTTTCAGAAGATGGGATATGAACTGAATTTTGAAAGAAACTGGGAAAACTGAGGCAAAGGTGGGAGGGGCAGGATTCTTGGCATTTGTAATGGGAATGTAAATTTATGTTGTTGCCATCTGTGATAGTAATGGCAATTAAAGATTCCCCTGTATTGGCTTGGTTTTCAAATTGATTGTGTTAAAACCCAGAGTTTGTTAATCCCACCTGTGGGATGGGCTTGTTGATGTGAAAAGAAAGTCCTGAACTGGGAGGAGCTGGTGATGTAGTAGATTTGGAGAGACACTAGAGAGAGGCAGAAGATCTTTTTGGAAACAGCACCTCGTGGAGAGAGAGAGACTAAGAGAATTGCTGGTGGCCGCTTTGAATTGCCCTGGACTTTTGAGACCTGCCCCCTGAGCTGCCAAGGACTGAGGAGACATGGCTGTTTTGCTGGTACTTTGTCTGTCTGTTTTGATGTTGTTTTGCCAGATTTGTCCACTGGTGAAAGACAGTCCTTTTGTTGAAGAAGTCCTGGAACCTGGCTGTTCGCTAAGAAGCTCTGAGACTGTCCTGCAGACAGAGAGTGAATACTGTCCACTGGTGAGGGACAGTGCTGTTGTTGCAGGGGTCTGGAGACTGTCCTGCAGACAGAATGAATACTGTCCACTGGTGAAGGACAGTGCTGTTGTTGCAGGGGTCTGGGAGCCTTTCTGTTGGTTCAGAAGCCCTGAAGAAGGATTTTCTTGTTGTATGTTTATAGAAATCCTGGGAGAGGGCTTTGCTAATGTGTTCAGGGGTTCTAGGACTGTTCTACAGACAGAGGATAAATTCATGAAGGGACTGGCAATGTATCTTGTGGCTTTGCTAAGCCTTGTCTCCCCAGGAACTAAGATTGCTGAGAACTTGCCTCCTGTCAAGATGAAGAAAAGACCTCCATTTGGGTATTAAGTGCTGTGTTTAAACTTGATGTAACTCTGGGGTAGATTCAATTGTGATCCAGGGGTGGGGAACTTTTGACCTTATGTTTGGAAACTAATCTCCATTTGACAAGAGGGGCTTTGTGGTGGACTTAATTAAGGTATAGCCTAGGGGTGGAGAAGTATTTAGAACAGAGACTTTGTGATTGATTGAATGATTGGAAGGTCCTGGGGTGGGGTAGTACTTGGAGATTATTTAATCACGCTTAGTAAATGCTGTATTTTGAATGATGTCATGTTTTGATCTTCTCTGTTCTTGGTTTGTCACTGAATAAAATAGAGAGCACCTATGCTGGTATTTTGAACCTGGGAAGTTGCCTTCTTTTGGCATTACATTACACCATCTTCCTAAGATTGTATTGTGTAAGATCTTCCCTGCCCCTGGGCCCTTTGATAGGCTTAAGTGTACCTGGAGCCTATGGTGGGAGGCTTGTTTTTCTGGAGAACTGTGGGGTCTAGAGGATTATGACATTCTCTGAGCCAGGAGAAGGCTGTATAAAACCTTGATGTGAGGCTTTGCTTTGGGGTCACTTTGAGAAGTGCTGTGTGATTTGACCAGTCAAGACTCTGGGCAGCTGTTGAGAGCCCCCTGGCTTTGAAAAACCCAGATGTTGATGATTTCCTCTCTGGTAACTGACTAGGTATGGATGTAATGGTTGGAGAATTGGAGGCCTGTCTGCTTGATCTGTTTGTTTTTCTGTCTTCTTGTAACTTCTATCTGTATACTCTGAAGTTTGGGGTGCTGACTTTTTTCCCCTGAACTAGATAAATGATATGTTTGATTGATTAAAGCAAGATTGTTAGCCCATTTTGTGTTGCTTTCCTTTAACCTGTGATGGCAACCACCCTGGGGATGCTGTGGGTGCTTGCTGCTACAGCATTGGGAATAGCCAGGGCAAAGAATGGAGATGAGAGGTGGAATATTGTATGAGAGGACCAACAAATATGCCAGCATAACTTAATCTTAGAATGAACTAAGAGGAATAAAGTATAAGACTGGAAAGGTTGGAAGGGGCCAAGTTATGAAAAACTTTCAATGCCAAATAAAGACTTTGTATTTGATCCTGGAGATCATAAGAAACCACCAGAATTTATTGGGCGGGGGGGAACAGAGTTAGAGATCAGACCTCTGCTTTAGGAGAATCTCTTTGGTGTTGAATGGAAGATGGATTGCCATTGGGGAGAGGTTGGTTTGAAAGCCATTGAGGAAGAGGAAGAGGTAAGAAAAGCCTAAATTAGGGTAGTTCTATTGTTGTGGTTTATGGATCTTGGCAGGTATGTATGCCTCAAAAGAATTTGACCACTCAAGACTTCTTTCAATCTAACTAGTTTATCAAAACACTGGAGAGATTCCTAGTGAATTTGCAGTATTTATGACACCAATACAAACAGGCCAGATTTTAAGAATCTGAGCAATTTAATGGGGGCAAGAATGACATTTTATACAGAAAGACTGTGGGAAGATCTGGATGGGATTTAAGAGTGACAAGGTGCCTGAAGTGGGCCGGGTGTAGACAACTGAGGGAGTTAAGTGGCCAGACAGCCCTAGTGAAAGGACAGTTAGAAGGATTATTGATGGGGATGGGCCAAGTGATGCCAGAGATCTGGGTTCAGGGGCTTTGACATCCAGGTCCCAAAACATGGTCTTTTCCTTTTAGGGGTCCAGTGTGAATCCCATCCCCATCACTATGATTATTATAGTTTATATGTCCATATATTCTAAGAATAGATCCTAGATTTTAAGCCTCTGAGGTGTGTCAGTGTTCTTTTCATCTTTTTATCACCCTAGATTCATACTTTATTCACTCATAGTAAAGAGCTAGATGAAGTTCTTGTGAAGGAAAAGGTGGCTACTAACTTGGGTAGAGTAGGGTAGACTTTATAGGAAAAAATAGCATTTGGGTTATGCTTTAAAGGATGGGTAGGAAATTCAGTAGACTAAGACAGTGAAATAATTTGGGGAACAAAGAAAAGCATAAGCAAAGGAATAGATACAGGCAGTAAAAACAAAGTACATTTTTGGGTAACAGAAAATAAAATAACAGTAATAATAATTATAACAATAATAAATAGTTAACATTTATAAAGTACATGCTATGTGCTATTCACTTTACAATTATTATCTCATTTGATTTTCCTAACAAACTTGCTATTGTTATCCCCATTCTAGATATGGAGAAACTGAAGCAAACAGAGATTGAGTGATTTGTCCCTTGTCATATAGCTAGTAAGTATCTGAGGATGTATTTGAAATCAGGTTTTCCTGACTCTAGGCTCCATATTCTACCCATTATGATTTGAGAATAGGCAGGTGATTGTGGATAGCCCAGAATGTAGACAAAGAAAGAAATTAGAACTTTACCCAGTTGGCAAGAGAATCTCTGAAGAAATGTTTTGAGCCCTGTAGTGAGAAAAACAGATCTATAAGACATACAGTGATCTGATATTTATTACTGGGAGACAAGGACATTGAAAATGTAAAAAAATTAATTAGATTATCTTCACTGTTCAGTCTATTGAACTGGTTCATATTACATTAGATTATTAACTATTCAATGCATATTATGGTTGTTATAAGAGAATATGCTACCTTTTGTATTTTGATTAACTTATGACTGACCTTATAGGTCAAAGACATTGTCATTTGGGATATAAAATGAAAGTCAGCTGAGAGAAAGAAGTGGGTGAATTTTAGCAATTAATGTTAAGCAATCCAATCTGAATTTAACTGTAAAGAAGTATTTATTTGATTTTGCCAACTTTCAAAAGAATGTGAAAACACAATGCTAGCATTATATTTGAAGTCTTCAGGTGATACAAACTTTTATTTTAGCTAAAATAACCAATTTTCTTACCTAAGTCCAAATATTCCACCCAGTTATCAACAAGTAATTGTATCTTTGTTTTTCACCTTTGTACTCAGTCCATTTTCTAATGGAACATAAACAAGCAAAATGACTAGAAAAGATAGCATCTTAAATAGCAAACAAAATGCAGTTAAGCAGTGCTGGATAATAAAAGAGAGTCTGTAATTAATCAAATGGTCTAAAATATCTTAAAGTTATGCCACATATTTTAAAATAAATTATTTTTACATCCCTAGAGATATTTTCATTTATCTTTCCTTAACAACATTTATAAAAATTCCAAGACCTATATATACATACATATGTATGTATATATATATACACATACATACATATATGTGTATACATATATTTGCACTTTTCTTGCATCATTCTCATTTCTTTTCCCAATTTTTCCTCCACTTCTCTTATTTGGTTTTCAAAATCCTTCTTAAGCCCCTCTATGGCCTGTAACCAGTTCATATGTTTCTTGAAAGCTTTTGGTGCAGGACTTCTGATATGTTTTCTTCCTCCTGTTCCATGTTTTGATCCTTTTTGTCCCCAAAAAAGGAATCCAAAGTTGGATTGATGTGCTTGCTTTGCTTCCTTTGCTTGCTCATGTTGCCACTTAATTACTTGACTTCTGAGATTTTTGCCACAGTAGAACTCTGCTTCCAGAGAGGAAAGTTTTATCCCAATTTGCTGTGGTTTTCAAAGCTGCCGGAGCTATTAGTTGTCTGCCTTCTCTGAAGCCTCCACACTCTCTGGCTCACTGGTCACCTACCCCAGGACTTCTACCCTAGACAGCAATCCAGATCCAAGCAGGTTAAAGCAAGAGAGATTATGGCTCAGAATGGTTGCTTGGTCCCCCTACAATCAGCAGGCCATGTGGTGGTGGCTGCCATGCTTCAGCTGCTTCTCCCTCCAGAGGGCAGAGGCCAGACCGCACTCTTGGACCCCCTGTTCCCAAAGTCCACTGACCTCTCACATTGTCTTTGGTATTTATGGGTTGATAATTCTGGAAACCACCACAGCTGCTGGTGATCTACTTTCCCGACATCCCTCTAGCTGCAGCTGGTCCGGCTGCCCTGAAGCTAAAACTGTGGGCTCACTCGGGGCTGGGCTCTGCTCCCAGCACATTGTGATGAACCCTTTCTGTCTACTTTCCAGGGTGTCTTCAGTGGGAGGTTTGTTTCTCTCTGTAACTTTGTGGTTCTATAGCCCTAAAGTTTGTTTAGAGTCATTTTTCTAGGTATTTGTGGTGGTTATGGGGAGAGTACAGGAAGTTTTCCTGCTTCTACACCACCATCTTGGATCTTCCCCCATATTTGCACTTTTCTTACACACATTTAACAGTCTTCAAATTCCATCTATCCATCAAATTCCATCCCCCAACATAAACCATTATACCCTTTAAAATAGTCCTCTTTGCAAGTAGGATTGGGAAGAATGATTCATTATTTATTCTATCTAAATAATTAATCAAGGTACAGATGTCTTTTAATGTTTTTATTGACTACGTCATTTTTGTTCTCCAAGAATATATATTTATATATGTGTGTATGTATATATATGCATATACATATATATATATATATATATTTTTATTTACTTTGCTCTGTATCACATCATGAAAAAGTCTTCCCACAGTTCTCTGAATTTCTCATGTTCATTTCAAACCTATCTTCCTGTTTCAATACATCAAGGACCCATGATTTCATTGGTATGAGCTCTCCTTCCACCCACAGAGATTTCAACATTTCTGTTACTTAATAGTCTTTGAGAGTTAACTGTGGCTCCTCAAATTCATCACTTTTCAATCCATCCAGTGGTGAACATCTTTGAAAAAAGTTAGGTTGTTCCTCCAACAATGGTCATACAATCTATTGACATTAATACTCAGTCTCTCCAACTTGATAGGAACTATTGGGGCTGGCTTTCTGGGACATAACTTCACAGAGTCCAGGGATACCTCCATGCCACAATAAATAAGTGATTGCAGAAGTCTGCAAAAGCTCTAAATGTTTAAAAATACATGATGTCAAGGGATATTCTCTTCTTGATTAATTTAGGATAGAGTTAATTCTTATTGAGTTTGTACTCATGACTGGAAACTCAAATTGCCTTTCTTCAGGATCAGGTGAATGTGAGAATGTGCAGTACATCACTGGTTTAGACCTTTTAAGTTAACTTAATAAACTAATTCAGGAGAAAAAAAATAGAAAAAAAAAACTTTGGTCCCGAATTACTCAAACTGTCTAAATTAATCAAAAGAACTGGTTATTTGTTAAATAACTCCTTCACCTTGTACTATGTAGACTGTGATTTAAAATGGGAGGGTGAGGAGAGGCAACATTTTTACTCTTCTTAATTTCTCCCTTTAAATGACTAAAGTAGTAGCATTTCAGCTGCTAGGATGAAGGTGTCAACACTAACAGCAGTGGAAATAAGTGCCTTTCCAGAACTTGATGAAAAAAAATATTGAATTCAAAAGTCAACCTGATTTACAAACAAAACAGGGCCACATTTTCTCTGAGGGAGGGGCCGCACAAATAAAGTTTAACTTGACCTTGCCCCAGTTGGCATTGATGACTGACAGGCTGACAGAAGTGGCCTTAATGAAGCAGTAATCCCACTGAAGCCAGTCATTAGTCCTTTTTCTATCTGTCTGGTTTGTTAGCTGCTTAGTGTGTTAAGGAGCAGATCATTAACCACTGGTTTCTCTGGGAATACTGTAGACAAAACAAATCTTAGAATGAAACCCATGTTTGGAACAACTTAAGGGTGGAATTTCTGATAATGACAATTGAAAATTAGCTTATAAAAAAAAGAAGAAAATTGAGCCAAGTTAGTGTATGATTGAAATATCTGCTTTTAATTTATTGTAGGTTGCTGTGATTATTTTTTTAGATATCATGACTTTGGTCTCAAAATTTGGACATTATGCTTAAATGTCAGTTACTTTCACATTCTGGCATGCCATAAATTTTATACATTGAGGTGAATTATTGTAAATTTTATAATGAAATACATGCTTGGCAGATATTTTTTCTGTGATAAAATTTAAAATGTACATCTTACAAAGGGAGAAAACTCAATATTCCAAAACAAAGGATAGATTTATTAGTACAAATATAAAGTCATATCCTTGATAATATATTTTGTTAATACTAAGCCAGACCTGGAATATAAATGTAAACTATTGCTCTCAAATCCCAGGTGGTAATTTTAATTATAATTGACATAGATATGGCACTTTAAAGTTTAAAAAATAACACTTTTCACATTATTTAATTTGAGATTAACATTGTGAGGTAAGTATTAGAGGTATTCCAATTTACAAATTAAACAAACAAACAACCATGAGACTTAGAGATTTTAAGCAAATTGCCAACAATCTCACAGCTAATTATCAGAAGCAAGATTTTAATCCAGGTCTTCGTAACAGTCCATTGCTTCATCCAGTATGACAAATATAACCATTGTTTGTATCCTTGGAAGATCTAGACAAGGGTGGGGAACCTGCGGCCTCTAGGCCACATGTGGCCTCCTAAGTCTTTGGGTACAACCTTTTGACTGAGTCCAAGTTATAGAACAAATTCTTTTATTAAGGGGATTTGTACTGTGGCCTAAGACTGCAGGTTCCCCACCCCTGATCTAGGAAATTCAAGAATCCAGCTCTCATATGCCATTCCCAAATCTAGGGGAGATTCCAGAGAATACTACCTGCTTTTCTTTTTTACTTAGAAAGAAATATAAAATAACACCTTAAAAAGCAGAATTGTTCAAATTAATATTTAATGAAATAAAGGACTTTCAAGAATTTCTGAAGAAAAGATCAGAGTTGAATAGAAAATCTGACTTTCAAATAGAAGACTCAATAGAAGCACAAAAAGGTAAACATGAAAGAGAAATCATAAGAAACCCTACAAGTTTAAACTCTTTACCTTTCTATTTGGGAAGATGACACATGTATCTTCTAAGAAATTTATTATTATTAGAGCAGTTACAAGAATTCTACATAAAAAGAGTATGTAGGGGTGGGTTGATTATGTTTGAATAAAACAAAAAAATGGATATGTGAGAAAGAGGGATGTCCTGGGAGAAGTGGGAAGGGAGAGGGGAAATGGGGAAAATTACCTCATATAAAAGGGGCACACAAGGCAGGGCTTGTACAGTGGAGGGGGAAATGGTACTTGCAAGCATGTGTGCATGTGAATTCTTGAACCTCACTCATACCTAAATTGGTTCCAAAAGTGAATACACACACACATGAATGCACTCAACTTGTAATAAAAATCTATCTTAGCTAAAAGGAGAGAAAGGGAATAAGAGAAGTTGGGGGAAGTGAAAAAAGGGATGGAAGATAAAAGAAGGCAGTGGTGAGAAGCAAAACAGATTTTAAAGGAGAGACAGGTTAGAGACAGACAGGCAGAAGAAAATAGAATGGAGGGAAATGCACAATTAGTAATGAAAACTGTGAATGTGAATGGCATGAACTCACCCATAAAATGGAAGTAGATAGCAGAATGGATTTGAAACCAGAATCTAACAATATGTTGTTTATAAGAAACGCACTTGAAACAGAAAGACACATACAGAGAAAATAAGGGGCTACAGCAGAATCAATTATACTTCCATTAAAGTAAAAAAGAACAAGGGTAGCAATCATGAACTCAGACAAAGCAAAAGCAGAAACAGACCTAATTAAAAGGAATAAGGAGGGAAACTACATCTTGCTAAAAGGTACTATAGACAATGAAGTGATTTCAAAACTAAACATACATGTATCAAATGACATAGCATCCAGATTCTAAAAGGAAGCATTAAATTAATTATAGGAGGAAATATACAGTAAAACTATATTGGTACAGGTCTCAACTTTCCATTATCAGAGCTAAATAAATCTAACTGTAAAGTAAATAAAAAATATGTAAAGGAGTTGAAGAGAATCTTTGAAAAGTTAGATGTGATGGAACACTGGAGAAAACCAAATGGAAATATAAAGGAGAATATCTTTTTCTCAGCTGTATAGCACTACCACTACTAGATCTATATCCCAAAAATATCAAACCAAAGGGAAAAGAACACATATGAACAAAAACATTTTGTGGTGGCAAAAATATTGGAAACTGTGGGGAAGCTGATCAATTGATGAATAGCTGGTATTGTATGAAAATGTGGTTGTGGCATATAAATATGATGGAATATGATTGTACTATAAGAAATGATGAAGGGAATGGTTTCAGAAAAAAACTTGGGAAACTCACTCACACTGATGCAAAGTGAAGTGAACAGAACCAGAACATTGTACACAGCGACAACAATATTGTAAGGATGATCAACTGTGAAAGACTTAGCTACTCTAATTGGGATAGTGATCCAAGACAATTCCCAAAAACTCATAATGAAAAATGCTGTCTACCTCCAGAGAGACAGAACTGATGAACTGTGAATGCACATTGAAACATACTTTTTTTACTTTCATTTTTTTTCTTATTGTCTGTGCCTTCCTTGGAAACATGGCTAAAACGGAAATGTTTTTAATGATGTAGAATTGATATCAAATTATTTGTCTTCTGAAGGAGAGGAAAGGGGTCAGAGGAAGGGAGAGAATTTGTTATTCACAATTTCTTAAAATAATTGTTTAACAAATGATTGTTAAAATGTTTACATGCAATTTTGGGACATGTTTAGTAAAATAAAATAATTTAAAAAACAAAAACATGAGGTAGGTTAGCTAAGGCCAGTTTCAGAATATTCACACAAGCTCTAGTCCTCAGGTCTCTCAAAGTGTATTTCATGTGGAAGTGCTATCCTATCTTAGCCAGTTGATGGAGTTTATGCATACAATAGACCCTCATTAGATAGGGATAGCAAGAGAAGTCATAATATTATTGACACACTCATTCCAGGAACAAATGACAGAGTTGATTGGATCATCATACATCCAAATCTAGAAAAGGGGAGAAGATAATCCACAATTGGTCAATGTTGCAAGTGATAAAGAGATAGCAGGGGAATAAAGTGAAATAGCTGGAGCTAGGCATAGATTCAGTGGGAGACTGATGCAAAACTAACTATCAATAAGGACAGCTGGACCTCAGAATATGAATTACAAGAAAATATTTCATTTTCTTCAAAACTACAAAAAGCAGCAATTTAATGAATTTTGATATTTTAAAAAGAAAATTATTAATAATATAAACTAGTCATTATTTGGAATTTTAAAAATTTCACTTCTTGAAATATTTTCCTAATGAACTGAGATTTAAATCATCATTCTTTTATTCCAACTATGGTATCTCCATCCCCTTCTATTCTTCCTTGACATTTAATTCTTAAAACTTTGTATAAGCATGACTGAAATGATTATTATGGTCAGAGATTTTATTTTAGTTTATTATAACTATTTGTTACTAGAGAGGGTTTCCAAACAGGGAGTAGTGGTAAATACAATTGAAAAATGAGGACAAAAAAACAAACATTTTAAAATGCACAAAAGAACACAAAAATACATGCATAATGGGATGCAAATAGAGTAATTTTGGTACTACTTTGTTAAATTATACAGACATATATGTATACTATTTTGTTTATGTATACATCTCTTTAAAAATATATAGGTATAACAGAATGTTGCAGTTTTAAAAATACGATCTTTTTTCATTTTTTTCTTTTTGTTTTTCAGTGATTAAGTTTACAATAAAAAGGAAAAAATAAAATACTCAATTCATTTAGAAAATTATTTTATCTGATGTCATTTATGTAAAATACAACTGAAAATCATGAAATAAACCCAAAATGGGGGCCTATGAGCTGTCAAAATGTGTGTGACTGGAGAATCCCTCAGACCTTCATTCAGAAGCTATTTATTTTTACTTTACCTGCTTGACTCAAATATGTTGAAAATTGTGCAATGTGACAGCTAACTCTAATAGGAAGGAAGGAAGAAAGGAAGGAAGGAAGGAAGGAAGGAAGGAAGGAAGGAAGGAAGGAAGGAAGGAAGGAAGGAAGGAAGGAAGGAAGGAAGGAAGGAAGAAAGAGAAAGACTAGTGGTGTATAGTCATTTAGGATAAAGGTAAAGAACCTCACTGGCACCTGATGGCACTATAATAAAGCAAACAAAGTAATTGACAAGACTTCCAAAAAATCAATATGTTTTTCATCTCTGTTTCAAGCTCTTTTTTAAAGATTATTTTTTCAATGTGTTGAATGCAACACAGAATTCCTACCCCTCAGGGAGATTACATCTAAGGGGAGGGATAAAATAATAGTCAAATAATGAAATTACATGGCTCTGTAACTGTCTCAGAAGTAAAAATTGCAGTGAGATATGAATGGAATATTAAATTTGTACTCAGAAGATACAGATTTGAATGCCAACTTTACCACTTACTACCCATGTGACTTTGTACAAATGGCTGCAACTCTCAAATCAGTAAATTGAAAGCACTGAACACAAAATAACCTCTAAGGTCCTTTGATCTCTTGACCTCAGTTGGGCTTTAAAGAATGGAGAAAATTTCAGAATATGACCATGAAGGTGGGAGACCATTCAAAGTAGTGTGCGCAACAGCATGGAGGCAATAAAAAGCAAGATGAATTCAGGATAAAGCAAGCAATTCATTTTGGGTACATGAAGGAATAGGTATATGTAAAGCTAGATTGTGTAGAACCTAAGGTAGAATTTTACTAACTGTAGGGTACAAGACCCTGGGTGGGTGAATGGTGGTGGTGGCTGAAATTAGAAAATCACTGACTAAAATCTTTGGGTATCTTCAAATACAAGTCTCTCTGAAATATATTAATTTTTCAGTGAAAATCATGTTCAGGTCAGTTAACAAAAACAAAACTAACATTATGAATTAGCTTCAAATATATAGGGCTTGTAGAAGGGGCATATGTTTAGCTTTGGGTATTGGGACCTGGAAAATTTGAGTTACCTTCCCTTTCTTCTGCAAAGTTTGGGCTGCTCCTTAGGATTATGGGTGCATATCTCCCCACAATCTCTGGAGGATAAACCATGGAAGGGTGTCCCTTATCAAAAACCTTGCCTTTCCACACTTGTGGAGAAAGTTGCAACCCACTGTTTGAAGGAATAGTTGGGTACTTAATGGTAATTGTATATTCTATGCCCATAAGTACCATCCCTTCACCTCTCAATCCTGTGGGTCAAGCCATAGTTCATGCCAATCTCTGTGGACATATGGACTATAAAGGTTTTCCTGTGGTCAGGCACATGGGTGTCAAGACTCAGTGATTCCCTCTGGTGTTAGCTACTCATGAATACCTATTGTGTGAAGGCCATTGTTGTAGCCAAAAGGGACTGCTAAAAGCTGAGGTCACAGTTGTGCCCATTTTAGGACTAGATTAACAACACCATCCCTTTTCTCCACTTCTAGTGCCATGCAACTGGCATGACTTTAATTAAAGGTTTAAAGGTGGTGACAGAGGAGGTGTATTGTGGAACTTAGGACTAGTCTTTTGTCCTTCTTTGCCTGTAAGAATAACTACAGAGTAGTTGAAAGAGTACTGGATTTGAAATTGGAGAGCTTGGATTCAAATCCTGCATCTGCCACAAAGTCCCTTGACTCCTCCAGACCTCAGGTTAATCAACTGTAAAATGAGGAACTTGAACTAGAAGGTCTTCTGTCTCTATGGCTATGATCCTTTGATAGTGAATGTATCATAATGATTATATTTTTTTTAACATTTTTCTTTTATTAATATTTGTGGCATAAAATAATAGATTCTTAATTTCATATGAATTAAATATGAGCAAGGAAATTTGCTTGCATAAACTGTTTTATGAAAAGTGTTGGGGAAGAAGAGTTTGTTTGTTTGTTTTTTAGGGGAGGCCACTACTATATAAAATTTAGAAATTGACAATTTATGCTCCCCAAATCCTAAAACAGGTTCCCAAAGTGGACAATCCCACCTCTTGGGGGTGCTGGAATGGTCCAGGGTGGCAGGAGTAGCTTCGGGTGCAATGTGGGGCATTGAATAAAAAAATAAGGAGGTGTGGAAGCATAAGGAAAGAAAAGAAGAGAAGAAAATTTTGAAAAAATGTTCATACATGTTTCATCTGTTATGTAACAAAGTTAAAGTTGTAGTGATTACATTATTTTCCAAATAAAAATCCAAAGTGCATATTATAACTTATCAGTGGTCAAATCCACCAACAGGTCTTAAAAAGCAAGTGCTGGCAAGAGAGAATCATTATAGGGAAGTCTAGCATGCCCTGACAGGAATATGTACAAGCAATGACTTGTTTACAATATGATACTATATGGTTACACAATGCAATATTGTGTCATTAAAATTTCAGTGAAGGAAAAACAACACAAATTTTTGGTAAATTATTAAATTTAAGATGCATCAGTTCAAAAATTATAATTTTTAAAATATGCAACTTTAAAAAATGTTAAAGGGTTAAAGAAAGTAAATTTTGGTGGGGGGGTTGCTAAGTAATTTTTTTTCATAATTTATTTATTTTTAGTTTTCAACATTCATTTCCACAAGATTTTGAGTTCCAAATTTTCTCCCCATCTCTCCCCTACCCCCACCCCAAGATAGCAAGCATACTGATTGCCTCTCCCCCCAGTCTGCCCTTTATTATATCCCCCAACCCATCTCTCACCTTCCCCCTTTCCCCCTTACTTTCTTTTAGGGCAAGATGAATTTTTATACCCCATTGCCTATATATCTTATTTCCCAGTTGCATGTAACAACAATTTTTTAACACTTGTTTTAAAAATTTAAGTTCTGAGGGGGATGGAGCAAAGATAGGAGAGTAAAAGCAGGAACTTGGCTTGAGCTCCCACTCCAACCACTTCCAAAACCTGTAAAAAAAAAACTCTAAACAAATTTTAGAGCTAGAGAACCCACAAAGTGACAGAAACAAATCTCCCACTGAAGGCAGCCTGGAAGGCTGACAGGAAGGATCTATGGCACCAAGTCAAAGCTGAGAGCAATCCCACGTGAGCCATGGGGTTCTAGCCTTGAGGCAGCCCCAACCAGCAGCACAAACCAGCCTGAGCAGACTTCAGGAGAGCTAACCACCAGCAGCTGTAGTGGTTTCCAGACATCTCAACCCATAAACACCAAGGGGAAAGTAAAAGGTCAGTGGGCAACTCTGTTGGAATGAGGTGAAGGAAGAGCATGGTCCAGCCCCTGCCCCCAGGGCTAGAAGTGGTGGAGCCACAGTGGCGGCAGCAGCTGTCATGTGGCTGCCTCCAGAGCTCGTGGCCTGCAGATCATAGGGGGAACAAGGGACCATTCAGAGGGTAATTGCTCTTGCTTTGACCTGCTTGGATCTGGATCATGGTCTTGGGTGGTGGTAATGGGGTCTGTGGCCAGTGTGTCAGAACTTATGGGGGCTGTAGAGAGAGCACCCTCCTAACAGCTCCAGTAGCTTCAAAACCCCCAGCAACTTGGGACAAAGTTCTCTCCACTCTGGAAGCAGAGTTCTACTGTGGCAAAGAGCTCAAAAGTCAAGTAATTGGCTGGCAAGATGAGCAAGCAGAGGAAGCACAATCAGACCATAGAATCCTTTTTGGTGGATAAAAAAAAGATCAAAGCATGGAATGGGAGAAAGACAATGAAATCAGAACTCCTGCATCAAAAGCTTCCAAGAAAAATATTAATTGATTACAGGCCATGGAGGAGCTCAGGAAGAATTTAGAAAATAAAGTAAGAAAAGTGGAGGAAAAATTGGGAAGAGAAATGAGAATGATTTAAGAAAATCATGAAAAGCAAGTCAAAAGCCTACTAAAGGAGATACCAAAAATAATACCTTAAAAAACAGACTAAATCAAATGTCAAAAGAGGCTCAAAAAGCCAATGAGGAGAAGAATGCCTTAAAAAGTAAAATTGCCCAGATGGAAAAGGAATTTCAAAAACTCACTGAAGAGAATAATTCCTTAAAAATTAGATTGGAGCAATTGGAAGCTAATGACTTTATGAGAAATCAAGATACTATAAAACACATGCAAACAAATGAAAAAATAGAAGGCGATGTGAAATATCTCATTAGAAAAACCACTGACCTGGAAAATAGATCCAGAAGAGATAATTTAAAAATTATTGGACTGCCTGAAAGTCATGATCAAAAAAAGAGTTCAGACACCATCTTTCAAGAAATTATCAAGCAAAATTGCCCTGATATTCGAGAACAAAAGGGCAAAATAGAAATTGAAAGAATTCACCAATCATCTCTTGAAAACAATCCCCAAAAGAAAAACTCCTAGTAATATTATAGCCAAATTCCAGAGTTCCCAGGTCAAGGAGAAAATATTACAAGTATCCAGGAAGAAACGATTTGAGTTTTGTGGAAACATAATCAGGATAACCCAAGATCTAGCAGCTTCTAAATTAAGGGATCATGGGACTTAGAATATGATATTCCAGAGGTCAAAGGAGCTAGGATTAAAACCAAGAATCACCTACCCAGAAAAACTGAGTATAATACTTCAGGGAAAACTATGGGTATTCAATGAAATAGAGGACTTTCAAGCATTCTGATGAAAAGACCAGAGCTCAACAGAAAACTTGACTTACAAATATAAGAAGCAAGAGAATCATGGGAAGGTAAATAGGAAAAAGAAATCATAAGGAACTTATTAAAGTTGAACTATTTACATTCCTTCATGGAAAACAATAATTGTAACTCATGAGACTTTTCTCAGTGTAAGGATATTTGAAGGGAATATATATATATATATATATATATATATATATATATATATATATATATATATACATACACACGCACATATATGTATGTATGATAGGATGATAGGAGGATGTATGTGTATATAAATATATATGTGAGTGTGTACATGTATACATAGATAGAGAGCACAGGATGAGTTGAATATGAAGGCATGATATCTACAAATAAAATTAAGAGGTGAGAGAGGAATATATTGGGAGAAGGAGACAGGGAGAGATAGATTAAGGTAAATTATCTCATATAAAAGAGGCAAGAGAAAACTGTTACAATGAAGGGGAAGAGCAGGAAGGTGAAAGGGAATGGGTCAACCTTACTCTCATTGAATTTGGCTTAAGGAAGGGACAACATACACATTCAATCTGATATCTTACCCTACTGGAAAGTGGGGGGGGGAAGGGATAAGAGAGGGGATGATAGAAAGGAGGGCAGATTGGGGGAGTGTGTAGTTAAAAGCAAACACTTTTGAAAAGGGACAGGGTCCAAGTAAAGAACAGAACAAGTTGGGGGTGGGATAGGATGGAGGGAAATATAATATGACTACTATGGAAATGTTTTGCATAACTATATATGTACAACCTATGTTGAATTGCTTATCTTCCCAGTGCGGGTGGGTGAGGAGGGAAGAAGGGAAAGAGTCTGGAACTCAAACTTTTAAAAACAAATGTTAATAAAAAAAAAAACTTTGAGTGTGTATGTTATTCTCTCCTTAAGCCAAATCCAATGAAAGTAAGGTTGACTCATTCCCTTTCATCTTCCTGCTCTTTCCCTCCATTGTAATAGCTTTCTCTTCCATCTTTTATGTGAGATAATTTACCCTATTCTATTTATCACTTTTTCCTTCTCCCAATATATTCCTCTATCACCTCTTTATTTTATTTTTTAGATATCCTTTCAGATTCAACTCACCCTGTGCCCTCTATGAACACACACACATACACCCACCTATATGTACATATATATGTATATATACACATATATTCCCTTTACCCAAATACTGAGGAAAGTCTCATGAGTTACAAATATCATCTTTCCATGTAGGAATATAAACATTTCAACTTTAATAAGTTCCTTTTGATTTCTCTTTCCTGTTTACCTTTTCATTCTTATCTTGCTTCTTGTATTTGAAGGTCAAATTTTTTGTTGAGCTCTGGTCTTTTTATCAAGAATGCTTGAAAGTCCTCTATTTCATTGAATATCCATATTTTCCCCTGAAGTGTTATAATTATACTGTATACTTTTTCTGGGTAGGTGATTCTTGGTTTTGATCCTAGCCCCTTTGACCTCTGGGATATCATATTCTAAGTCCCGTGATCCCTTAATGTAGAAGCTGATAGATCTTGGGTTATCCTGATTGTTTCCACAAAACTCAAATTGTTTCTTCCTGACTACTTGTAATATTTTCTCCTTGACCTGGGAACTCTAGAATTTGGCTATAATATTACTAGTTTTCTTTTTGGGATCTTTTTCAAGAGGTGATCAGTGGGCTCTTTCAATTTCTACTTTGCCCTATGGTTCTAGAATAGCAGGGTATTTTGCTTGATGAGTTCTTGAGAGATGGTGTCCACCCTCTTTTTTTGATCATGGTTTTCAGGTAGTTCAATAATTTTAAAATTATCTCTCTTGGATCTATTTTTGAAGTTTTTCCAATGAGATATTATACTTTTGTCGTCTAATTTTTTTCATTCTTTTGGGTCTATTTTATAATATCTTGATTTCTCATAGTCTTAGGTTCCATTTTCTCCAATCTAATTTTGAAGGAATTATTTTCTTCAGTGAGCTTTTGAACTTCCTTTTCCATCTGGCCAATTTTGCTTTTTAAGGCATTTTTCTCCTCATTGGTTTTTTGAACCTTTTTTGTCATTCTAGTTAGTCTATTGTTTAAGGTGATATGTTCTTCAGCATTTTTTTGGGTCTCCTTTAGCAAGCTGTTGACTTATTTTTCATGATTTTCTTGCAACATTCTCATTTCCCTTCCCAATTTTTCCTCTCTTCTCTTACTTGACTTTCAAAATCCTTCATGGCCTGTGACCAATTCGTATTTTTCATGGAGGCTTTTGATGCAAGAGTTTTGACTTAGTTGTCTTCTTCTAGTTTTGATCTTTGTTGCCACAGAATGATTCTATAGTCTGATTTGTCTTCCCCTGTTTGCTTGTTTTGCCAGCCAATTACTTGACTTTTGAACTCTTTGCCACAGTAGAACTCTGCTTCCAGAGTGGAGAGTTCTGTGTCCCAAATTTCTGGAGTTTTGTGCAGCTGTTGGTCAGAGCTTCTTCTAGGCACCTGCCCAAGAACTGTGTGGAGCACTGCCTTTCAACAGCCTCAACAAGCTCCACCACACAAGTGCTCCTCACCCCAGGACTGGTATCCAAGACTGTGACCCAGATCCAGGCAGGACAAAGCAAGAGAATCATGCCTCAGCACCAGCAAAGAGATTCCTGCAATTGCCTTCTGGTCAGACACTTCGTCTCTTCACTATCTTTGGACCTGGAATCCCAGAAGTAGCCCCCGCTGCTTCCTCTGATGCCATGGTTGCAGCTGCTGCTGCAGCCACCACCACCTCCACTGCCTTGAGGGCAGGGGCTGGACCACCTTCTTCTTCAACAGAGTTTCCCCAGTGACCTTTTACTTTCTCTTCGGCATTTAGGGGGTTGAGAAGTCTGGAAACTTCCACAGCTGCCAATGACTCAGTGCCTTGAAGTCTGCTCCAGCCTGGTCTCTGCCATCATGGCCCATGCGGAACTGTGCTTCACTCCCAGCCCAGTGTGATAGACCCTTCCTTTCATCTTGCCAGGCTGACTTCAGCTGAAGTTATAGTTCTCTCTGTCATTTTGTCGGTTCTGTAGCTCTAAAATTTGTTTAGAGTCATTTTTTAATAGGAATTGGAGGTAATTGGGGATGAGTTCAAGTAAGTTTCTGCTTTTACTCTACCATCTTGACTCTCCCCACTCCCCCAAGAAATTTTTTTAAAAGGAGGGCAGTAGGCCAAATAATTACAAACCTCTGGCCTAAATAGCATGAATTTTAATTGGGAGGCAATAGGGAGCCACTGTAAACTTTTGAGCATAGAGAATAATGGTCAGATCTGTACACTAGGAAGATGAATATCATCTAAATGAAAGATGTCTGGGAGAAAGGAGAGACAGGAAAAAGGACTATTAGTTGGGAAGCTATTATGGTAGGTAATCACAGTCTGAACTGGGTAATAATAATATAATTAGAAAGGAAGAAACAGATGAAAGAAAGATGGGGGAATTAGAATTGTCAGGATTTGACAATTGATTGAATATAAGTGCAATGGAGAGCAAAGAATCAAAGGTATCACCAAACTGTTAAATATAGTGACTTGGGGAGAATGATTGTGTTGTCAACAGCATTAGGTAAGATAAGAAGCACTGTAGGATTGGGGAGAAAGAAAATGAATAAGATTTGTGACATGTTGAGTTAGGGGTAATGGTATACTATTAAGCTGAAGATAAAAGTCAGAAATATGGGACTGAAATTATGCTAAAAAGGAAAGAAAATGCATAACATGACAAATATTTTCTTCTAAAATAGCTAAAATTATTAAAAAAAACATTTGTATGCCTAAAGGACTAAGTTTCAGTAACACTTATTTGTAACAGCCTTCCACATAACAAGGCTGAATGAATATATTGTTGTTCAGTGATTTTTCAGTCATGTCTGACTCTTCATGACCCCATTAGGGGTTTTCTTGGCAAAGAAAAATACTTCTTAGTGGTTTGCCATTTCCTTTTCCAGTTCATTTTACAGATGAGGAAACTGAGACATAGTTAAGTGACTTGTTTAGAGTCACACAGCTACTAAGTTTCTGAGGCCAGATTTGAACTCAGGAAGATGAATGTTTCTGATTTTAGCTCCAGCATTCTACATTGTACCACCTAGCTACTCTCTTCCCCTCCCCTCCCCCCCCCCCGCAACAAATATAGTGATTCCCTTAATTTCCCACACTGAAGACAGATTTGCACTTTTGTAAACATCTAATAACTACTAATTAAAAATTGATATGTAGACAATTTTAGTAATTACATTAAATTCTCTATGCTTTAAGTCAAAGATATTTGAAAATCAGGAAACATGAAATATTATGTTCCAGTTTTCTGAGACAGAAGTGCAACTATGATCAAAATTTCTTCCAAGCATATCTCTCTCTGTCTCTCTCTGTCTCT
>NW_027186349.1:10552949-10590203 GCF_028583685.1 Petaurus breviceps papuanus
TCTCTCTCTCTCTCTCTCTCTCTCTCTGTCTCTCTCTCTGTCTCTGTCTCTCTCATACATTCTATAAGACTTTCAACAGCTATGTGTATTTCTTGATAGTGAATTTGTTTATTATCGATTTGGAAAATTTTGCTTTTTTATGTTAGAAAAGGAATAAGTATGTAAATTCTTGTGTAAGGATTAAGAGTTTGGGTCCACCCCCACTCCAATTGAACACAGAAGGTCAAGACTTCTTGCTTCAATCAATCAATCAGAGGCATGAAATGGCTCAGCCTTCTTTGAAACAAACAATTAATTAAAGATGTAGGATAGGTGTGAATGTAGGAAATATACTGGGACAGATAAAGAGTTGTTCACACAGTGCTCCCCTTGGAGCTTAAAATAATAATCTAGTATAGAATCTATTCTCCCTGTTGTATTTCAACCTAGTGATAGAGTAGCTTCGACTAAGTCCATGAGAGGGGAGTTCTTAGGTGAGGGAGATAGAGAGAGTGGCTATTTCTTCCACTCCTTACCAGAGTGACCTTGTGAACTTTTAAAGGTTGGAAGATATGAATATTTAATTAGGCATTTGTAACTGTCCCTGGAACAAAGTGGGTGATTTGAGGAAAGACAGGACTCTACAAGAAGATCAAAAGAAAGCTACATATATACTGCATATATACATATACACACATGTATGCACATGTATATATGTATCTATGTATGCATGTATATCTGTGGGGAAATTTATGAGGAACCCACAAAGAAGAGGACTTTTAGCAAATAGGAGTTGTGAATTACCTCTTTTTGTCACATGTCATCTCTAATTTTGAGTACATTTCCCCCTTGATTCTATTTATGTAGTTGTGGATGAATGTGTCCTTCGTTTGGGGAAACATTTTGTAAACACTCTTCTCACTATACTGCCTTGGGAAATTCCAGTTTCTAAAAAGTTATTTAACTCAGCCATCAAACATTAAGTATTTAGTGTATCCCATGCACTGTGCTAAGTTCTGGGAATACAAATAAGGGTAAAAAAAGATGGCCCCTGCCCTCAAGGATCTCAAATTCTAAGGGAGAAACACAAATAAAAGGAAGCTAAAAAAGGAAAAGTAAGGGGACTTGATAAAAAAGGCAAACAGTAAGGGGACTTGATAGAGAAGTCTAGTAGTATGGAAGTATCAATGGAAATTCTGGGAGGAACTCTCTACCCTTTAATTAGAGAGAGGCATCTCAAGGACAGTGGGTACTGATGAGACATGAGTCATCTTCTTTCTGCAAAGAGTGATGAATGGACAGAGAAATATATAATTAATGCAATTCATTAAGACGGAAAATAGGCATCAGGTAGCATGTGAAATCCCTTTAGGGGAAGAAAAAGTTTTATGTAAATATGAGGTATGGGACAAGATCAATTTTTTTCCCTGTTTGGAGTTGTTTGTATGTCAACTTCAATTTATATATGAAGATGTCATAGGGTTTCTTTTTTCCTCCTTTTAATCCCCCCCTCCCCATAACAAAGGAAAATTGAAGTTCACAGGGAACACATGTTTTGATGTGTGGATTGTTTCCTACGTTAAGAAGTAAGTGGAGCTGTGTCCCTGAACCAGTGGGCTGTAAGGAGGGAGTGACTGACCTTTCCCTGTTTAGGAGGGCAAAGTCTCCTCTGGGAAAAAACTGAGGACAAGCACAAATCAAGGAGATCTTGACAAGTAGGAGATATTCCCCCACACAAGCTGGAACCTGTGCAGCAGGTCTCTCTTCTATCTTTTCAGCGTTTCCAGAAGTAACTAAAGTAATAAAAGAGACATATGTAGAAAATATTCTACAAAGGAGAACCCTAAAGGTTTCCCTCTGTTCACTTCTGCACTAATTTGTTTAAAGGCACACAGCATAGAGAAATTTTCTTACCCAATAGCAAAGAGCAAATAGCCCTGGAGCTGAGCCCAGTCACTGCTTAGTGACACATGTAAGATATTGAGGGGAAAAGCAATTTCTCCACACATTAAGGCAGTGGGAAGGCAAGGCTGCATAGAACTAAGAATCACCTCCTATCCTTTATTACTATACAGCTTGTGTACTTATGATCCATCTTCTTGCTAGTATATACTACTTACCAAATTACTTTGTATTAATATTGTGTGTTTGTATACAATATGCATTATATTACACACTCATATGTTTATACATACATATATGCATTCATGTGTATGCACATATATACTTATGTATATGCATATAGGTATACATTTTCTTGTCTGGGTGTGTGCTATCCTCCATCCCATCCCACCCTATCCCCCTGCCCTTGTAAGTTCCTTGAGGGCAAAAACTTTCACTTATATTTCTGCATCTCCAGTGCCTGGAACACAACAGGTATGTATTAAATGGTTGTTATATGGATGAATGAATGGATGGATGGATGGATGGATGGATGGATAGATGGATGGATGAATGAATGGATGCCACAAAATTTTCTCCCAGACTCATACCTCCCTTTTTCACAGAACCATATCAGAGTTCCAACTCTCCTCTACTTTTAATAAAGCAGATGTTTTCTAAGAGCCAATTGTTGTTGGCATCTTTGCACACTTTGAGTTATTTAAGAGTAAAAATTCAGGAGAATTATTTGATTTTCTTGGCCAGTCAAAATGAACTGTGTTTCCCTTGACTTACTCTTTTTCTTTCTTTCTTCTCCACCCCCCCAGCTGCTACTCAAAATGCCCAATCACTTGCAGTTTTTCAGAAGGCTCACTGCCAACACACATAGCTTCTTAACTATCTGCCTCATGGGACCTTCCTTTTTCTATAAATTTCTCTTCTAAAATTGTCAGTCCTTAGAGTAGAAAATTCTTGGGGGGAATATAACCTAAGGGACAAATTTACAGTGAATATCTGAGTTAGAAGAGACATCAGTAGTCAGCCAGGATGTCTTGTGTCCAACCAAGATCCTTTCTACAACTTTGTTAACAAATGGTCATTCAGCACCTCTTTGGAAACCTCTAGCCAGCATGGGACCTACTACTTTCTGAGGCACCCCATCTCCTGTGGGATGGTTCTAATTGGTAGGAAGTTTTACTTTATATTAAGCTGAAATCTGCCTCTCCACAACATTGCTCAAAATTCTCACCTCTATGTCAATAGATAGACAGAAAAATAAATAAATAATAGCTAATATTTAGATAGTGCTTACTGGGCTAAGTGCTTTATTGTATTCTCATTTGATCCTCATAACAACTCTGCAAGGTTGGCGTCATTATTATTCCAGTTTTGCAGATGAATGAAATTGAGGCAAAGACTGACTTGCCCAGGGGGCATTAGTAAGTGTCTGAGGCTGGATTGGAACTCAAGTCTTCCTCATTCTATGGTCTAGTACTTTATCCACTACATCACCTAGCTGTAGCTTTATTAAGGTAGTTTGTTAAGTTCAGTTACAGGCCTTGTTCAGGTATATCTATATGACTTCAAAGGTCTCTTCCAATTCTAGATCTATGGTTCTTATTATCCTAGAAAGATGATATCTAAGGTCCCTTCCCACTCTTAAATACTTTGTTATTTGTAAATTTGAAAAGCATGCTGTCTACATCTTCATTGAAATGAAAATCTGTTGATCAGAACACAGCCAGGGATTAGATATTGTAAAGCCAAGCAAGAGCAACTTCATAGAGGACTGCTGCTGTGAATAGCTTCAAGGTTCTAATTACATAGTATAGTGAACACTCTATTTATTCAGCAGTAAATTAAGGCAAAATATTCACAGAAATCAAAGTATAGCATTCACAATGTAATGACATAACAACTTATAACTAAAATGGCCACATAGTTTTCACCAAAGTAGTCACATAGTTTTAAACAAAGTACAGTCATTTACTAACTCAATCATTTGGTAAATCCTTAATTCAATCATCCTTAAGGAGGCATGTCTCCTTAATGGATAACTACAAAGGTCAAAGCTCTCCACCCCTTGGTCACAGTAAATCATAATCTTCTCAATTTAGCATCAGGTACCCAAGAAGAGATCTCCAGGCTGGCTCTCAGCTTCCGTGGTTCCTCTTCCATGATCCCTGCCTGAATCTACACAGTTGTCACCTGGGTTCAAAGGCAGGCAGCTCCCAGGTCCTTGTCCAGTTCCCATTCCATATTGAAGCTCACAGTGTCTAGTCTACCTCAAGTCCTTCACAGTTTCTGTTTCTGGGAAGGAAAAGCTTAGCAGAGCCAAAACAGCATTCATACATTACTGGCACCATCATCAATTCATTACCTGCCTGTGAAATCAACACAGACCCACCAACAAGGTCTGAGAACTCAATACAAATCATCAGTATAGAAATCAACAGAGGCCCACAAACGAGGTCCAAGAGGTCAATACAAATCATCAGTAAAGTCCCAGGACCTCTGAAACCCTCCTCCAGGACTTCTGTAAACAGACAAACAGAAAATCCTCTTTCAGGGCTTCCAGTAAGGTCCCAGGGCTTCTGTACAAAGTATCACAAACAAACATCAACACAGACAGAACAGACAAACATAGAGTGCTGGGATACCACAAGTTTTCTCCTTCTCCACCACAAGAGCTCCCTTCTCAGTTCTGTTCTCTTCAGCCTGGGCCTCTCCTTATATACGGTCATTAGCTCTTCCCCTTCCTGGTGCTGATGCAACAGGAGTTCACAAGTTCTAGGGTTCACAAGTTGTGGGATTCACAAGTTCTGAATCTTAATACTTGATGGAATCATGAATTGAAACAAAGTGTTGACTATCTCTGTGTTAATTCAGTAGCTGAAAAAAGGTGTTAATTCAATAGCTAAAACAAGGTGTTAACTACTTCTTTGCTTGCCATTACAGATATCTGAAGCACCCTACTAAGGACTCTCCTCTAAGCTCACATTGGCTCATTATATACTGTTTTTTGGAATTTGGCATTTCAGTCATTTTTTGAATTAACCTAATTGAATTATCACCTAATCTACAATCTTCCAATTTCCCCTAAAAGATAACATGGGGCAGTTTATAAAATACCTTCCTGTAGTCTAAGTATATTAAGTCTATGATATTTACTCACTGGGGTTTTTCTATTTGTTTGTTTTATGTGGAGATTCAGCTCTTCTGATGTGCTATATTAGTATATTTTCCCTCTATTATATGCTCTATTTCCATCTTCTCTATATGTCCTTTTAAAATATGAATTGATCAGTGATCACCTTGGGAAGCCACAGTGATCTCTTTTGAGAGTTCCCTCCATGTCTCAAAATTTCTTTTTTTCCTGGACAAAATGATAACCCCTCCTTTGACTTCTCTCCTTCCAGGTGAAAGCTATCAGTCAAGAAACTCTGCAGTATACTAGTAGAAATGCTCTGGAGAAAGTAGCAAATGACTGTGCCAGCATGTTGACCACTTGGGCAAGCTATCACTAACAAAGCAAGGGCAGAGCGAATGATAAAACCAAACAACAGAGGGCCAAAACTGGAATGTCCATGGAGAATAAAACCAGAGCCAGCAAGCAGCAAAGTACTGTCCCAGCACACTGACCACAAGTCAATAAAAAATCAAGAGCATGATGAAAGAACAGGAGACCTGAAAAAGAAATTTTTAAAAAATGAATATGAAGAAAATACAAAAAAAAGTCCTCTATGAAAGCACTAGTAGGGCACAATAGGGCCCAAAATAGGCCAAAGTCTTTCTAAAGTACACATCTGTCTATATCACTTTTCTCATCCAAAACCTTTAGTGGAAGTTAGCTATCCCCACAAATTATACAAATATATAATACCACAAGTCTTTCCCCAATGAATAAGTAGTCAGCAACTTTGAATAGTTTTCAAAATAAAAATAAAAAATTATTAGCAACCACAGGAAAATTGTTCTAAAACATGGTAAGAGAAACACTAATAATAGTTAAACCTCATGTTTTCATCCCATACCCGGAAACTTGGCGAAAAATGACCAAAATGGAAATAATTAAGGTTGGATCGGCTAAGGGATGATAGACACAATAGATTGTTCTAGAATTGTGAATGAGTCCACTCTAGAAAACAATTTAGCATTAGCTGAGAAAAGTAAGTAAACTAGTCACTTTCTTTGAGTCAGAGTCCCATAGCTGTTCACTGAGAACATCATATATGTATACAAACATATGTAATGCACACACAAACACATATAAGCTACAATTTTTATTGTAGCACTTTTGTTGGAATGACTATTAACAAGATGGGTGCTTGTAGTTGAATAAAAGTTAAATAAATTGTTGAGTTTAATATAATAAAACATTATTGTACCATAAGAAATAATGGATGTGAAAAATTCAGAGAAACTTGGGAATAATTGTATGAACTAATTCAAAGTAAAGTTAACTCAGCTAGGAAGGCAATCGAAACAATGAGTACTACAGTTTGAATAAAAAGATAGATAAAATAAAACTGACCACAGTATAATTAAAATGATTGATAGAGAAGAAATGAAGAAATGAACCTTGTCTTCTTTCCTCACAGAGAAACCATAGGATACTAGAAAGGGAATTTAGAGGCCATAAAACTATATACATATGCTTCCAGTCAAAGTATATGTCATTTTTATTTAACTTTTTTTTTCTTTGATACCAAGGAAAGACTCAGTGTCAGAAGTGAGGCGGGCTTCCAAAGGGTGATAACATATATAGGGAAATCATTACAATAGTAAGAACAAAAGGCATTAAAAAAAAAAAAGAAATATTCAATGGTGTACAATTGCCTCTAGGCTGAAATATAAGCTTTATAACCTAATTTTTAAAGGATCTCTGCAGTCTGACTCCAGCTTACCTTTCTGATCTCATTTTACATTTTTCCTCCCACATAGTTAAACTTTAAGTCATTCTAGACTACCAGCTCTTTACCACATCAGAGACTCTCTCATTCATCTCTTTTTGTTGTGGAGTCATTTTAGTCTAACTCTTCATGACCCTATTTGGGGTTTTCTTGGTAAAGATACTGATTTGGTTTGCCATTTCCTTCTCCAGCTCATTTTACAGATGAAGAAAGTCACTTAACAGTAACTTGCCCACGGCCACACAGATAGTAAGTGTCTGAGGCCAGATTTGAACTAAGGAAGATGAGTCTTCCTGACTCCAGGCCCAGAAGCTCCATTCACTGTACCATTTAGCTCTCTATGTAACTGTACAAAATGTCCCTCTGTTCAACCTAGCCTTTTGGAACTCATCTTTCTTTAAGGCTTAGCTCTGGTGTTGCCACTTCTGTGAAATATTTGCCAATCTCCTTAGTTGCTAATTTTTTACCTCAAAATACCTTGTGAGAATTTATTTGTGTACCATGCACTCTCCATATATAGACTATTTCATTTACAGTCTTAATTTTATCTTTGGATTCCCATCACTCACCTTGAGGAAGGGACTTCAAAAATTTTTGTTGAATAGAATAGTAGAAAGCTGGTCCCTGATGCACCAAGAGACAGAACAAAACTATTTCAGTGGAGGATATTAGACAAGTCCAGATTGGGGATCATAGGTACAGAAAGAGGTAGGCCCAGGCAAGTTGCCGCAGTGACCCAATATAGGTGGGGTTATGTCAGGATAGGGGTAAGAGTCCAAAGTGGAAATGGAAATGCCTTGAAAGCAAACTACATCCTTTCCATAATTTTATCTAAATTCAATTCTATTCATACTTATAACTGACCCATACTTAATTATCATATCCAGAGGTTTTTGAAGCTGGGAAAACAGTAAAAAAAGTTTTGTCTTTCTTAAATCCCTCACTCAAAGTACATAATGGACAACAATGCCACATTATAAACTAATAGAAAGTCATCTTGAGAACAAAATTCAGAGAATTTCCATCAGTGAATGAGACTGCCTTAGCTTAAAGAATTTTGAAAAGTGGAGTCAGTGACCAAGCCCTTTATAAGAAAATGAATATTTGTAAAGTGGGAATAATAGGTTTTAAATGGGAAATTGGGAAGGAATATTACCACTTTTCTCCATGTCAGAGGGGAGAGAGTAGGGTCTGAGAACATAGCTGATTCATTCTCCTTTTAACAGTTCATCTGAATCTACACTACTTCTAAACTATATAAAGCCATAATAGACAAGTTTCCCTTTCCATACCTGCAACCAAACCTTTCTTCTCCAGAGACCCTGATGCTAAACTGGTTTCTGGTTTTAGAATCAGCATCTAGTATCTTTTCCCCTCTCCATGGTGGTAGAGGATTATTGGAAGAGATTATGGAAGCTCTGGGGTCAGGGTTGGGGTACGAGGAAAGCCAATTAAAGAATTATTTAGAAGAATCATGTCTCAAAAATACAGAGAAACCTGTGTGATCTTAGGCAATTCACTTAACCCTGATTGCCTCACTCTCCCCCTCATATAGAGAAACTACAAAGAAAGTTAAATTTTAATGGTCACTAAATCTTACTCTCCCCCATAAGCTGGAAATGATGGGTCAGCTCTGGCAATTCATAACATGAAGTCCAGGACCCTTCTGTAGCAGTAGTAAGAATAACATAGGACAACCTCAACCCATATGGATTTTCCTATTTACCTCCATAATCCTAGGTACAAAAGACTGAAGGACTGACTGATTGTGATCTTGCCTCTAGAGGACAATTTTTATTTTATACTATCTTTAGGAACCATCAGTATGGGCAATATTGAATCTGGCCACAAGAGATTATAATAATTCAGAAAGGTTGTTCCCTTGATGATAATTTAGAATACTTGATAAGACTATAAAAATTGGATAATTCCCCTACTCACTTCTGTCCTTCATTCACATCATATCTATCAACCTTTAATGATTTCTGAAATTAGTCTCAGGCCCATTGCAAGCTTCAGATTTACCATTTATTAAGCACTGGGAGTTTGCAGATCACTGACCTTGGTACTGAGTGAAATATAAAGGTTAATAAAAACCTGCTCATGGAGCATCAAATCTAATAGAAGATAATAACATATACACAAACAACTATAATACCACATGATACTGGGTAGGTAGGTGCTTGACATCACTAGCACATTGCCTGAGACATAGTAGGTACTGAAGGTATATTTGCTAATTAAATAAGAGAGATAGGAACCAAAGGCTATCCATAGTAGGAATAATATTGCCTTTGAGAATCAGGGAAAGCTTCACAGAGGAAGTAATATTTGAGTTGGGCAAGATTTCAACAAGTTGACATAACCTAGGGAGGGTATTGCAAGGCTAGCGGCCTGCAAGAATAAAGGCTTGGAAATGTGACAGTATAGGAGAGGTAAGGGAGGAATTTTCTGAGAAAATCAGTTTTATGATTAAGACATAGTGATCATTTGATCTGGTGCTATTTTTTTCTATGAAAGTATTTTAAATTAGTACTTTGATTTAATATCATGTAGAACTTTATTTCAATAAGTTATTTATTAATAGCTTAAACATGGAAGTTGTGACATTTCATTTTCCATGCCAGAAATGTAGCCTACTATTCAATACATACAGCCTCCTTTTAAAATGCTTTTTGAAATACACTTTTATAATTATATATACTAGACTCTTGTAATCCATATATATGCATAACTCTCCTAAATGAGATGTGACTCTACCTAGGCAAAGCATAAAAATGGAGATGGTCACTTTCAAAATGTTATATTCCACTGAAATTCCCTTTTGAGATGTTCAGTATTTAAATATGGTTGACCGATTAAATATGAATGAATCCAATCAACTTTCTCAATTGTTATATATCCTTTATGACAAAGAATGAGCTTAATAGTAGCCATCTCTACTGTTTTTGCTCATGGTGAAGGGGAGTATAGCCATGTCTGTCAGGATTGTCTGTCAGGAGTCAGCTACTGGGAGATTGGAAAAAAAAATCCAACAACCCCAAAACATGTTTGAATGTGGTTTCATATTCTTTTCTTTTTATAACACTCACAAATTATTCATCAGTTCAAGATTTCTTTTCTGAAAGTTGTAAATAACTACTCTTGGTTTTAAATCAGGCATCTGATTTTATGTTCTCTGTTTAGAGCATTAATTCCTTGGGAGGGATATATATTTAGAATTTATCTTTTTTGTTGTTGTTATTTAACCCATTTGAGAATGCTTTGCTTTATGCCCTTTCACTGAGTTAAAAATGGTACATGAAAGTAAGAACATCCCATGTAGAGAAAGCAGCTGTCATAATATATTTATATTCCAGCAGGAGAATAGAAATTAATCTTTTAGTGGCTTCAAATCAGATTGGTAGTATTAAATTTTTATTCCAGATAGGAATCATTTTCTTTATCACTAATACTTTAAAAGAGCAGAGTAGTATTGTAGTCTGGCTGACCATCATCTTACTTTATATTTTTAAAACTCCAAGCCCCAAACAGGAAAAATGATTTGATTTTAAATATTCATTTTTAAGAAAATGCATCAAATTTTACAAAAATGTCATTTATCATATTTCAAAAGAAAAGTGGATATATGACTAGAAAAGTCATAATTAAGATAGGAAGACTAAAGCATAGTTCCAGGGCATACTTCCTCTCCATTAGCAACTATCCTCCAAATGAATTTTCCCCCACCAGCTTCTACCCTCAGTGATAGAAATCTCCTCCCTAAGTGTTTGTCCTCTCCCCAGAGACCTCCTTCCTGCTGGTGATTTCACCTTTGGTTAGCAACTCTCATCCCATTCTGCTCTTCCCTTAGATTAAAAAAAATCTTAATTATAGATCTGCTGAATAGAAGCCAAAAAGGAAAATAGCTTAATATACATAAATGTGTGTATGTGTATATGTGTATACATATACACATGAGTACCCATCTAAAACCCAACATTTTTAAGAATACTATTCATTGATTTAATTTCTAAAGGAAGGTTGGTGTTATTCAGAAATAGTTTACATCCTTTTCTTAACTAGTAAATACATAAGAATATGTACATATATCAGAATAATATATAAATACCTAAATAATATAATATATAAATAAAATACTACCTAAATACCTAAAACATAAATACATACATAAAAATACATAAGAATTTTCAAAATTATACATTTTTTGAAATTTATTTCTTCTTAGTATTTAATCCAATACCTTTTTTTTGCATCAAGGAATCTCAGTTGTAAGGGGGAAAAGTCTCCAAATAGTTTCTAAGTATCTTAGTTTGTTTAGTAGCATGTCCTCAGGAAAAGCAGTTTTAACTTCTGCAGGCCCATTTCCAATGTTGCAGGTAATAAGTTAGGATTTCCAGCCTTTTGGAGGTAAAAAATCTCATACCTGTTCATTTATCTGTTATCATGATGGTATGCTGAGAGTGAAGCTGTCTCTAAGATTGCCAAATTCCAAATCCTATATATCAGCTCTTTAAATTGGAAATGGGTTATAAATTAGCCTACTCTGCAATTTTGTTATTGTATATAACCAAATGACCCATAGCATAGTCATTCTATACCCCTCAAAAATATATACATATAATTTGAAATCTATTAATTTGCATGTTAGCCTATTTCTGTCATTTCCTCTTATTTTCATGCACATTTATCCTGTAGATATTTTTAGTAGATATTAAATCCCTACAGGGCAGGGGCTTTATATTCTTTCTTTCTAGTACCTACTTGCAGAAGATATTAAACTGTAGAATTCATAGACCTTATATCTGTGAATACTATGAAGCTTCCTCAAGAAAATTTATAGTTGCTCAAAACATTTTGGCATAGCTATCTCTACTAAGGAAAATAAAGTGAATGAAAATGCATATTGCCTGGATTACAATGTACAGTTGCATGGGCAGTCCATTGAGTTAGTCCAGCAACACAGACATATTTGTGCCCATACACACAGATATGGCATGGTGTAGTGGAGGGAATGCTAGGCTTAGAATTGGTAAGACCTGGGATCAAATCCTACCTTTGACATATTCATTATGATACTAATTACTTTACCCTGACCCTTAAGATGTATCCATTCAGATATAGATGGGTTATTATCTGCACTGACACAGGGAGTTCCTACAGTGGCATTTCTCCAAACCTTGCATATAAAAATGTGAGGACTGGGAAAGATGACCTGTGAAGTCCTTTCTAATCAGAAGCCTAGGATCCTATTTCAACATGGATTCTTTGCATGCCTAATAGCCAGGTGGCATAGTGACAGACCCCTGGACAGGGAATCAGGAAGACCTTATACACACTTACTACCTGTGTGTAACCCTGGTCAAGTCACTTAACCTCTGTTTGTCTCAGTTTTCTCAACTGTTAAATGATGATAATAATAACACCCACCTTGAAGGTTTATTTTGGGGATAAAATGAGATAATATTTGTAAAAAGTGCTTAGGTCAGAGTGTGGCATATAGTAGGCACTATATAAATGCTCATTCCTTTCTCTTCCCTTGTGCATCCACACATATACAATATACATATATGTGTGTATTCTATACATATTAGCTATATATATGTACTATATGTTTAGCATATACATATACTGTATTTTATGTATAAAATTGTTCTGTCACAGACAAGAATTTAATAGCAGTATATAAGCCCTGACAGTAGAGTTTGGAGGTGGTTTAACAGAGTCTCTGTGACCATGCCTAAGAAAAGCAACAGCAATAAGTTTTGGGAGAATCTGGCTGAGTTAGGTTAATAGTCTAGTTTCCAGAACTTCCCATATATTGGCTTCTTGATCTAGTATGGACTGCCCAATGCTAATGCTTGCTATAGTGACTGATTCACTCTTCTCAGCTCTTTGGATTTTAGTGTTCCATACATACCTTAGTAATGACCCAACATAGTTTATTGGTTTATTGTTCTATCAGCTAAGACATTTGATCCTTGAACCTAGATAGTGATTGATCAATCAATCAACATTTATTAAGAAAGTACTACATAGACTTCTTACATGCCCAGCTCCTACATAGCCACTTCAGCAGAACCCCGAAGTGTACATTAGAGTAAATGATGATATTGAAATTCAATGCAAAGATACAATAACTTTTTCCATTCTAGGGCTGCACCATATAAGAAGCCAAAAGCTCACAAGCAAGAGGCAAGGGGACAACTATAACAAATCCAGCAGTGGAACATGGTAGGCTCCTACTACATGCAGAGATGGAACATCTGTAGCTTGCAAGTATCTTTGTCTAGAGGCAAAACATTCAAAATGCTCCCCTGAGGAAGCTGCAGGATAGCTAGAAGGTTCTAGGGTAGGGAATTTGGCAGTCCTGAGTAATGTCAGCAGGAGGTGACCAGAAATTACCATGGTAGTGCATTGCTTTGACCAGGAAAAATGAGACGCAGAGAAGGTCTGAAGATTCAATATTCTGAAACTTGCAGGTACAAAAAGGGTCTAATCCTGGCATGTGGAAGTCAAGGCAAAAGGGCCTAGGGAATTCAGGGTGAGAACAAGCAAAACCAACTAAATATTTCCCCCAGAAGCATATCAGGGACTGAAACTGACCCAAGTTACAAAGCCCCATTTAATGAACTAAACCTGGAGAGATATGTAAATTTTAAAGAATCCACTGAGTAATATAAAACATCATTACCAAACCAACTATCCCCCAAAAGCAATCAGAAAGAAATTTCTCTATAAGATAGCAAAAAGTAGAGCAAAATGAAAACATTGATAAAAAAAGTAGAAGAAAATGTATTATGCCAGGGAGGCAGTAGTTAAAAGCAAAGCAAATTTCATGATCCTGAAGGGAGATTATGAATGAAGAAAAGGGTCAATGAAGAAAAGAAAAGAACTAAAATCTAAGGTGGCCGTTAGACAATTGAGCAATGGATGAACAAATGGGGTATATATGAATGTAATGGGATTTGATTGTAGCATGAGAAATGATAAGACTATTTCAAAAATTCTGTGAGGTGTAAACTAATGCATCAGGAAGTGAGTGTAACAAGGGGAACGATTTATACCAGGACAGCAACATTATGAAGAAAAACAACTTTGAAAGACTTAAAAAATATGATCAATGAAAAACTGTCTCCAGAAAACTTATGATGAAGCATCTTCCCAAAATCCTGTTAGAGAGATGAGAATCATAAAATGCAGACATACCCTTTTAGAAGTGGTCATTATATGGATCCATTTTGCTTAAAAATGCTTATTTGTTACAAGTATTTTTTTTTCTTTTTCTTTTTTCAGTTTTTAATTGGGAGTGGGGAATGGTTCTGGTAGAGTAGGATTAACCATAGTGCTGTTAAAATAAAAGAATGCTAACATACTACTTTTTTTTCAAAAATGCACAGAAGAGAAGAGCAATTTAAGAATGAAAAACAGGCAAGCAGATTAGTTTTGAAAATAATATATATATATATATATCAAAAAAAGCAAAAAAAGAAAATAATATATATCATTTTATACATACTTAAAGAAAGCATTAAAATATAATTTTATATGGAATAGATTTTTTGTGATATGTAAATGCCCTCTTTTGGTGATTACACTGAAAATACATTTTTTTTTTAAAGTAAAGAAATTATGTGGTAGGCCCTGGAGACATAAAGGTAAAAGTGAGATAGCCCCTGCACTCAGGGAGTTGACATTTTCTTCTTTTGAATGTTATGACAACATTGAACAATTTTATGACTGAGATAAAATCCAAAATAATATTCTAGATCAACTCATATGATAAAATTATTAAAGTACTTCATCCATTTTTGTTCTTTTTATATTCATATTTTTTTCTTTTGCTTTTTGGAGGGCAATTGGGGTTAAGTAACTTCCCCAAGGTCACATGGCTAGGTTTTGTGTGTGTGTGTGTGTGTGTGTGTGTGTGTGTGTGAAGTGTCTGAGGCCGGATCCGAACTCAAGTCCTCCTGACTCTGGGGCCAACACTCTACTCACTGTACCACCTAGCCACCCCTATATTCACATTTTTTACATAGATAAATCATCAAGATTATCAAGCCCATTTACTAAATAATAAAACCTTGCTTGGGAGAGATCTTAGAAGCTATTTAGTCCAATTCCTACCTAAAACATGAGTACCATCTGTAATATTTCCAGTCCTGAATCCCACCTGGGCTACCAGAGAGCATAGACTGCATCTGGTAAACATAATACTATGTGGCCCCTATCACTGGTGCCTTGTGTATGTAGTTGTAGTGCTGGGAGGTGAGGGAGAGTATGGCTTAGGGATTAGTTTCTAGTTTCTATTCTACAACTGAGTGGCTGTGTGGCTTTGGACAAGTGACTTCACATCTCTGTCTTGGTTCCCTCATCACAGAGCAACTGTGAGAAACGAATGAGATAGTTTCCGGAAAAATATAGTTCTCAAAGTGCTAGACAAGTGTAAGGTATCTTTGTTACTTACATTTCCAGAAGTCCTACAGAATGACAAGGACATTAGGCCTGTGGCATTAGGCCCTTTAGGTGCCTAATGGGGAAAAAAATGGCAGACATTAAGAAGTATGCATTGCTGAACATTGGGCATTTGGCCTGATATGTGCTTTGTGATGGGTCTGGTAGAGTTTGTGAGGAATCATAAGAGGCCATTCCAGGACTGAGAAAGCAACACTTTTTAGAAAAGCCCTACTACTTGTGGAGTAATTGTTGGGACTCCCAAGCTAAAAGAGCCCTTTTGTCCTCTATGAATGACTTCGAAATGAACTGCTTTTCACAGCACAGAGCCTCTCAAAACACACAATCCTCTCCCCATTTCCAGTTTAACTTTGATATTGGGTTGTCATTGAGTTGTGTTTACACCTGTTTTTCTGAGGGAAAAAAAAGCCTTTTCTATCAATGCTATTAATTGAGAGGATCTACTACCCACTTACAGAAGTGGTAAAAGTATTCAAGGTCAAAAACAGACAAGGCACACACCTTGCCAACACAAGTCCCTTAACTCTGCCCAGTTGCATTTGAAATAGAGCCAAAACTGTGAAGGAAAAAAAGATCCACTTTGAGAACTTAATGAGGGCAATTTGTCAACAATTTCACACACCATTTGCCTAGAATCTTTGAACAGAGTGCTTCCCCAATGTATCTTTTCCCCAAGTGAACACTAGGTTGTCTGCATTTTAGTGATTCATTAATCATCTTTTTTCACTGAAAGTGAGGGACTGGGGATTATAGAACCTAGAAGCAAGTGACTTCTTGGGAAAATGAAAACACATAATCGTGTCAAATGATCTTGAATGTCCGTATAGAATCCTGATTTTACTGCCACTATTGAAAATCCCCCACAAAAAACCATACTCTGGAAACAATTCGTTTCTTTAAGACATAAAGGCAATTTGTGATTTAGGGCCATGATGGGGGAAGGGAGGAAAAGGCAAGACTTTTAGTGCATCTATAAGTTGCTAAGCCTCCATGTATTCAGTTTATGCTACCTAAAAAAGAGCTACAATGAAAATTAGAATACGTACTGGACCTTTTTGTCCCCCTGTCCTTTACTTCTTTTAGGGATCTGTCTAGTAGTGAGATAGCTAGGACACAGAGTATGACGGACAGTCACTTTTCTTGAATAATTTCAAATTGGTAGGAAGAAAGAGGTGGAAAATGATATGTCTATATTAGAGAAAAAAAGGTGGAAAAAAACCCAGAGAAAACCAGAGATGGGATGAGAGTTTATAGCTTCCCTGTAAAGATTGTTCTTTTTAAAATAATGTGAGACTCTGCAAATGACTCTACTTATCAAATAACTAACCTATAAACCCATTACTGTTGATTGTCAGCATATTTTTGGAACCCATATGCCTGAGGGACAAGTGGATGGAAAGTAATTAATAAGACCAAGAATGAGGTTTACTGAGTGTAATTGATACTGTTTGTAAATCTGGGACTCATAAAGGGCTGTACCAATTGAGTGGAGGAGCCACAGATGTTTTTACTATTTTAGTAAAGGGAAGACCTAGTGAGTGAAAAATTGTGTACCAACCTTTAAAAAAAATTAAAACATCCAGTGCTACAAAATTTAATGGTATGGCTACATTTTCTGTAATTTTTGCTGTGTCAGGAACAACTTTTAAAACTGACATTTAGGCCACATCTTAGACTTAAATTGGCCACATCTACAATTCCAAATAAAGATTGTGTTCATAAGGCAAAACGAAATGAAGAGTTGAGCAAAGTTTTGAGGAATCACAACTGCTCACAGACCTTAAAAAATATTACTTTGGGAAAATGCTGATCATGATGTAGTGCATGTGTGGAGGATGTGGGGAAACATAGGACCACATGATCAATATAATCTTCTCACTCTCCACTTAACTCTTTCAGGATAGTCACCATCAAATTATAACAGAAGTAGGGCCATATTTGCTAAGTCATTTGCATGAGACATTTTTCATTAGTGTTCCATACTGTTTTCTTAAGATTAATCCAAACCCAGGCTTCAAAATGGGTTCTATCAGTGACTTCTAATTTAAATTGAGGTTGGTCTTATTAGAAACATGATTGTCATTTATATCACTAGGAAGTCATTGAAATCCTGAGTTCTTGATTGACAGATGAGGCATCTAGGTGATTCAGTGGAAAGAGCATTGAAATGAGGAAGACCTGGGCTGAAATCTAACTTTAGAAATTTACTAATTGTATGATCCTAGTCAAGTCACTTAATTTTTATCTGCTTCAGTTTCCTCTAATAATAATATAACAACAATAATAATATCTTTATATAATAATACTACTGACCTCCTTAGGTTGTTGTAAGGATTAAATGAGATAATATTTGTAAAACATTTTGCATATCTTCAAGCACTATATAAATGTCAGCTAAGCAGCAGTAGTAGTGATGGTGTGTAGCACCAATGCAATATTTACAGCACCCACATTCATGATAAAGACCGTGACTACAAGTATTGTATCATGTTCCATCGCAAAATATACCGGATTCTCTAGATAGAGGACAGAACTGAAGGATTTATTTGGACACCAGAAAACCAAATCCCCAAACTAGTAAACTGATTCCATCATAGTACCAAATATATTCAGAAGCCATAATGACACTGAAAGCCATGCCATCGTTTAGCCTTCCCACAAACCAATACAAGATTGATATTTACTCACAAAACTCTCTATCCCCTTGTCTGAGGTCCTCTGTCCCCCAGAGTCTGGTTATCTCTGAACCAGCTTCCTGTGGGCTCTGCTTCCCTTCAGTAAACTCCTCCTACCAAAGTCTCCATGTGACTACATTGAGCCTATTAGAGGGCAGAGTTTACTTACAAAGCAGGGGAGGTCTTCAAACTCCCCCCAGTTCTATTAAGGGACAGGGAAGATCTTTAAAATCCCATTCCCATTACATGGTGGTAGGGATATTTTAAAGGATAGAAGTGACAATTTGGCAATTTGCTTTTAGAAATGGTACACCAACTATGGGTAGGGGAAAGAAGTGGATTTACAGTGCAGATTGAATCATATAATTTTGGATGTGACCAATGTGGGAATTTGTTTTGCTAGACTATGTACATTTGCAATGCAGGTTTTATTAATTTTTTATTGTTCTACGGGGGGCAGTGGGAGGAAAAGATAATAAATGCTTGTAAAATTGCATATATGTGTATATACACACACATATATATGTTTATCTATATATCTATCTATATTTATAGATATGAAGTATCTGTTAAAGCATTTTTTCCTTTAGGAAAATCCTAAAATTTTAGGTTTGATATGATGATTGAAATATTTTTCCTTTGAAAAAGTTAATGTTTACAATGACTTTCCAAATACCACCTAACCTGACTCTAAAATATGATGTCATTCGGGTCCTCTTCAAGAATGAAGGACAACAACCACCAACATTATATATACATGTATATGTGTTATAGTGTGTTTTCTCTCTCTCTCTCTGTCTCTGTCTCTCTGTCCCTCCTTCCCTCTTTCCTTCTTTCCTTCCTTCCTTCCTTCCTTCCTTTCTTCCTTCCTTCCTTCCTTCCTTCCTTCCTTCCTTCCTTCCTTCCTTTCTTCCTTCCTTCCTTCTTCACATTGTAAGAGTGAACCATAAACAATTGTTTGGTAACCCACAAATGCCACTGGTGTCCTTTGAATATCAGGAGAAACTGAAAAAAAAGGCTCCTAGCACTTTGGATGGGCTCCCTGTGATAAATTCATTACAAAACATGGAAGAGTCACACAAGATGGGCAGAAATGGATGGATCATGTCATTGAAGGGAATTCTCACACTAATGAGATTACAAATCCATCTAGTTATATGAGTGTGAAATTTTATTTTATTTTTAATTTCCATTATATGTTAAGTACTTTCAGTTTTCTTTTAATAATCTAATACTTTCCTGCTTACTGAAAAAACTAACATCTCTCAGATATTCAAAAATAAGCTGAATTTATCCTTAGAGTAGAGTGGGTGGTTTCTTATTGCCTGATCTTATTCACTCATGCAATCTGATATAGGCTTAAACAAGACAGAAGTTGCAGAAGACTGAACATTAAACCTTGCCCAGAAATTTGGGAAAATGCTGACATAAAATTAAATTAGCAATTTGATCACAACACCACATTAATAAAAATATCTTAGGTTTCATTTTTTGTTCCTAGCTATTGCTTGTAGCTTTCCTATTTCCTGAATCTGATGTTTCAAAGGAAATGTTATTAGAGTCACAGAAGCATAGCGTCATAGGGTTAGTACTGGAAGGGAACCTTGAGGTCATCAAATCTAACCCCCTATAACAAGATGAGAAAAACAAAGTACAGAGAAGTTTGACATTCCCAGGGATACAGAACTTGGATATGTCTTAGGCTGGATTCAAAACTACTACCTTCCTGACTATAATACTAATACTGTATCCACTTTTCTACCTAACTCTAATCCATTTTATACATATACACACACAGACACACAGACACACAGACAGACACACAGACACCTACATTTTTTTTTTCCTTACAGGTAAGGACATTGAGGTCCAGAGAGGTTTGGCACAGTGGACAGAGCACCAGGCCTGGTATCAGGAAGACCTGAGTTCAAAGTCTGCCTCTGACACTTAGTAGATGTGTGACCCTGGGCAACTAATCTCTGTTTGCCCAAATTTCCTGTTATAAAATGGGGATAATAATAGCACCTGTCTCCTAGAGTTGTTGTAAGGATCAAATGAGCTAATAATTACAAAGTACTTAGCATAATACCTGGTACATAGTAAGTGTTACATAAATCCATTAGCTTTTATTAATTAAGAAAACACAGCTTATCTACAAGGGGGTGGGGGAGGAACAAAACCTAGGCCTCCTAATACCCCTATTCTTCCCATTTCAGACATTTGCATTAGAAATACAATGCAGAAGCTTGTCAGTACCTGATTTCATTTCTCTCACAAAAGGTTACGAATTATCCAAAAGATAAATTGATTTGAAGTAGTACATTTACTGATACTCATCAAGACAATCAGGGGATTTGATCAGTTTAGTCAAACAATACAAAACATTTTTCAGTGAAATTTATAACTTTGAGGAAAGAGATCTGACTTTTCATCCTCCAGAAGAAATGGATTGGGGGCAGTAAGGTGGCACAATGAATAGAGCACCAGCCCTGGAGTCAGGAGGACCTGAGTTCAAATGAGGCCTCAGATCAAAAACTAGCCATTTGACCTTGGGCAAGTCATTTAACCCCAATTGTCCTGCCTATCCCCCTCCAAAAAGTAAAAAAAATAATAATATCTACTGTTCTAGGCTCTGACATCCAGCTGGACAACCTTAGTAGATGTGTGATGACTTGGGTGTAGAATTGAGTAGGAAAGAGAAATTAGCTGGGCTTCCCTTTAGGAAACTGCTTTCAGTGGTCACAGATGGTCCATTATCACCAATACTCATCTGTTTAATACCAACATGCTATCAGTGATAGTATTCTAGAACAGTGCTTTCAGGGAAAATTCAATCAAGAATAAAGTAGGGTGAGAAAATGGGTATGGTTTCCAGTTGACTTCAATGGCAGGAATATACACACAGATAGAAACAGCAAAGCATCAAAAGTCAAACAACCAGTCATTGCATGGGTATGTGTGGGCATGCATGCAATGTGTAAGTGTGTATATGTGTGTGTGTGCATATGTGTGAATTATTCAAACCATGTTTTTAGCATCCTGTAGCTCAACTTTATCAGTCCCTTTTCCCACATCATACCCCCACATAAAACCTGTTGTTTAGGTGACTTCTGAAGTTTGATAGTCAAGGCATAGCTTTTGTCCATGGCTTAAGAATACTCACAATTACCTTATACTTAACACTCTGACTAGATATGGAAGATAGTATTATTAAGAAGAGAATATTACAAAACATTGGCAAAAGTAAACTACTCTTCATATTAGGGAATGGACATTCTATGTGTGAAAAATAGGAATATCTTTCTGGCTGCAGATACCCATGTTGAATAGAACGATTGCCCAAAGCTTCCCTCCAAATCTAACATACTGTTCTGAGCAAAGCAGATTTTGGTGGGCCTGATTGCTAACTTAAGAATTCAAGTATTCATATTTCTGTTCATTTCTACAAATTTAATTTCTGATGGTTCACAATATTCTTCATCAGGAATGAGGTTTTATAAAAAAGACTGATTAAGGAATTTTATCATCATATTGTCTCTCTCCCTCACCTCCAGAAAAAAAAATTATTAGAAGACTAAGCACAGGAGACTATTGTCATGTTAGTGAGAAGAAAATGAATTTAATATATACATTTTGTGTACGTGTACATGTATCTCCTCTAGTAGAATGGAAGCTTCTTGAGAGCAAGGATAATTTTATTTTATCTTTATGTTCCTAGCACCTCCTAGAACAATGTCTGGAACATAGCCAGTGCTATTAATTAGCGATTGGACCTAATAGACTTAAGTGAAGGAAAATGAGAGCAGGAAATCATGGAAAGAAAGATCAAAATAAAGGAGGAGAACAATCAGAATTTTGACAATTATCCCACTGGTGATGACAGAAAGGGGTTAGGGTGTAGAGAGTAATTGGTCAAACTTCAGGAGAGTACAGAGCCTGTAGAAGGAAAATAAATGAAGGTTTAATTCTGAAATAGTGGTGTTCACCCTGAAGGAAATTTCTAATGAGAGAATATCCTTCTGCCTCTTCTACTTCTGTCTTCTACTCAGTGGGTTCCTGGCATAGTCATACCATTTTTTGCCCAAATATTCTACTAAGACTGCCAGCATAGTCCTCCTAAAAATCCCATTCAATAAAATCATTTGAAATTAGATTTTAAAAGGTCTGTCCTTTAAGTTTGGCACATTCTGATAAGTGTTAGGAGGTGAACACTCCAAAAAAACATAATTAACACTAAAGTATAAATAAATGACAAATGCTGGAGGGGTAATGGGAAAACACATACCTTAAAGTACTAGAACTGTGACCTTGTCTAGCAGTTCTGGAAAGCTGATACAATTTGGAAATTTAGAACTATACTTCAAAAGCTAAAACTTTTTGACTCAGCAATCCCTTTGTAAGATCTATACCCAAAGAGATCATAGAGGATAAAGGACCCATATGTACAAAACATTTATAGCAGCTCTTTTCATGGTAACAAAGAATTGGAAACTGAAAGGCTGCTCACCAATGGGTGATTGGATAACAAAGCTATGTTCTATGAACATAATAGAACATTGTTTTGCTTTAATAAATGATGAAGAGGATGGTTTTAGAGAAGCTTTGGAAGAGTTGTATGAACTGATAAAAAGTGAAGTGAACAGAACCAGTAGAACAATTTATGCAATAGCAACAATATTGAACAGAAACATAACCTTGAAAGATTTTGGAACCCGGAACAACACAATGACCAACCACAATTCAAGAGGAATTCATGAAAAAACAGGCTATCAACAAGACAATCTCTGCCTTCACAGAGCTTACATTCTTTTTTTTTTTTTTAAGCAATCAGGGTTAAGTAACTTGCTCAAGTTTACACGGCCAGTTATTTCTGGGTGTGGTGCTGAGTGTCTGAGCCCGGATTTGATCTCCAGGTCATCCCAACACTGGAGCCGGTGCTCTTACTCGCTGAGCCACCTGGCCGCCCCTAAGCAATTGGGGTTAAGTAACTTGCTCAAGGTTACATGGCCAGGTGTTTCTGGGTGGGTGCTAAGTGTCTGAGCCCGGGATTCGATCTCCAGGTCGTTCTGACACTGGAGCCGGTGCTCTTACTCGCTGTGCTACCTGGCCACCCCAAGAGCTTACATTCTTAACAGAGTGGCAATCATAGGAAGAATGATAGTCAGGAAATAGATTAATGGCCTGAGAAGTTATGGAGATTTTAAGTGGAACAACAGAGCAGCCAATTAACACACCCTTTTCAAAGGCAAAGGTTAATTAGAGAAAGAGATAAAAAAAAAATATGATGGCAGGTGAGGGAGGAGTGCAGCATGATTTCTACCCTGTGAATGTGGTTTTCTGAAAATCTTATGTTCTGTTCCCATTTGAAGGGTAGCAATAACAACATTAGGACTGCCAGGGTGAAGAATGACCTGGGTGAAGAAGACTGAGGGGGAAGACATAGGCAAGAATCACATGAAATGAGAAGACATAAATGGATTGTAATATGCATAGATGGAATGAGTATCACCATGGAAAAGTTCACAGATTTCCTCAAGGCTCAAAGGCAGAACTGCATGGGCCCCCACCTCAACTTGGCCACAGTTTCTGACTATTAATCTTTTATTTCCCACCATGACAGTAGGAACCATCCACCTGGGGCATTACCTCCATTTCCTCAGTCCAGGAATTCTCTGAACTCACCATCAGGATGGAGATAGGGTAAAGATGGGTATGACCACCCTAAATTGCCTAGTGCCTTGCTGAGTGACATCCCATAGGGAAGAGGCCTTAGTGTCAGTAAGGAAGATTATCTCAAAGTCCTATCAAAATTAAAGTCACACCAACCCTCTGCAGTGAACAACTGGGTGAAAAGTATGAATAGAATATGTGATAAATAGAATATGAATAAAAATTCAATGAAGTCCAGGGTCCTCTGGGAAACACATGTAGGAGAGAAACACTCTGCTCTCTAGCAAATCCCCAAGCATCAATATATGATTTACAACTCCTTAGCTATTTAGTTAGTGAGGTCACAGACAAATCTGTGGTCCATGAACCTTTCCTGAATCCTAGAAATTTTCTCCCCACCTCTCTGCCCTCCCCCAATCTAGTTATATTCTTTGAGACTCTTTGAAATACCTTGAATTTCTCTTCTGGGTCTGTCTTTTTCACAGGGTTGATTATCTCAATTATATAGAAGAACAGCACTTTTTCTACCCCATTCCAACTAGATTCTCCTTGTCCCTTGTGAACTAAAACTGAAAAACAATTTGATAAAGATATGGATTTATCTGTCTGTATTTACTATTCCCTAGGTTTGTTTTAAATACCCAAAGCTTGTATATGATCAGTTTATTAAGATTTCAAATTGTTTTAGATCCCTAGTACATAATGGTGTAAATGTTCTTTAAAAGGTTTAACTTGGTTATTTGGGGGATTGATTTCATTCTGATTTACAAGTATATTGTTCTTTGTAATTTTATCCAGAACCTGAAAGGATCATAAATTTGGAAATAGAAGAGACCTTAGAAATCATATGGTCCAATTCTGTTATTTTGCAGATAAGGAAACTGGACAAGAATAACTTGCTTGAGCACACTGTGTTAGAAGGTAACAGGGCTAGGATTTGTTTTCAGAGCCTTTGATTCCAAATTCAGTACCCTTTTTATGAAGCAAACTGTACTGTTTATTATTGTAGCACCAATGCAATATTTACAACACCCATGATCTCAATAAAAACCGTGACTGTAAGTATAGCATGATATTCCATCGCAAAATATACCAGATTCTCCAGATAGAGGATAGAACTGAAGCATTTGTTTAGACAACAGAAAACCAAATCCCAAAACCAATAAGCTGATTCTATCATAGTACTAAAGATATTCAGAAGCCATAATAATGCTGAGAGCCACAGCATGCTTCAGCCTTCCCACAAACCAATACAAGATCAATATTTACTCACAAAACTCTCTGTCTCCTTAATGAGTGTCCTCTCTCCCCCGCAATGTTTGGCTAGCTCTGAACACCAGCTTCCTGTGGGCTCTGCTTCCCTTCAGCAAACTCCTCCCATCATAGGCTCCATGTGACTACATCAGGGGCCAGAGATTATCTTGGCAGCAGGGGAGGTCTTCAAACTCCCCCCAGGTCTATTAAGGGGCAGGGAAGATATTCAAATTCCTATTCCCATTACAATTGTCAAGTAACAAAATGCAAACTCTGTAGCTTGGCATTGAGTTCCTTCACAAGCTGGTAAGAACTTTTTTTTTTCAATTTTGTTTCACAAGTAAAGAGAAATGATTCTTGCAGAGAAAGGGAGAGACATTGTCTCCATATATTGCAGAGGCTGAAAGTGCAGTAGCCACTCACAGCAGACAACAGATCCCATAGTGAGAATTTTTGCCCTGCATAGAATTTCCCAGCTCAGCCTCTGCTTAGTAGTACCTCTGATGAGACATTATTTTTATCTGAGGGGTACATGAGGACTAGCACTTCTGTTGTGAGAGCTTGCCAGGCCATTTTCAGGGTGGCTTATGCTTCTTTCTTATCCACTTGTCACCCAACTCTCACATGTGGCTCCAAGAAGCTGTAGCATGTTCAGTGGCCACATGCCACTAAAACCATCTTAGTAGATGGACCAAACCAGTTTGAGGGTAACTGAAAGGCTTAAAATTTGTGGCTGAGTTAGAGTAATGTGTACCACAAGCATGTGATGACTACCCCTGGCAGAATAGGTGGGATGGGAACAATTTGTTCCAACAGCCATGAAGGTGGCTAAAGCAGGTGCTGGGGGGCACTTAGGGCTTGCTTAGACCTCAACAACACCAAAGTCATCCACTGCCTCCTGGGCCATTGACAGTCGTTCTGACTTTTGTCTTGGCACTATACTTTAGAAGAGAGAGTGAGGATGATGATTTTGTGCAACTCTGCATCACTTGAATCCGATTCATGCACAGGTCAAGGCATCCCCCTGTGATGTCATCAGTCCTCTTTGAAAAGGAAGAATGAACAACAGCAACTTTTATCTGAAGAGCTCAGGCAAGGCCTCTTGGAATAGATGGTCACTTATCGGTATTTGAAGAAAAGGAGAGGTTTTCAAAAGGCAAAATGAGAAGAGAATTCACTCTAGTCATGATAGATTGTGAGAGCAAAGGTAGGGAGATGGAAGAGGACACACAAGAAAGGAAGTCAATGTCACTTATTTTGGCTGGAATATAGAATAGAGGGAGGGAAGCAGCATGAAGTAAAGCCAGAAAGGTGGACACAGACTATCAAAGACTGGTAATAAAAGGATAAAGGCAGTGGGGAGTCAGGGAAGGATTTTGAATTGAGGATTGTGATATGAAAAGAGTGGAGTGCAAGGGCTGAAGATATAAATAGCAGATTGATTTGTTGAGTTCAGGAGAAAAATCAACTAGCTCATAATTAACTAATTAATTGATCAGTTTAATTGTGTGCTAACACATCAAGGAGAAGTGTGTGGCAGGAAGGTAGAAGTTCTTGGAGGGCATTTGGCTTTCTCTCATGGTGGTGCCTCTTGTATAAAGAACACATGTGGTGAACTTTTTCTTTTGCTTGGCATCCAGCTTCCATGATGACAATAACAATAGCAAACATGTATGGGGCACTTTAAGCTTTACAAGGCCCTTTACATACATTATTTCATTTGATCTTCACAACGGCCCTGTGAGGAAGGTCCTATTGTTACCCTTCATAACCTAGCCTCTCTTATCTTTCCAGCTTACTTATACCTTACTCCCTGACTTGAACTCTTCAATGCAGTGTTACTGGCCTCCTGGCTGTTCCACTAAGAGTATACTCCATTTCTAAGCTCTGGGCATTTTCTCTGGTTTTCTCTCCTGCCTGTAATGTTCTCCCTCCTCTTCTCTGACTACTGACCTCCCTGGCTTCCCTTCAAAATGGCTTCCCATTCCCTGGTTTCCTAACTAAAATCCCATCTTCTGCAGGAAGCTTCCCTAACCCCTCTTAATTCTAGTGCTTTCCCTTTTTATCATGTTGCCTCTGCCCCTCTCCTCCTTAGACTGTAACATCCTTGAGGAGTCACAAGTGTAATGTTAAGGGAATGTGAAGATATTTCCTGCCCCTTAATAGGCCCATGTGACCTGCTTTGAGATCTGGCCCAGCTCACATTACATGGAACACATGGTGGGAGGAGCTTGCTGAATGGGTGGAGCAGAAAGAGTAAGGCATTGTGGGAGAGAGCTGAGGCAGAGCAACTAGTGTGAGGGAGAGAGGGAGGAATTTTGCCTAGGGGAGCTTGTTTGTGGGGAGACCTAATGGAGAGAAGGCTTGGGGATGCCAATGCTCCCTGTGTTGGTGATGTGTATAAACTTTGCTACCATGGTGGAATTGTCTTTCTGGTGTCTGAATAAATATCTTCGCTTTGTCTTTGAGGAAGAGAGTTTGTTATATTTTGAGATTTAACCCTGAAAATACACCTGCATATTCATAGAAGCTGCTATGGGTATGGTAGTGGCAATATAGGAGTTACAATGGAGACGGTATTTTTTGTCTCTTTTTGTATTCCTAGTGTTTAGAATAGTGCCTAGCCCAAAGTAAACAATAAATACTTATGGAATAGAATTGAATTGAAGATAAGGACAATGAAGCTGAGAGAGCTCATGTGACTTGTCCAAGATCACACAGTGTCTGAGGCAGTATTCAAACTCAGATCTTCCTGACTCTAAGTCCAGTACTAAATCCACCATGCTACCTAAGCTGCTCCTACAGATCCTTGGGAGCAAAAAAGGAGAGAGAAAATAGGAGATGAACAGGAGACCCTATAGCACAACTGAAGGATACAGATATAATGTGGTCTTTCTTTTAGACCTGTGACCATGTTTATCTAGTTCTTGGAGCATTCCCTTCGAGAACCTTTTACATTGATCCATGCTACTGAGCTGTCTAACATCTTGGAAAAAAAGTACATGAAAGGAATGATTGTATTGCATCAAAAATCCTCAAAAGCAATGCCTTTCTCAGCTATTCCCTTTCAGAGCATGTTTGTGTTAGAGGTTATGAGTTTTTTGGGGGGGGCTAATCAAAGATTATAACCCTGTCAGTGTACAGAATAGACTACCTTATTGTTGTCTTAGAAAAAAATAACTTTTTTCCACTTGATAAAAACTGCTTTGAGGGTTTTGTTTTATCTTTTGATAAACTTAGAAAATTCCCAAGTAGAGACTCAGAAGTTGTATGGCCTTGGTAACAACTTCACCCACCACACAACTTTATCTGCCTTTTACCAAGTTGTCTTACAAGGCTTCTTCTTCCTCTGTTACATTGAGCTAGCTCAAGTGTCAACAGACCAGCAAGACATAGTGGAAAGAACAGGTATTTGGAGCCATCTTTGTTATTTTCTACCTGGATGAGTGGAGGCAAGTCATTTATTCCCTCTGGGTCTAGTTTTTTTTTTCATCTATAATATAAATAAGATGGATTTTTGATCCTAAGATCTTTTTGATGACATAAATCAACCTGAATCTTTAAATAAATCAAGGTCTCTAGACATAACTTCCATGTGCCTTGCTATAGACACCTTTGAATGGTTATAACCTGGTTACAGCAATTTATGCATTCCCTTCTCTACACTATTTTGTATGGCAAATGTCACTCAAATCTATGGAAACTATACAGTGCTGCTTTCAGAAAGAACAGCATGGTATAGGATTTGAAAATAGACCCAGAAAATTTGACCTCTGGTCCTACTTCTATTATTCACTAGCCCTGTGGTCTTGGGCAGGATATTTCACCTTCTTCTAATGTACAATGAGGGATTTAGATAAGAAAATCCCTTCTTTCTCTAACATTGTATAATTCTATAATCACTCATCACATCTTGAAGACTGAAATTTTCTTCCATAGTCTGTTCCTTTATAACAATAACTGGCAGTTCTATACATAGTGCTTTAAAGCTTGCAAAGCATTTTTGAAGAATCACCTCATTTGATTCTTACAACAACCCTGTGAGATAAAGACATAAAACCCAGTATGCATAATATTGTTATTGTGATTTTACAAATGAGGACAATGAAGCTCAGAATGGTTAAGTGACTTAATCAAAGCTACACATGCACATTTATTCCAATAAATCCCTGTGGAAAATCTATCCTATATATAAGATTAATAGGTGGGAGAGACAACATCAGTGAGCAGGGTTTTAGTTTTAAAAGGATTAAATAAAACTTCCCATTCACAATCATACTAGTGCTTTTACCAGCTAAAGGCAGGTATATCTGTATCACCTTTGCTCTCTCCAAATGAGAGAACAATTGACAAATGTGGTCTGTGATTTATCCATAGACCATAAAATCAGTAAAGCATGAAAAATTTGAGAATGACTGTTCACAATTTGAGTCCTAAAAGTGTTTCAAGGAGCAAAGAGCTGAATGTTTGAGTGTCCAAGGAATTTTGCCCTAATAAAAAGATACTTTATTTTTTCCACATCAAAATTGTTTACTTTTTATTCCAGTTTTGTTCTTGTTATAGCAACGAGTTGTGAATAGAGACTAGTCTCTTTCTAAAATCACTCTGAAGAGAACAATGACTATGGAACTATGCCTGGGAAAATTTGCAGTGTTGGGGTTCATCAGTCATTCTGGGAAGGTGACCTTCAACCTGGCAATAGTTGCAGTCTATCACAATGGTCCAAATTCACTTAACCTCTTAAGTATAACAAAATATACAAAGAGCTTAAAGATGAGCATACAGACTTTATTTGCCATTCTATTGAGTAACATCTGATATCTCTCAACAAGCTTGGTGTTTACGAGGCTTTATTCTCCAATTTAAGGAACAGTGGATGTCATAGACAGTAAATGAAGAAAATTAGATGACGTAAATGTAGTTCTTTTGAGAAAGAGGCCCTGAGGCAGATGTGTAACTAAGTCATGCTGTTTGAGAAAGAGAAGCTAGCCCAATTACCATCTCAACTCATTGAATTCAGTTCAACTATTCTACAGCTTTCATGGCCACACATGCCAAAACATAAAATTTCTATGGGAATAGTTTTGTTCTTAGAGAAATTATATATATATACATATATATATATATATATATATATATCAAGAGGAGTCACCAAAGGGGATTAGAAAGGGAGTATTTGACAAATTTTTAGGAAAAAAAAACTTAATTTAAAAAGAATCAGAAACTTAAAAGAGTTTGCAAAAAGGAATACAATAAATAAAACTGTTCTGTTTTTATGTCAGCCTTAGGATAACAAAATTCTCTTTCCTGTAGTCTTTGATATTTTTGGTATCCCTTCCTTTATGAAATATATATCAGCAAAACTGACTAGGAAGTTATTATGTTATAAGATTATGAATGCCCTACCACAAAAGCTAAGTTCAAAATTTTGAATGGTTCAGAGAAATCCACTGATGTTATACCTTGATTCCTTACTAAGGGAAGCTTAAGATATCACAAATATATCTCTCATCTTCCTAAATTAATTGTCCTCACTCTACAGGTCATACAACCTCAAGACTTCTAACAGATAGTACTGAACTCAGGTATTCAGTTACCACCCCCCCCCCCCATCCCACCATATTGTTAAGCGTAATAAAGGGACTTTGTTTTCTAGTTTTGTTGAAAAATTTTATTGATTGCAATGAGCTAAGACAATTCCAGAAGACTCATGATGGAAAATGTTATCCACATCCAGAGAAAGAATTATAAAGTCAATGCAGATCGAAGCATACTATTCTCTCTCTCACTCCCTCTCCCTCTTTCTTTGTTTTTTTTTTCTTTCTTGTGAGTCTTCCCTTTGGTTCTAATACTTCTTTACAACATGACTAATGTGGAAATATGTTTAATATGATTGTACATGTATAGCCTATATCAGATTGTATGTTATCTTGGGGAGGGGGGGAAGGAGGAGGAGAAAACTTAAAACTCAAAATTTTATAAAAATGAATGTTGAAATCTAAAACTAAATAAAAATTTTAAAAAGAAAAATTGTATTGCTTTCTTTTGTTTTTATATCACTCATATTTCCTAAAGAATCTATTCCCACTTCTACCAGAAAGTCATCTTCAATAATAAAGGGGAAAAAGTAGGGGTGGGGTACAGATACTTCAGCAGAAGTAACCAATGCTTCAAAACTGTCTGGTATGATTTGTAGCATTCTACATTATTCCAAGATATTTTAGTTTTGCAGAACTATTTTTCTCCCTTTCTTTTTTTATTATAAAAGAGGAAAGCTGGTGAGAAGGTGTTTTCTTATATGTCTTATTTGAGGACAAGCTTATTCATTTTAATATCATCATGTATGAGATTGCTTTGTTGTTCTTTCCATTTACACTGCTGTAGTTATATTTAGGTTGCTTTCCTGGTTCTGCTGTTTTCACTTTCCATTGGTTCACATGATTTTCTAATACTTCTTTGTAGTGATTGTGTTCTTTGTTTCTGATAGCATTATAAACACATTACATTGCATTCATATACCACACCTTGTTTATCTATTCATCAACAGATGGATATCGATTTTGTGTTTCTAGTTCTTGGCTACTATACAAAGTGCTGTCATAAATATTTTGATGTCTATGGGGTCTTTCAGAAGGTGGTTTAAGAACATAGCTAACACAGAAGTAAATTACTAATACTAAGAGCTAGGTTTTATGCAGTGCTTTAAGGTTTACAAAATACTTTACACACATTAAATCATTTGAATCACAACCCTATGAGATAGTTATTGTTATTATCCCCATTTTACATATGAAGAAACTGAGGCACAGAGAGATTAAGTGACTTACCCAGCTGGAGTCATTAGGCTAACAAGTGCCTGAAGCAATATTTGAACTTAGTCTTCCTCATTCCAAGTCCCATGACCTATGGGCCACCTAGATGCTAGATTTCGATTTAGGGTGAAAAATGAGAGAATTGGTTTTGTTTGACTATGCATATTTATTGCAAGGAATTTCTTTTACTAAATTTTTTTTTGGGAAAGGGAGAAGAAGTAGATTTATGTTAAAAATAATTTTAAAAATAGAGAAGTGGGGGTTGCTACCAATGTGGAATGTGGAATGCACTTTCAGGTGGACTTCATTGTTAGTTTTGCTTCATTGTTTTTCTTTCTTACAAAAGAATTCTCAAGGAGTGGGACTAACCTGTAAATGTTTGCAATATAAAAAACAAAACCTATCAATATTTTTTTTAACAGAACATAGCTACTGCTTATTTCGTGACACAGGGTCACCACTGAACAGTCTTTGGTGTCTTCTTTGCATAAATCCTAGAATGCCTGATCCAATGCCCCAGGGACTGTAGTGCCAATGCAATACTTACAGCACCCACAATCACTATAAATATACCTGCGTGGTGCTCAATTACAAAATATAACAGACTCTCCATAGAGAAGACAGAAGCAAAACATGTTTTCAGGCACTAGAAAACCAAATCCCAACACCAGGAAACCGAACTCATCATAGCAACATAGAAGTTAATGTAACACAATGTAACAGAGATTACAGCATCCTTTAGCCTTCCCACAAACCAATATTTGACCGATATTTACTCAAGTCTATCTGTCTCCCTCAGAAACAAACTCTCCTTCCAACCATCTAGCAGGCTCTGACTTCCAGCTTCCTGTGAGCTCTGCTCCAACCTTTGGCAGACTCTTCCCACCACAGGCTCCATGTGATTACATTCAGCCTATTGGGAACAGAGTATATTTTAAAAGCAGGGAAGGTCTTCAAATTCCCTTAGGCATATTAAGGGACAGGGAAGATATTAAAATTACCATTACAGGGATATATGCAAGACACAAGGACACATACAACACACAAAAGAACACAAACAGTGAAACACAAGGAAAGTTCATTTAAGTCTTTGTTTTAGTATCCTTTGTGCCTAATATAGTGTTTGGCACAAAATGGTTGATTGATGAAAAGGGTTCACTTGACTCTGCTGTTTTTCCTTCTTTCTCTATAATCAGTTCTACAGTGACAACATGAGGACCATTTTGGGGAACACCAGTCCAGGAGCCAAGGCTCTCTCCTTTTTATATACCAAAGGTCACCAAATTTATTTGGCCTACTGCCCCCTTTAAAAAAATTACTTAGTGCCCCCTGGGAATCTACTTTCTTAAACGCTTTAATGGTGGTTTTTAAAAAATTTTATATCATTTTCAAAAAAATATATATATATTTTTAATAAGACAAAGCTTGAATGTAATAATTTATTGTAAATTTCTGGAATTCTTCCTGCATTGAAATTTTGTTGATGCAATATTACCTCATGTAACTGTATTGTATTATAAACAAGTCGTTATACATACACATATTCCTGCTGATGCATGATTGACTTCCTGACAATGAGCAACATGCTCACCTGTCAACAGGTCCTTGTTGAGACCTGTTGGCAGACTTGACCACTGATCAGCTATAACTTGTGTTTTTGTGTTTATTTGGAAAATGATATAATCACTATGACTTTAACTCTGTTACATAACAGATGAAACATATATGAATGGTTTTTCAAAATTTTCTTCTCTTCTTTCCTTATGCTTCTACCACCCCTTTATTTTTATTCAATGCCCCAAAGTTTCACCTGAATCATTCTAATGCCCTCTGGGGGGGTGGTATTATCCAGTTTAGGAACCTCTGAATCTGCAAGCAATCTTAGAGTAGGGAAAAAAATGGATGCCCTTATTAGCTATTGTCAGTATTTGCTGCCTTCTTTTTTTCATAGCTCAAATACTAGATTGTAGTGACAGAAAGCATACTAATGGGAAATAAAAGTTTTGCTTAGGAGGAAAATGATGAGGAAACTGGTAATAGGTCAGAAACATACCAGGTGATAAGAAGTCTAATTCAAGATATCTTGGAAATAGTGTACCATATACCAGAAGGAAATGAAATAAAAAATTATCACACATTAAAAACAAACCATCAAAGTATGAATAGAAAACTTTTCTCAATAAAAAACTTGAGATTGAACTAAGGAAACCAGATCCCAGAAGAAAATCCTTATTATGTTTCTGACAAGAATGTTCTTAAGAATCAAATACCTCAGAGTTGTCAGGTTTGTAAGAGACCATCTAGTCAATCTATACCTAGAGAGGTAATATTCCCTGTGAAAATGCTCCTGAAACTAGCAGGTTTATTTTCCATGATTTACCTTATTATACAGATGTAGGGGACATAGCGTAAGCCTGTTTGTCAGAAGGAGCCAATGAGGAGCCTGCAGTGAATCAAAAGCTATGCTTACTCCCAGACACCTTTGCTGGTGCTCACTGACTGACCTTACTGATCTGTGTGCTTCAAACCAGATGCAAAACATCCTGCTTCTGTGACCCACCTGTTTCTGGAGAGGACTGTCCAATCTCAACCATAACCCCTCCCCTTTGTGTTTTTCAAGCATAGATTCCTTTTGTGTCTCCTGGGCTGGGGGCTCCATCCTAACTTTGGGTTTGGGGCCCCAACATGCATGTATATCTTTCCCTTTTAATAAACAATTGTGGGGTGGCTAGGTGGTGCAGTGATAGAGCACTGGCCCTGGAGTCAGGAAGACCTGAGTTCAAATCCTACCTCAGACACTTAACACAAAGGCTAGCTGTGTGACATTGGGCACGTCACTTAACACCAATTGCCCTCCAAAAAAGAAAAAAAAAAGAGTTGTAAAAAAAATTAATTGTGTTCCAACTCAACCAGAACTTCTCTCTATTTGACTGGTGGGATGTGTGTGTGTGTGTGTGTGTGTTGACATCTCAAAACATTCTCAAAAAATACCCTCAGGCTCCTCTTGAAGACCTCTATTACCTACTGAGGAAGCACATTCTGCTTTTAAGCAACTCTGATTGTTAACAACTATTTATATGGAGCCCAAACCTACCTTTCTTCAACTTCTACCTAAAAGTTTCTAGTTCTATCCTTCAAGGCCAAGCAGATCAAGTTCATTCCTTTTTCCCACATAACAGCTCTTGAAATATCCGGACACATCTATTTTGCCTCCTCTCTTTGAAGTTTTCCATTCTCCAGGTTTAAAATCCCCAACTTTCCAGGACTTAAGTACTCCCCCATATATGGATCACCTTCCTTTGAATGTACATGGACTTGTCCGTGTGTTCCCTAAAATGGACCATCTGGAAATTAACACAATGCTCCAGTTGTAACTTGCAGAGTACCATAGGACGGTCCACTCTTGTTCTTGGTACTACACCTCTTTTCATGTGGCCTAAGACGAGTTAGCTTGTTGAACTGCCCCATCAGACTCTTGATACAGTGGCTTCCCAACCTCCTAAGACTTTGGGGTCTTTTTTTTTCACATGAACCATTGACTAGTCATGTTTCCCTACATCCTGTTCAAGTGAAGTTATTTTTAAAAATCCAACTATAGAACTTTACAATTATTCTTCTTAAATTTCACCTTTATATTGAGTTGAGTGCAGCTATTCTTACATGAAAAGACATTTTTAGATCCTGATTCTTTCATCCAGTGTAAAACAGTAGAATGAATGACGGATTTGGGACTGGAGGACTTGGGTTCTTATGTTACCTCTGCTATAGGCAAATCATCAAGTCAACAAGCATTTACTATGTACCTACTCTATGTTAGGCACAGTGCCAAGTACTGAGGATACAAAGAAAGGAAAAAGAAACAATCCCTGCTTTCAAGTAATTCAGTGTCCATTGCAAGGAGACAACTTGCAAACAACTATGTACAAACAAAATATATACAGGATAAACTGGAGATTATCCCAGAGAGAAGGCACTAATATTAAGGAGGCCTAGGAAAGGCTTCTTCCTGAGGTGGAACTTTTGCTGAGAACTGAAAGAAGCTGAAGAAATTAGAAAGTTAAAATGAAAGAGTTGCAGACATGGGGGACAGCCAGGGGAAATATTCAGAATTAAGAGATGGAGTGTTGTGCACTTGGAATAGCAAAGAGGTCAGTCACCAAAGAGGTCAGACCATAGAACATATGGGGGGGGCAGTAGTAAGGAGTAATGTAATTGGAAATTTTTCTTAGAAGACTGGAAAGATTATGAAGGACTTTAAAAGCTCAACAGGAAGTTTTATATTTGATTTGGGTATAATAGGGAGCCATTAGACTTCATTGAAAAGGGACAGGGGGGTGATGTGGTCAGACCTGTGCTTTGGCCTAAGTGATTGGACTTAATCCAATCACTAAGGGTTGGACTAAGTGATCCCCAAGATTCCATCCAACTCTAAATCCTAAAATCTCTTGAGATAATTGGAAACATCTTTGTCATAAAGCAAACACAGTTAATTTAAGTTATAGATTTAATCAAATAGTATACGTATAAGGATGAAATTGTCTTTGCATATAGAAGTACAAAAACCCAGTTAGATAGCACAGTACAAAGCTGGGTCTAAAGTTTGCCTCAGTTTCCGCATCTGTAAAATGAGGATTACAATAGCATATACCTCTGGGGGTTGTTGATGGAATTAAATGAGATGATAATTATAAAAATCCTTAGCACTCTGCCTGGCACATAAAAACTACTATATAAATGGTAGCCATTATTGTTATTGTTATTATTACATGCAGTAGTACAGGCACACATACATGTTCAGATTCATGAACATGTGATGCAATGTTTATAATGCTTAGGTTCAGCATTAAATGCACCATCAATAAATGACAATCACTGTCTCCTCATGAAGGACCAAGCAAGATTGGTTTAGCTTGAGCCTGCAATATTCATCTGGACAGTACTTTAAGAAAAGGGTACAGGGGGTGACATGTGTAAGGACAAGCTCAAAAAAAAAGCAACAGAAGGGTTAAGTTCCAGTGATTGTTATTCCCACTCCTCCAGATGAGTCCTTCCTGTGCACACCCTTTAATGCAGCCTCAATGTGAAAAAAATACTGTACATAGAATACGTTCAAATACAAGTATGTAAAGAATGTATGTTAAAAAAAAGTGGCATTTTTTTGTTTGCTTTTAATTAGAGATGGATTCCTGTTCTTCACTATCCCGAGAAGAAAATCAAGGCCAGCCCCTTGGAAATGAATAGTCTTCCCTTTGTGGGCCTCCACAAGGTTTATATAAAATTTTACACAATACAGAAATAATAGAGCAGTGTTTAGTGTTCCTTCCCTACAGCTGCATTCTTCACATTAGGAATCAGACAGCAGGTTCCACCTTTTAGCAGAGATGCCAAGGTTTTATCTTGCATTCAAGAATTTAAAACAGAAAGAACTCTCAGTGAAGGTTTTTTTTTTTTAAATTTTCAAAAATACATCATAAACTAAATTTACTGAAACAAGAACTCCTTGGAATTCAAAGATTTTGTTGCATGAGTCTGTGTGTGTGTGTGTGTATGTGTGTGTGTGTGTGTGAGAGAGAGAGAGAGAGAGAGAGAGAGAGA
>NW_027186349.1:10590603-10590688 GCF_028583685.1 Petaurus breviceps papuanus
TCTCTCTCTCTCTCTCTCTCTCTCTCTCTCACACACACACACACACACACACACACACACACACACACACACACACACACACACA
>NW_027186349.1:10590698-10593247 GCF_028583685.1 Petaurus breviceps papuanus
ACACACACACACACACACACACACACACACACACACACACACACACATTGGCTGAAGAGCAAAAAGAATGTGCCAAAAATGTCCAGGTCTATAAAGAGCAATTATCAGTTTGGTAATTATTGATTAAGGGCTCCCCCAAACCTGACCATTTCTACTGTTTTTGTTGATTATTGCAAAACCTTTGATTCAGTCCACACTCATGAGTTATTCATGTAGTGCAAGCATATGAAATCGGTCCAGGTTTAGTGAGAACACCACTGTATTTTATTTCTGCATGAAAAACTGCTCTCTATTTAAAATACTCCACCAAGACAATGAAAAGTCCAATGAGTGTGAACTGTGGCATTTTTCAAGGAAGACAATCTAAACCCTTAATGGTTTTCCTTAGCCTTGACCCCAGTATCATTTCTCTTAAATAGAGCTAAATATGACTTCCAAATTAAGAAGGGAGTTAAACCAAAACATCTCGTTTATTACTTAATTTATATGGATAATATTAAACTATATGGCTCACTGAAACAACACATTCATCTTGTGGAATCTTTCTTCAAAGAGATAAAAATGTCATTTTACCATGATAGGTGAAAAAAAATTAACATTCACTAAAGGAATAGAGACTGAAAGCTTTGAGACTGAATTCAGAGTTCAGAATAAACCAATGGATAAAGGTGATGCCTAGAGATACATTGATCTTTTTCAGCAAGACACAACGAGAACAAAGCTATCAAATAGAAAACTATAGTTACATATGTCAAGAGACTTATGGCATCCTATTCTAAAAGCTGAAATGGAAAGAAAATATTTCAAGTCATTAAAACCCATGTAACATCCAATAATATTCTTATTGCCCATGTTTATACAATGTGTTAATGAAACACTTTGGGCAATCAATCTAAGGAAGCTATAGTAAGATTTCACTTAATCATAATGACAACATCTCTTTAATGACTATTATTAAAAAAAGTTTTCATTGATATCTTTTAATTTGTTCTTACATTATCATCTTTCTCCACAGTATCCCTCATCTCACATACAGTCATGTTGTACATCTAATATTTTTAAGAAAAAAGGAGAGAAAAATCAATATAACATAAATACATAGGAAAATCTGAAAATACATGCAATGCACTACATTTCTCAGACCTCTCAACTCTGTAAATTGACAGAGTGTATGGGCATGTATCATCTCTATCTTTTCTTTCAATTCATGCTTGTTCTTTTAAAAATAATTTGCAGCATTAACTTTGAATTTTTTTTAACATTGTTGCAATCATTTCATATATTGTTTTCTTGGCTCTGCTTAGTTCACTCTACTAGTTCACAGATCTTGCTATACTATTCTGTCTTCATCACATTCATGATTTCTTACAGCCTTGTAATATTCCATTAAATTCATGTAACACAATTTGTATATCTACTCACTAATCAATGGGCATCTATTTTGTTTCCAATTTTTTGTTATCACAGAAAACGCTGGTATAAATAGTTTCATGTATAAGTTCTACTTCTTATCATGACCTCCTTGGGGGTATAGGTAGTTCAATCTCTGGATATAAAGCCACGCAGGAGTAGCTTTCCAGAGGACTACTGCTGTGAACAGCTTTCAAGGTTCTGATCACATAGTATAGAGAACTCTCTATTCAATAATAAATCAGAACAAAACATTCACAGAAAATCAAGGTATCGCATTCACAATGTTACAACATCACAGAAAATCAAAATACAGTATCACAACTCAACAACTCATCACTAAAATGGCCACATAGTTTTCACTAAAGTGGTCACATAGTTTTCAACAAATTTACAGTCATTTAGTAACTTAATCATTTTGTAACTCGATCATTCAATCATCTTTAAGGACAAAAGTCAAAGTTCTCCACCCATGGAGTGCAATTAAGTTAAAACTTCAACAGTCACTACTCAGTACACTCTTAAGGGGCAGTGGAAAATACAAAAGCCATCCTCCCCTAGGTCACAAGTAAGTTACAATTTCATCAGTCACTACTCAGTATCCTATTTCATCAGTCACTACTCAGTACCCATGGAGAGGTCTTTTCATCTTGCTTCAGGGAAGGCTTTCAGTTCCCACAGTTCCTCTTCCATGGTCCCAGCTTCTGCCTGAATGTAACCAACTGTCACCTGAGTTCAAAGACATACAGTTCCCAGCTCCTTGTCCAGCTCTTCATGCAGTGCCTGCTCCACATTGGGCTCACAGTATCCTGTCCATTTCAAATCCTTCACAGTCTCTATTCCTGGAAAGACAAGGCTTAACAAAGCCACAAGGACATTGATGCACATTAAAAAACAGTCACAACATTTGTACAAAGTACTGACACCACAGTCATGCTTCCTCAGTCTTAGGCAGCTCCAGCTGGCCCTTGAAAGTCTTGCCACCACAAGTCTAAGTTCTGTGTCAGTTCTCAGTTCTCGGTTCAGTCTTCAGTAGTAGCAGCCTAGCCTCCAGATGCTTGCTGAGAGAAATCTCTCTCTCTCTCTCTCTCTCTCTCTCTCTCTCTCTCTCTCTCTCTCTCTCTCTCTCTCTCTCTCTC
>NW_027186349.1:10593257-10650699 GCF_028583685.1 Petaurus breviceps papuanus
CTCTCTCTCTCTCTCTCTCTCTCTCTCTCTCTCTCTCTCTCTCTCTCCAGCAGCAGCTGCCCTGCCTCCATGATGCTTACCCTGGGAAATTCTGACTGTCCAGCTTGTGCTCTTCATTAAATATGGTATAGCTCCTCCCTATTCAGCCCCTTCCTGTTACATCAGCAGCAGGGGTTCATGCCTTCTGTTTCTTTAACAGAGGCTTAATTTGAAATTAGGTGCTAAGTACTTCTTAGCTTAGCAATACAAAGGGACCTTCAAATTCCATTACCATTACATTGGATCAAAGGGTATTGGCATTTTATTAACTTTATTTGCATAATTCCAAGTAGCTTTCCAAAATAATTAATTCATAGGTACACGAACAATGCACTGCTATTCTATCTTTCTTCAATTCCTCCAACAATGACTATTTTTCATCTGCCTTTGTCTTTCTCAATTTTCATGGTATGATGTGAAACCAAAGGTTTTTTTCAATTTTATTTTAGTATTAGTGATTTGGAGCATTCTTTCATATGGTTATTAATAGTTTTCAATTATTTTGTGAACTGTTTGTTCATATCTTTTTACCATTTATCCATTAAGAAATGGCTTTTGCATATTGAAGCCAACTACTTGCTCTCTGTCTTTTATATTTTGTTTTGTTCCTTCTTTCTCGTTGTTCATTCCATTGGTTATAATCCTTCTTTACAACTTGCCTAATGTTTAATGAGGACTACATTCTACTAATATAGAACCTTTATCAGATTGCATATTGTAAACTTAAAGTAAATAAATAAATAAATTTTAAATTGAATAATAAATCAATTTTTTAAAAAACGGAAAAAAAGAAATGACTTTTGGTCACACACACACTATTTATATATTTTGAATACCAAGTCCTTATCAGAGCAATGTGATATAAATGTTTCCTATTTGATGCTTTCCTTCTCATTCTGGGCTATTAATTTTGTTTGTGCAAAAATTTTTCAGTTTCAAATAATCAAATTTATCAGTTTTGGCTTTTATATTTGTCTCTATTCACTGTTTGATTAATAATATATTTCTTACTTATTTTTGAATTTTAATAATATAGACTTTAATTTTAAGGTCATTTATTAATTTAGAATATATTGTGGAATATGTTATAAGGTATTTGGCTAAGTCTAATTTCTGTCAGACTTTCTGTTTTCCCAATAGATTTTTTAATCAAACAAGGAATTTTAAAATAATTTTTCAATTGTATATTTAATACATTTTTAAAATTTAATAATTTTTAAATAATCTAATTATTTATTATTTAATTTAATATTTTTAAATATTTTTAAATAATTTGTTAATCAAACACTGGGTTATTTAGTTCCATTATTTCAGATTCTTCCTTGTTTAGTCCATTTTATTGATCTACCACTCTGTTTTTTAATTAATACCAGATGGTTTTGGTAATTGATGCTTTATAATATTGTTTACATATATATATATATATATATATACATATATAAACATAACGACATAATGTAGCTTGAGGTTTGGAAGTGCTATTCTCATTTAGTCCTTACCTCTATCCATCATTTCCCTTGATATTTCACATCTTTTTAATTTTGAGAATGAATTTTATTGTTATCCTATTCAGTTCTGTAAAGTATCCTTTTGATAATTCCATAGTAAAGCATTTAAACTGTAAATTAACTTTAGTAGTATTGTCATTTATATTATATTGGCAAGACCCAGCAATGGACATTGAACATTTTCCCAGTTATTTAAGTTGTTCTTTATTTCCTTAAGGAATTCCTTAAAATTGTGTGTGTGTGTGTGTGTACACACACACACACACACACACACACATATCTAATGTATGCATGTATGTCTATGTGTGTGTATGTATGTATATAATAACAGTGTGTTTTACTAGGCTCATCCCTACTTTATGCATTTTTAGTAATCAAGAATGGGATTTCTCTTTGTATTATTGCCTCTTGGAATTTATGGTCATATTTAGAAATGCTGTTGCTTTATGAGGGGTTATTTTGTAGTCTGCAACTTTGCTGAACTTATAACTCAATTCTAAGCTTTGATGATTCCCTAGACCAGGGGTGGGGTCCTGAAGACTTGAGGACACATGCAGCCTTCTAGGTCCTTGGGTGAAGTTTTTTGATCCAGTCTAAGTTTTACAGTATAAATCCTTTTTTTAAGGGGTTTTGTTCTGTGAATTCTGGAGTCAGTTAAAGGGTTGCACTTGAGGATGTAGAGGGTCATATGTGGCTTTAAGGCCAAAGTTTCCCCACCCCTGGTCTAAATAAATCATTATATCATCAGCAAATAAAGATAGTTTTATCTCCTTTTTACCTATTTTTACAAACTTAATTTTTTTTTGTCTTATTGCTATTGACAGTATTTCCAGGCCATATCAAACTGTAATTCTAGAATTGTATTAAATAATTATGGGGAGAGTTGATATCCTTATTTATAGTATCTATTGGGGAAACTTTAGTGTATCTATCCCCATTGCATAAAATTTGCTTTGGGTTTTAGGGGAGTAAATTTTTGATATTAAAGAGGTCTTTCTGTATCTATACTTCACAGGTATTATTAAAAAATCATGTATTAGTGCTAAACTTTGTCAAAGAATTTTTCTGAACCTATTAAAATGAGCATACAGTTTTGATTGTTTTATTTTAATATAATGAATTTTCTTTTTAATGAATTTTGATCCATTTTAAAATCTCTAATATAATTAAATTGAAAAAATAACTTGTATTAAATGCCTACTATGTTCCAATTACTACATTAAGCACTGGCATTACAAAAAGAGGCAAAAGACAGTTTCTGCCCTCAAGGAGCTTACAATCTAATGAGAGAGACAACATGAAAATGTGTATATATATATATATATATATAAATTATGTACAGGATAAATAAAAAATAATTAACACAGGGAAGGCACTAGAATTAAGAAAGGGTGTGGAAGGCTTCTATAGGAGGTGGGGATTTAGGTGGGACTTAAAGGAAGCTAGAGAGATCAGTAGTTTGAGTAGAGGAAGGAGAGTAATACAGGCAGAAAAAATGCCTGGAGACAAGAGACAAAGTATCTTATGTGTGCAACAGCCAGGAGGCCAGGGTCACTGAATTGCAGAATACACTTTGAGGAGTGAGGGGCAACAAGACTGGAAAAGTAAAAAGGGGCTAGGTTATGAAGGGCTTTGCATACCAAACAGAGCATTTTGCATTTGCTCCTGGAGGCAATAGTATGGCCCTGCAGTTAATCAAATAGGGGTATGGCATTGTCACACTTGGAATTTTAGGAAAACCATTCTGGTGACTAAATGGAGAATGGATTGGAGTGGGGAGAGATTTGAAGCTTTTGGTCCTCTTTTCTTAGATAAATTGCTGGAGTACGTTTGACATTTATTTAAAATATTTCAGTTGACATTATTAGTGATATTGTTCTATAGTTCTCCTATGGTATTTTCTATCTCATAAAAGGAATTTGGCTTTTTCTTTCTTAATTTTTGATAATACTTTGGGTCATATTTTTTCTTTTAAAGTCTGATATAATTCTACGAATCCATGAGGACTGTTTCTCCTGACCCCTTTTGTTATTTACTTCCTGCTTCTCTTTCTGCTATTGGATTATTTGAAATCTCTTATTTGTTCTTCTGTAAGTCTGAATATGTTACCTTTTTAAGGTATTTTGCTATTTTGTGTTCTTAGTTTTATAGTACACAGTATTTCTGATATTTCAAAAATAACTTCTGGACTGATTGTGATTTCATTTTATTCCTTTGCTATTTTGTTGAATTGATTTTCTGTCTAATCAGATCGACAAAAGATTTATCACTTTTAGTAGTCTTTTAAAAATCAACCTTTAGATTTACTTATCATTTTTAATGCTGTTTTTTAATTCAACTACAAAAAACTATTATTTTATCTACCTGTGTAATAGTGAAATGGTAATGGCAATTTGACTCCTCCTGAAGACCCTCCCCAAACTCCTCCTCTAGACCACCCCTAGAACCCCCCCACAACCTTTCTGTATGTAAGCTCCATCTTGCCTCCACGGAGGAGCTAAGAATTATCTAGCACCGACAGACTCACTCTGTCAGATTATTCTGGCCACTTGTCCAATACAAGCATCACAGATACCTAGGGTCCTTAAGAGTCTACCCATTATGGCAAACCCTTAATAAACTTTGCTTTTCTTTGGCTGAGAGAAGACTTGAGTTGAATTGTCTGCAGGACCCCGTGTGTTGGTATTTTGGAGTATCGCAAACTCCTAAACCCTAAACCTCAACATTTGATGGTTCCCCGACCTCAACACCAGAACCGCTTTTTTCTAACTTCCACTCAAAGAAAAAAGATGAAAATGAGATAGTAGTAATGACAATATCACCAACAACACATTTTTCTAAACACTAAGGTTTACAAAGCACTTTCCCCACAAAAACCCAGTGAGGTAAATGTTGCCTCTTGGAAGTAAAGTGACTTTTCCTCAGTCACATAGCTAATGTCAATGGTGCTGTGAATTGAAAGAAAAGACCATAGTGTTCTCGTCCTGGCTTCTCCACTCTTCTTGCTCTGGGGCCTGGGGCAAAGTCACGTAGCCTTTCTGTATCTGTTTCCTTAAAGAATGAAATGGAGGAAATAAAACCTTCAGAGGGCTTTCTCTAAGCAAATTCATTCTCTCCCTTTGTCTTTTACCTTCCTTAAAAAAAAATAAAACTTTCTGGCTTCTTTGCTTCACAATTAAAAAACTCTTAAAATTTGGTTTTCAGAGTTGCCCTCAATCTTTTTAAAGTTTTGTGCCTGAGGTGATGAATAAGCAAGCTTGACTACTGGTATTTTCTAGGCAAATTTCCCTGGGAGAGACTCCTGAAAATTCTCTATGTCCTTCTGTCTGTGTCATGATTGCAGTCTGTCAGCATGGATAGACCCAGAAAACCTCCTTCCAGAAAGGGAGAAATGGTTGAGACATGAGTACCGAGCACGAGATATTCCTTCAGTTGGTCATATATGGATGTTGGTGATAACATCGAATGAGAGAAATGAAAGAGCAAAAAGGTCACAAAGTGTGAGAAGCAGTAGTTTATTTTCTTCAATTTGTTTACCAAATTGATGGACCCCTCTCCCTTCTAATTCAACTAGTTTGGATCCTGTGTAGACTTAACCCTATTATTCTCAATATGCAAGTTTTTAAGAAGCTAAATGTTTTCATAAAAAATTACTTAGGGGTGGCTAGGTGGCCCAGTGAATAGAGCACCAGCCCTGAAGTCAGGAGGACCTGAGTTCAAATTCAACCTCAGACACTTAACACAAAAACTAGCCATGTGACCTTGGGCAAGTCACTTAACCCCAATTGCCCTACCTTCCCCCCCTCCAAAAAGAAAAAAAAACTTACCTGAAATCTAACTTCAAACATCTTTATAGCATCTTTTAAAGAGCTTTCAAGTCAACCATTGTCCCTTTTCTTTTAGACAGCATGGGAAACTAAATATGATGCCAGAGCATCTGGGTGAAAAAAAAAACATTAAAAAAAAAATCAGTCATCTAGATGTTTTGTCTGCATGACAAAATATCCAACACTCAGTGATAGAGCATTCAGATGACTAAATTTCTCAGTTTTCATCAGGACACTTCTGTGTCATGTGGACAACCACCACTGCCAAGCAAGGAACAGAGAAGGAAAAATGGCTAAGAATGAACTTATCCAATTAGGCATGTGACTAAAAGACCTCTAATGTTCCTTCCAGTTCTAAGCTTATACCTTTGAGACTCTAATTTTATTGAGATAGTGAATGGCTTATATTTTAGTAGATCAGGAAGAGAGAACATTACAAAATCAAATTCCAAAATGGCTGGAAACCACTGCCTTAGACATTCTCTTGCTGTCTCATTCTTTATTTTATCATCAGGAATGCTTTTTCTAGTTTATAAGTTACCTATTTGAGAGAATTAATATGTGGGTTGGTCTTCATTTCATTTCAAAGAAATTAATAAGATAATATCCTCAAGTAATCCCTAATTACCCTAAATTGGCCTCAGTGAGTTAACTTATTAAGTTTTATGATTTTCCACTCTCATTCCTTCCTAAGAAAAAAATTCCAAATACAATACAAAAAAAAAAAAAAACCCAAACCAAACCACTGAGAGAACAGCCTGAATTCGGAGCCTGCCCTAAGTATTCTCTTGTTTTTCTGGAGGGGACTTAGCTAGATTGGAGTGGTAACTTAGAGAAAACTGAGAGGCACTGCGTGCCAAGGATTGTAGGAGACAGTTCCCAATGGTCTAGCCTTATTCTAGTTAAAAATCTGTCTAAAGATTATCATTGGTCAGATTAGGAAGCAGCCTTAGAGAGGGAAAGGGAGAGGATAGATGTTTGGGCTGTTCTTTAAAAATACTTTCTTCCAAAGGAGAAACTTTTCTCTGTGACCAACTCCCATGCCAAGCAGCAGCTTTTCTGACCACAGTACAGAGAAAGTCTGATTTATGAGTGTGTGGTGTATTAGGTCTAGAACACACATTATTAAACACAAACACTCATATACACACAACTATTTGGCTTGATTTAACACCAACTACTAAGACTCAGGGGTTCAAACCTACTGTTAAACAAAATCCTCATTTTAACACAATGTGCACAAAGAGCATGCTGAATTAATTCAAAGGGTTTCAGAGACATCAAATAGCTCTTTAAAAAGCAATATTTTGATGATTTAAGTGTAAATGAACCAGAAACATATGGAGTAAATTTCTTGAAAATTGCACATGATTTCAAAAATTAAGGGGGAAAAGTTCTTGGCAAAACCTAGTTGGGTTTTTATCTAATCCAAAATATTTGAAAAATAATTTGAGACATTTCATAAACCCAAACAGCTGGTTTCTCCATCCATAATGCATTTATTATATACATTCCTTTCCACTGGGGAAAGGTTTATTTGCACTGAAGGGTGCAGGTATTTCAGGTACCAGAGTGGAGAAAGCCAGTGAATCTGGATCATTGCTCAGGGAACAAAGGTCCTATGCCAACATTTATATACAGAACTGTTATCTTCCTGACATTAAACACTATTTTCAGGGGTGAATCGTTTTCCTATTTGTTAAATAACTTGGGAGAAGTGGTGAGGAGTGATGTATAGAGAGCTGGCCACAGAGTAAGGAAGACCTAGGTTCAAGTCCTGTTTCTAATATATATTGACCATTTGACTTTGGGCAAGTCACTTAACCCTTTGGTTATAATTCTTTAGAGTTATAAACTTCAGAAAAAGATATGCTTCGCATTGGTGGAGGGAGCTTTCTTACAGGAATCTTCCTACTCTAATTAAATCAGAAACATTTTAGAAGACTGCACACAAAAATATCCTTCTCTCTGAAACCATGGTTGCTGATTGCCACATGGTCCTCTCTCAAACACCCTATTTAGGTCAAGCAGCCTAATTTACTAAAGATACAAGTCACCTCTTTTGTTTGGAGTCTGTCAAAATCTCCATTCTTTTCAACAATCTAGGTTGGTGTGAACATGCATAAAAATCAGTATGATTGTTGCATGTTCTACCATATAACAGGATGAGAAACCAGAGCATTCACAATCACTTTATATTCATATTTATTTCAAATTCTAGCAATTATAATTGCCATTGAATGCTCAAACTCACTCTTGATTCTCCCCCTTCCCTTCCTCCCCCTCTGTTTCTTCTCTTTGCTATTTCTGTCTCTTTTACTCTGTTGATCTTTCTCTCTATCTCTGTCTCCCTCTCTGCCTCTATCTCTTTTTCCCTCTCTCTGTTTCTATTTCTCTCTCTATCTCTCTGTCTCTCCATTATCTATATCCATTGAGTTACAAAGTCCTGTTAATTTTGACTTCAAAGATTCTGTCAGGGTGGCCTAGTACAGAAAGCACAAGAGCTAGACCTGGAGTTAGGGGTGGGAGGGACAGGGCAAAAGGAACCCTGGGCCAGGATTTCTTGCAAGTCATTTCACTACTCAGGGCCTTAGTTTCCTCACTTGGAAAAAGAGTATAAAATGCACATGATAACTATTTCACAAGGGGCTTATGAGGAGATCAATTTGAAAACTTTAAAATATTATTAAACTAAAAACTATTTATTTTCTGTTATAGTCATCCTTATCATAATTTAGGCTCTCATAACTTCATACCTGAGTAATTGAAATAACCTTACTTCCTTGCTTCTAGTCTCCCCCATACCCAATCTGATACCTACTACTCTCCATCTCAATCACTGCGTATCTAGGTCTGATGTTTAAGGCAAACTTTAATTTCACCTCTTCCTATGAAACCTTATCCAATCTCTATTCCAAACTGCAATAGCATTTATTCTCTGTCCTATAACATAGGATACACAGCCTTGATAAGATGATGGGGGCATTACAATGAAAAAACCTACTTTTTAATATTTGCCAATAAGCTCTGAGTCATAAATTTGGACAGTGAATCTAGGATTCAGTGGTCTAGGAATTAAGTGACCTTGGATCTTGTCCTGGTTCTGCTGCGAACTACCAGTGTGAACTCAGAGTCACCTAACCTCTTTGGGTGTTGTATATACAAATTCAAACGAGCTTGTTGGACTGTATTACCTAAAAATATTTTTTAGCTACAACATTGAATTTTAAATAATTTAGTCTATCCTTATCCTTTTCTTTCATTCTTTTAGCTCTGCCCAGGCTCTCCTGTCTACATTCTTTTCTCTGCCTAACAAATATATGTGAATTGTAAGAAATAGTGATTATTAGTATTTTTATGAAATTCTTTATGCACAGGGCAGGTTTCCCCCCTACTTTTGAAAACAGGCATCTGAGCTGGGAATTTCAGAGACCATATTGATCTCCCTTTTCCCTCTTTGGGAGTTCTTTCAAAAGCAAACCTCTGTTTCCCACCCTATGAACTGGCCCAAAGTGAAATGATAAGAAACAGAACAATTTATACAAGAACAGCAACTTTTGAAGGAAAAACAACTCTGGAAGACAATAGAACTCTGATCAATGCAGTGACTAACTGTGTTTCTTTTTTTTTTTTTAATTCAATTTTTAATTTATTAATTTGTTTGTTTCCTTTTAGTTTACAGGATTCAATTCCACAATTCCTTGAATTTCACATTTTGTCCCCCTCTTCTCCTCCCCCCATGGCGTCTTATAATCAAGTATAGGATATGTAAATGCTTTCACATTATACAATGGTCAGGTTATAAGGATGGATTATACCAGCTGGAATGAAAAATGGTAAAGAGGACATAAAATCAAATAAGAGAATGAAAAAGATCAGGTATTTTGCTTCCACCTGGATATAAATTTAGTTCTTTCTAGTTCTTTCTCTGGATGCACGTTTTTCTCTCCATCATGCGTCTTTTGGGATTGACTTATATCCCTGCATTGTTGAGAAGAGTCCAGTCTATCAAAGTTGGTCATCACACATACGTTGTGTCTGTAATTGTGTACAAATTCCTCCTGGTTCTACTCTTCTCACTCAGCATCAGTTCTTTTAAGCCTCTCCAGGTAAATATGAAGACCGCCTGCTCCCCGTTTCTTATAGTGCAATAATATTCCATAACATGCATATACCACAACTTGTTCAGCCATTCCCCAATTGATTGACACCCCCTTAATTTCCAATTCTTTGCCACAACAAAAAGAGCTGCTATAAACATTTTTGTACATATGGGTCTTTCTCCCATTTCTATGATCTCTTTGGGATATAGCCCTAGGAGTGGTATTGCTGGATCAAAGGGTTATGAAAGTATTTATAGCCCTTTGGGCATAGTTCCAGATTGCTCTCCAGAAAGGCTGGATCAGTTCACAACTCCACCAACAATGCATTAGTGTTCCAGTTTGCCCACATCCTCTCCAGCATTTGTCATTTTCCTGTTTTGTCATCTTAGCCAATCTAACTGGTGAGATGTGGTACCTCAGAGTTGTTTTGATTTGCATTTCTCTAATCAATAGTGAATTAGAGCATTTCTTCATGTGCTTATAGATAGCTTTAATTTCTTTCTCTGAAAACTGCCTGTTCATATCCTTTGACCATTTATCAATTGGGGAATTACTTGTATTCTTATAAATTTGACTCAGTTCTCTGTATATTTTAGAGATGAGTCCTTTGTCAGAGACATAGGTTGTAAAGATTCTTTCCCAATTTCCCACCTCCCTCCTAATCTTGGTTACATTGGCTTTATTTGTACAGAAACTTTTCAATTTCATGTAGTCAAAATGATCCATTTTACATTTTATAATGTTCTCTAATTCCTGTTTTGTCATAAAGTCATTCCCTCTCCACAAGTCTGATAGGTAAACTATTCCTTGTTTTAGCAGACTGCTTACAGTATCAACCTTTATACCTAGATCATGAACCCATTTAGACTTGATTTTGGTATATGGTGTTAGATAATGGTCTATGTCCAGTTTCTGCCATACTATATTCCAGTTTTCCCAGCAGTTTTTGTTAAATAGTGAGTTCTTATCCCAAAAACCAGTCTCTGGGGTTTATCAAACAATACATTACTGTAGTCGTTGACTTCTGAATCTCGTGTGCCTAATCTATTCCATTGATCTACTCCTCTATTCCTAAGCCAGTATCAAGTAGTTTTGATGACTGCTGCTTTATAGTACAGATTGAAATCTGGCAAAGCTAGTCCACCTTCCCTAGCATTTTTTTTCATTAATTCCCTTGATATTCTGGACCGTTTATTCTTCCAGATGAATTTTATTACTATTTTTTTTCTAACTCTATAAAGTAGTTTTTTGGTAAATTAATTGGTATGGCATTAAATATATAATTTAATTTAGGTAAAATTGTCATTTTTATTATATTAGCTCAACCCATCCATGAGCAATTGATATTTTTCCAATTAGTTAGATCTGACTTTATTTGTGTGAAAAGTGTTTTGTAGTTATGATCATACAGGTCCTGGGTTTGTTTTGGCAGGTAGATTCCCAAATATTTTATAATGTCTACAGTAACTTTAAATGGGATTTCTCTTTCTAGTTCTTGCTGTTGAGTTTCATTGGAAATATATAGGAATGCCGAGGATTTATGTGGGTTTATTTTATATCCTGCAACTTTGCCAAATTTATTTATTGTCTCAAGCAGTTTTTTACTTGATTCTCTAGGATTCTCTAAGTATATCATCATATCATCTGCGAAGAGTGATAGCTTGGTCTCTTCTTTGCCTAACTTGATTCCTTTGATTTCTTTTTCTTCTCGAATCGCTACTGCTAACATTTCTAGTACCAGATTGAATAAGAGGGGTGATAGTGGACACCCTTGTTTCACCCCTGATCTTATGGGAAATGCTTCCAGCTTCTCCCCATTGCATATAATACTTGCTGATGGCTTTAAATAGATACTACCTACTATTTTAAGGAAGGCTCCATTTATTCCTATACTTTCTAATGTTTTTAATAGGAATGGATGTTGTATTTTGTCAAAAGCCTTTTCTGCATCTATTGAGATGATCATGTGGTTTCTGCTAGTTTTATTGTTGATATGCTCAATTATACTGATGGTTTTCCTAATATTAAACCATCCTTGCATTCCTGGAATAAATCCTACCTGATCAAAGTGTATTATTCTTGAGATAAGTTGCTGTAGTCTTTTGGCTAGTATTTTATTTAGAATTTTTGCGTCTATATTCATGAGGGAGATTGGTCTATAATTTTCTTTCTCTGTTTTATCTCTTCCTGATTTAGGTATCAGTACCATATTTGTGTCATAAAAAGAATTTGGTAGGACTCCTTCTTCACTAATTTTCCCAAATAATTTGTAGAGTATTGGAATCAATTGTTCTTTAAATGTTTGATAGAATTCACTAGTGAATCCATCTGGCCCTGGAGATTTTTTTCCTAGGGAGGTGACTGATGGCTTGTTCAATTTCTTTTTCTGAGATGGGATTATTTAAGTAATCTACTTCCTCTTCAATTAATCTGGGCAACTTGTATGTTTCTAAATATTCATCCATTTCCCTAAGATTGTCAAATTTATGTGCATACAATTGGGAAAAATAATTCCTAATTATTGTTTTGATTTCCTCTTCATTGGAGGTAGATTCACCCTTTTCATTTTTGATACTCATAATTTGGTTTTCTTCTTTCTTTTTTTTATCATATTGACTAAGGGTCTATCAATTTTGTTGGTTTTTTCATAAAACCAGCTCTTGGTTTTATTTATTAGTTCAATAGTTTTCTTAATTTCAATTTTATTAATCTCTCCTTTAGTCTTCAATATTTCTAGTTTAGTATTTAATTGGGGATTTTGAATTTGTTCTTTTTCTAGGTTTTTTAATTGCATGCCCAATTTGTTGAGCTCCCTTTTCTCTAATTTAATCACGTATGCACTCAGGGATATAAAACTTCCCCTAAGAACTGCCTTTAATGCATCCCACAGATTTTGGTATGTTGTCTCATTATTATCATTCTCTTGAATGAAATTACTGATTGTTTCTATAATTTCTTGTTTGACCCACTCATTCTTTAGGATCAAATTGTTTAATTTCCAGTTAGTTTTTAGTCTGTCTTTCCCTGGCCCTTTATTGCATATAATTTTTTATTGCATCATGATCTGAGAATGATGCGTTTAATATTTCTGCCTTACTGCATAGAATTGTGAGGTTTTTATGCCCTAGAACATAGTCAATTTTTGAATATGTGCCATGAACTGCTGAGAAGAAAGTATATTCCTTTTTATCCCCATTCAGTTTTCTCCAGAGATCTATCATACCTATCCTCTCTAAAATCCTGTTCACCTCCTTAACTTCTTTCTTGTTTATTTTGAGGTTGGATTTATCAAGTTCAGATAGGGGGAGATTAAGGTATCCCACTAGTATAGTTTTGCTATCTATTTCTTCCTCTAATTCCTTTACCTTCACCTCTAGGAATTTGGATGCTACACCACTTGGTGCATATATGTTAAGTAGTGATATTGCTTCATTCTCGATGGTGCCTTTTAACAGGATATAGTTTCCTTCCTTATCTCTTTTAATTAGGTCAATTTTTGCATTTGCTTTATCTGAGATAAGGATTGCTACCCCTACTTTTTTTACTTTAGCTGAGGCATGATATATTTTACTCCAACCTTTTACCTTTACCTTGTGTGTATCCCTCTGTTTCAAATGTGTTTCTTGTAAACAGCATATTGTAGGATTATGATTTCTAATCCATTCTGCTATCTGTCTCCATTTTATAGGAGAGTTCATTCCATTCACATTTACAGTTATGATTGTTATCTGTTTCTTTCCCCTCATCCTATTCCTGTCCCTGTTAATGTTCGTATTTTCCCTCCCTTCTCCCTTTCCCCCCTTAATAGTTTTCCTTTTGACCACCGCCTCCCTCAGTGTTCCCTTTTCGGCCCCCCTCCCTTTTCCTCCCCTTTTCCCCTTACTACTTCCCTCCCTACAAATCACTCCCACCCCCCTTTTGTAACCCTTTACCCCTCCTACTGCCTGTAGGATATTGTTATACTTAATGAGGTATGCTATTTTTTCTTCGCATCAAGAATGATAGGAACAGATCTCATGCGAAGCTCCTCTCCCTCCCCTCTTTCCCTCTAAAATGATGTGTGTTCTCCTTGTTTACCTTTCTAAGTCACTGTTGCTTCTCGTAATTGGAGGTTGAATTTTCCATTGAGTTCTGGCTTTTTTATCAAGAAGGTCTGGAACTCTGTTATATCATTGAATGACCATCTCTTTGCCTGGAAGAATATGCTCAGTCTCGCTGGGTATGTGATCCTTGGTTGTAATCCGAGCTGTTTTGCCTTCCTGAAAATTGTATTCCACTGCCTCCGATCTTTCAGTGTGGAGGCTGACAAATCCTGTGCAATCCTCACTGTGGACCCTCAATATTTGAATTGTTTCTTTTTGGCCGCTTGAAGTATTTTCTCTTTTATCTGGTAGTTCTGGAGTTTGGCCACAACATTTCGAGGATTTTTCAGTTTGGGATCTCTTACAGCAGGTGTCCGGTGGATTCTGTCGATTTCTATTTTCCCCTCAGGTTCTAGTATCTCAGGGCAGTTTTCCTTAACGAGCTCTTGGAGAATGTTGTCCAGGCTCATTTTTTCATCATAATTTTCTGGTAGGCCTATGATTCTCAGATTATCTCTCCTGGATCTGTTTTCCAGGTCAGTTATTTTTTCTTTGAGGTATTTTACCTCTTTTTCTAATTTTTCATTTTTGCTGTTTTGCTTGGCTAATTCTTGGTTCCTCATAGAGTTATTTGTTTCCATTTGTTTAATTCTGGTTTTTAGCAAATCATTTTCCTTGGTTAATTTTTGAAGCTCCTTTTCCATATCATACACTTTTCTTTTTAGAGAGATGTTTTCCTCATTATAATGTTTTTCGAATTCTGCTATTTTCGTTTTGAGAGAATTATTCATTTTGTCTTCTATCTCTCTCATTTTGCTTTCAAAGTTCCTTTTGATCTCATCTAGGAGAGCCTTCTGTGCTTGGGATCCATTCCCTGTTGAAGTCTCAGCTGTGGGTGTGGAGTCCACAGTGTCTCCCTCTGAGGTTGGTTCCTCCCTCTGAGGATAGTAGGACTCTAGAGTCTTTGTCTTTGCAGTCTGCTTTCTACCCATTTTGAGGCAGTGTCCTAGCCACGCCCTTCCTCTAGGATCCCAAGCCTTTACTGTAGAGGGTTTTGCCCTGGGGCAAGAGTTACTATATTTTCAGGGTCAGAGGGGGGGGTTTGGAGCAAGTGGGGTTCACTCTGCCATCCTTGTCTTTGGAGGTCCTGAAAGGGGCTTTAAAAAAAAAAGATTTCTGGGCTATGAAGTGGTAGCCCCAGGAGTGTTTGCTGTCCAGGACAGGGGCCCCTGTATTTGCTTCTTACTTTGCTCTTTCCAGTCCCAGCCCTTTGGTGATAGGCCTGGTAGTGGACCTTGTGGTTGGTGGGAAGACTTGCCCTCCGAGTTGATCAGGCCCCTTCCAGGCCTGCGTCCCCCACGCCTTCCCGCGCAGGCCACCGCGCCGTCCCCCGCTATTATTCCTTATTAGAACTTGTCCTTCGCATCTATGTATTGATAAATCTGGAAACGGCCACAGCTGCTGCTGATCTGGAGTCCCTCTGGCTGGTGGCTGGTCAGGCCCACCCTGGGGCTAAAGCCTCGGCTCCCAGAGCCTTGCGCTGGCCGATTTCTGCCGGCCTGCTGGGCTGTTCTCAGTGGGAGGTTAGCTTCTCTGTGTCATTTTGTGGGTTCTGCAGCTCCAAATTTTGTTTATAGTCCCCTTTTTACATGGATTGGGGAGCCGTGGGAGGGTCATGCTTCTACTCTGCCATCTTGGCTTCGCCCCCCTAACTGTGTTTCCAGAGAACCTATGATAAACTTGTTACCTACCATCTAACAGCAAGGCCATGGATTCAAGGTGAATAAAGACACATACATTTTTGAACATGGTCACCATGTAGATTAATTTTCATTGGTTATTTGTTATGAGAGTTTTTTTTTCCTTTTCTTCTGTTGTTGTTATGATTGTTCTTCCTTCCTTTTGGAAAAGGACTAGATTTAAGTGGGGCAGAGCTGTACAAAATCACCAACCTCCCTCTCTCCTTCGGTCACAGAAGTTCAGTGACAAGACAAAAATCAAGATGTTTGGCAATGGTCTAAGATGGAAGGGCTGACCTTGGCCTCTCTAAATTAAGGCCATTCCCAGGTCTCAGTTTGCCTGAGACAAGTCTCATTCAGTGACTAAAGGTAAAGGAAGAATTATAAGAAAAGATGGCCTGATTTACCTTCACAAAAATATCAGTCTGGGAAGGGAAGACTTTACGGCTTAGAATGAGTGCAATCATTTTTCTCTGTTGTAATAGTAATGAACTTTGAAGATGCCTTTGTATTGCCAAGCTAAGAGGTACTTGGTACCTCTCCTTGGGTATTGAATGCTGTGATGATATTGTAACCTAGTTGTGACCTAGGGGTGGATGGCTTTGGTGTTTTGTGACTGACCAAATTAGGATTGGAAACTAATCTCCAATTGAGACTACCCAGGGTGGACTACTTTGACTTTTGTACTTTGTGATTGAGACTTTGTGATTGACTTTGTGAATGTACTATCCAGGAGTAGAGTACTTTGACTTTTGTGCTTTGGGTCCCAAGCCTCCATAAGGATGATTAAATGATTGAGTTACTAAATGATCGTAAATTTGATGAAAACTGTGTGACCACTTTGGTGAAAACTATGTGGCCATTTTAGTGATAAGTTGTTGAGTTGTGACATGGTGAATGCTGTATTTTGATTTTCTGTGATAAGTTGTAACATTGTGAATGCTTACCTTGATTTTCTGTGAATATTTTGTTCTGATTTGTTATTGAATAAATAGAGAGCTCACTATACTATGTAATCAGAACCTTGAAAGCTGTTCACAGAAGCAGTCCTCTGGAAAGCTGCTCGTGTTTGGCTTTACATCTGTCAATGGGGCAAGGGAGAAGGTCAAAGAAAGGGGAAGGGAGTGTTAGCAATAATGATGTCTGGAAAAGAATGGTATTAAAAAATAAAGTTTACAGAGTAAAACAGAAAGAAGCATAATTAAGAAAGACAGTTTTGAAAAAAATATGTATAGGTATTATATACTTTAAAAAAAAAAAACAAGTGATTAGGGGCAGTTGGGGTTGTAGTAGATAGAGCATTGGCCTTGGAGTTAGGCTGACCTGAGTCTAAATCTGGTATGACACTTACTAGTTAAGTGACCCTAGGCAAGTTACTTAACACCAATTGGCTCCAGGGGAAAAAAAAGCAAGTAGTATAAAATGAAGATCAATGGTTTCATAGACAAACCTCTTTTATATTTTGCTATGGGTGTGGAAATGCTAATTTTGGTATTTTAAATATTAATTTTTAAAAATTTGGTTTTTTATATGTCCAGTAAGAAGAAATAATTGGTTAGACCTGTAAGAGCTTTTAGAGATCCCCAATCCAATATCTTAATTTTAGAGTTGAATTGGAAAATCAGAGAAGGAAAATGAGTTGTTTAAGGTAATCTAACTAGTTGGTGACAGAATCGACTCAAACCCAGACTGAGTGGCACCTAAGGCAGAATGCTTTTCTATCTGATACATTGAGACCTTGTGCAAGAATGACTTTACAAGTAGGTAGATTAAATATCTAGCTAATGTGATTGATGGGCAAATAAATTGCCTCCAACCCTGGTGTGTGCTAAGGCATATTTAAAACACCTCAGAGCCTTGTTAAATGTCCAGTGTAAAGATATATGAGGCAGCTAGGTGACACAATAGGAAGAGTGCTGGGCCTGGACTTACCTTTCTTCATTCAAATCTGGCCTCAGACACTTACTAGCTGCATGACCCTGGGCAAGTCACTTAACCCTGTTTCCCTCACTTTCTTCATCTATAAAATGAACTGAAGAAGAAGATGTCAAACTACTACAATATCTCTGCCAAGAAAACCTGAAAGGTGGTCGTGAAGATCAGAGATAACTGAACAACAAAAAGATATTTATGCCTCAGTCATAGGCAAATGTTACACATGAGGATTTTTGATTTACTGTTTTGCCAATTTTCTGGACTTAAGAAAGTGATAGAGAAAATGTTAATAATACATGTTTAACTATCATGTGTACTTTTGGGGGGTCAGTCCTTAAACATTTACGAGCACACCTATGTTCCCCACCTTATGTTTACCTCTGCCTCCAATCACCAAAATATCTATTATCCCTGCCTGTCACTGAAATCTGGTATACACAGTCTAGAAGAACAGTTCTTATTGTTCTACATACATGGCATTCCAACTCCTTTTTCCAAGTCTTTGCATAGTCAGTTCTCCATGCTTGGACTCCTCCTCACCTCTGTTTCTTAAAATTTCAAGCCTCCTTCAAAGCTCAACTCCAAAAACACCTCCAACATTAGAACTTTTCCCATCCTCTACAACTGTCAGTGATTTCCCTGATAGTATAATGGTAATGGGAATTTGAAGATCTTCCGTACCTCTTAATAAGCCTAAGGGAATTTGAAGACCTTAGCTGATTTAAAGATCTTCCCTGCCCCCTAATAAGGTGAATGTAATCACACGGAGCCTGTGGTGGGAGGAGTTTGCTGAAATATGGAGTAGAGCCCACAGGAAGCTGGGAGTCAGAGCAGCTAGATGGTGGAGGGAGGAGGACGTACCCAGGGATATAGCTAAGCTTGTGAGTGTTGGTTTGTGGGAAGGCTAAAGGATGGTGTGGCTCTCTGCTGTGTTGTGGTGTATTAACTTCTATGTTACTATGATGGATTTGGTTTCCTAGTGTTGGAGTTTGGTTTTCTGGTGTCTGAATAAATGTTTTACTTCTGTCTTTTATATGGAGAGTCTGATATATTTTGTGATTGAGCACTATGCTGGCATATTCACTGTCTCAGTCGGCACTATGAATATGGTGTTGGTGCTGCAAATAGTTACCTTGAATTCATTTTGTATACAGACAGCATAGCATAGTTGATGGAGAAATAGCCTGGAAACCAAGAAGACCTAAGATCAAATCCTGTTTCTGACATATACCATTGAACCCGGGCAATTTCCTGGGTCTACAATCATTTTAAATCCAATATTCTCTATGGGTCAGTTAGATTTGGGTTGGATCAGGCTTCCTGGAAGGAGTGAGTCTGAAAGAAGAAAGCAAGAAATGCTATAGCTATAAGCTGCCTGTAACTTTAGGCAGAAGTCAGAGACCACACCCTACAGGAGGAGTCAAAATATATGCTTCATAAATATAAATGACCATCACTGGATCTATTGTGAACTCAGTGCCAAGATTTCTACAAGCTTATGCTTTATCTGGAGTTGTTCATGCATGGCCTGAAATAACAATAGAAATGTAACTGAGATCATTCCTTTACTCATATTATTGGCCTTCCTGTTAAGTGATGAGTGACCTTCAAAAGGGTCAGTTGAGATGAGTCTCTAGTGGCTTGGATCCATAACAGTCTTATTCCAAGGCTCTGACCTTCTATTAGTCTCTGACCTCATTTTACTGAGAAAACAAGGGGAAGTATTGATAGTGAACTTCCCACCTCATGACTTGCCATTTGTAGATTGTAAACTTTATTTTTCCATCCTTATTTTTTTATGTTATCCTAAGCAATGAAATAGTTGGCAGCAATTGCTGACAGCACTCAGCTTTTTTTAACTGCCCAGTAAGCCAATTTAAAGACCTAAAATGTACCACTGTACAGATTATCTTTGTAAACAGGGTATGGTTAATATGCTTAATTTCTTCCTCTAAATGGGTCTCCCTATAATTGAGGACAGAAAAATAGTGCATCCATAAACACAAGTTTGAGTAATAACCATTAAACTCTAGGTGTCACTGACCAATTAACTGGTAATGATGGTAATTAGTTGTTTTGAAAGAGATAATCTTTGAAATAATGCTTTCAAAACTTTTTAATTCTTTGAACATTTAAAAAATATCATTAGTTATACACACTTGATGATGACCTCCTAAAGAGTACTTTGATTTCTTTCATGTTATTAATAAGGAAATTATTTGAAATGTTACTCATCTTTTCTCTGTGTAGTCCTCTAAATACTCTGAAATTAAGCAAGTATCTGGAATGGTGGGAAAGAATAGATGGGTGGACCCCTCCCTCCTGCCTGAAAATCTTACTTCTCTTACTTTCTGCATCTTTAAAAAATACAGAAGCCCTTCCCAAATCTGTTATCAACAATCAAAACACCCTTTACTTGTACTCTGTGGGGCAGTGAAAGCAGCATTCAGCTGGGAATCATAAGTTTTGAACTGCAGTGCTAGTTCTAGTATTAATTAGCTCAGTGACTAGGGGAAGCTCACTTAGCCTCTCTCTGGGTTACTGCTCATCTGTAAAATGAGAGCAATGGACAAGGTATCCCAAGAAGGAATCGTTCTGCTTTAATAGTCTGATTCCCCATCTTTCTGTTCTTCATCTGTGGGCATTCCTAAGACTCAGGCCTTGTTGCCATACTTTTTCATTTTTTCTAAAAAAAGATTATTCCATTCTTTATATTTGCATCCCAAGCATCTAACACGGTGGCTGTAACATAGCAAGTACTTAATTAATGTTTGTTGATTGACTGATTTGGTGAACTGATTCTCAGAGTCTTAGTCATCATATCCTCTGATTGAAGACTTGGTTGGAAACTCTCAATCACTTATCACATTCTAAGTTGGATTATTGGTACTAGTAGACATGTCTTATTATTATTTCTGTTAGCTGGTAAGATTATTGAACTCATAGACTCTTGTTAATTCATGTCATATAAAGAGTGGTTGAAGGAATTGAATGCCTGAGGAAGAGAAGACTTAGGGGGACAGGACAGGACAACTGTCTTCAAGCATCTGAAGGGCTGTTGTATAGAAGAGGGATTAGACTTTTTCTATTTGATCTCAAAGGGCAGGACCAGGAACAATGAATGAAAGTCCTACAGAGTCAAATTTAGGCTTAATATCAGGGAAAACTTGACTGTCCAAAAGTGGAATCAACTACCTTGTGAGAGATTATACATTCTTCCTCTTTGGAGTCTCTGAGATGACACCAGATTACTTCAATTTCTTTTTCTTCTCTAATTGCTACTGCTAACATTTCTAGTACCAAATTGAATGAGTGGTGATAGTGGACATCCTTGTTTCACCCCTGGTCTTATTGGAATTGCTTCTAGCTTGTCCCCATTACATATAATACTTGGTGATGGCTTTAAATAGATGCTACTTATTTTTTTTTTAAGGAAGACTCCATTTATTCCTATACTTTCTAGTGTTTTTAATAGGAATGGATGTTGTACTTTGTCAAAAGTCTTTTCTGCATCTGTTGAGATAATCATATGGTTTCTGCTAATTATATTGTTGATTTGACTAATTATACTCATGGTTTTCCTAATATTGAACCATCCCTGCATTCCTGGAATAAATCTGATCAAAGTGTATTATTCTTGCAATAAGTTGCTGTAAGTTTGCTAATATTTTATTTAATTATTTTTCAAATGTTTAATTCACTTCTAGTTTACATCATTCATTTCTGCAAGATTTTGAGTTACAAATTTTCTCCCCATTTTCCCCCTACCCACCACCCCAAAATAGTGATCCCACTGGATATCTCCTGCTCCAATCTGCTCTCTCCCATATCTTCTCCCATACCCCTCTGACTTTCCAGTAGGACACAGTGGATCTCTATGCCCCAGAGCCTGTATATCTTATTTCCCAGTTACATGTAAAATAATATTAATAATAGTATGCATATTTAAAAATTTGATTTTAAAACTTTGAAATCCAGATTCATTCCCCTCCTCCCTTGTCACCCACCCTTACTGGGAAGATAAGCAGTTCAGTATAGGTTGTACATGTGTAGCTATGCAAAACATTTCCATAGTGGATATATTATAAAAGACTGACTATATTTCCCTCCCTCCTATCCCACCTCCCACTTGTTCTATTCTCTAGTTTGATCCTGTCCCTTTTCAAAAGTGGGTGCTTCCAACTTCCCTCCCCCCCAGCCTGCCCTCTCTTCCATCATCCCTCCTCTCATCCCCTTCCCCCCTACTATTTAGTGTGTATTCCATTCCCTCCCTAAGCCAAATTCAATGAGAATAAGGTTGACTCATTCCTTTTTGCCTTCCTTTTCTTCCCCTCCATTGTAACCATTTTCCCTTACCTCTTCTGTATGAGATAGTTTACCCCATTCTGTCTCTTCCCATCTCCTCTCATATATTCCTCTCTTACCTCTTAATTTCACCTTTCAAGTATCATCCCTTCCTATTAAATTGGTCCTGTGCCCTCTATGTATACCTGTACACATATATACACACATTTACATATGTATTCATATGCCTATATACCCTCTTATATAAACATATATATGTATGTGTGTGTATACATTTCTATTACCTTCAACTATTCTCATACTGAGAAAAGTTTCATAAATTACATTTATCATTTTTCCATGTAGGGATGTAAATAGTTAAATTTTAATAAGCTCCTTATGATTTCTTTTCCCTGTTTACCTTCTTTTTATTTAAAATTTTTCCATCTATATTCATGAGGGAAATTGGTCTATAATTTTCTTTCTCCATTTTGTCTCTTCCTGATTTAGGTATCAGTACCCTATTTGTGTCATAAAAATAATTTGGTAGGACTCCTGCATCACCAATTTTCCCAAATAGTTTGTAGAGTATTAGAATCAATTGTTCTTTAAAGGTTTGATATAATTTGCTAGTAAATCCATCTGGCTCTGGAAATGTTTTCCTAAGGAGTTCATTGATGGCTTGTTCAATTTCTTTTTCTGAGATGGGGTTAAGTAATTTACTTCCTCTTCTGTTAATCTGGGCAACTTGTATTTTTGTAAATATTCATCCATTTCACTAAGATTGTCAAATTTATGTGCATACAACTGGGCAAAATAATTCCTAATTATTATTTTAATTTCCTCTTCATTGGAGGTAGATTCACCCTTTTCATTTTGAAACTTGTAATTTGGTTTTCTTCTTTCTGTTTTTTTTATTGTATTAACTAAAGGTCTATCAATTTTATTGTTTTTTTTCATAAAACCGGCTGAGTTTTATTTATTAATTCAATAATTTTCTTAATTTCAATTTTCTTAACTTCTCCTTTGGTTTTCAACATTTCTAATTTAGTATTTGATTGGGGATTTTCAATTTGTTCTTTTTCAATTGCATGCCCAATTTATTGACCTCCATTTTCTCTAATTTATTCATGTATGCATTCAGGGATATAAAACTTCCCCTAAGAACTGCCTTTGCTACATCCCACAAGTTTTGATATGTTGTCTCATTATTGTCATTCTCTTGAATGAAGTTACTGATTGTTTTTATAATTTCTTGTTTGACCACTCATTCTTTAGGATAAAATTATTTAGTTTCCAATTAGTTTTTATTCTATCTGAGATGACAGTAGACAGTCGTTTTTTGGATATGTTATAATTGGAATTTTTTATATATGGGTTGATTTTTTTTTGGATGAATGATATCTTTTGATTCATGTATAAATTGGATTTAAGTGAGGCAGAGTTGCATGACATCAGAATCATCACAGTCCAGAGGCAAGATAGAATGAAGATGATTGATGAAGGCTTGAGATGAAGTGGAATGATTTTGTTGTCTTTGATATCTAACCAAGATTTAAGTGCTCAGCTTCAGCTGCCTTCATGGCCATTGGAACAAATTGTTCTCATCCAAGTATTCCACTGGGAGAAGTCATACTTGAGGTAGATACCCCTCTAACTCACTTATGGGTTTTAGAGTGTGTTCAGGGAAAACGAGTACCTCTGGTATGATGTCTGCTGAGTCCTTTTCAGGGCTACTTTTTTACCTTTGATGTCCACCTGTTCCCCCCAACTTTTACTTGTGGCTCCAAGAAACTGTAGCATGCACAGCAGCCACACCCTGATAACCATTTCAGCAGATGGGCTAAGCCAGGTTGAGCGTAACCAAGGGGTCTCAAAAATGGGTTGAATTAGATTATGATCATTGAAGACACTTTCTAATCTTATGTTCTGTGAAATTCTAAAAAATTCTTGCTTATCCTCTCCATTGCTTTCCAACTCTGGCCCTAAGATAATAATCAAATGAACATTACCAAAACACTCCTCCCTAGCTACTGCTCCATTATATGTGCTGTATTTTCTTCTATTAGAATGTAAGTTCCTTGAAGACAAGGACTACTTTGCTTACTTGCTCGTATTTCTATACCTATAACATAGCAAAGTGCTTAACACATAGTAAGCACATAATAAAAGCTGTTACATTCATTCATCAATTGCAATAAGGAGATATATTCCAGAGATGTGAAAGGGAATATCTTATGGCTGGAAATAAGAGGTGAGAAAAGGGTCAAATATTATCCCAAAGCTATCCACATGGAAAGCTGAGCATAAAACTAAAAGACTAAAATGGTGGAGTCAGAAAAAATGGTAGGATTAAGAAGAAAGATGACAAATTCATAGGATCATTGGTTTGGAGTTGAAATGGTCCTCAGAGGTCATCAAGTTCTACCTTTTAATTTAAGATGAAGAAAATAAAGCTTAGGGAGGTTGAGACTGGCCCAAGGTTACATAGGTAGCAGGGGCCAAAGGTAATATTCTCTGACTCTCAAACCAGAGTTCCTTTCATTGTAACATATTTCTTCTTAGTTGTTGTTGTTTTTTGAGGGGGGAAGGCAAGGCAATTGGGGTTAAGTGACTTGCTCAAGGTCAGATAGCTAGTAAATGTGTCAAACGTCTGAGGCTGGATTTGAACTCAGGTCCTCCTGACTTCAGGGCTAGTGCTCTATTCACTGAACCACCTAACTGCCCCCTTCTTAGTTGTTTTTGACATGCTGAGTTTGATGCTGGTGAATCATCAAGTCATATGTTTGGTAAGCAATAGTAGGCTTTGGTCTAGAGTTCAGAATATCAGGACAATAGGTATTGACCATAGCCAAGTCCTTGGGAGGTAATGAGATTGCAAAAATAAAGGTGTAGAGAGAAGCCATAGTATGTTTTAAGTCATGATAATATCAATGAGAAGTTAAAAAATGATGGAGAAGTTATTTTGGTTTGTTTGTTTGTTTTCCAACATAGTGGCCCCTATGAGCCACTGTGCAGCATGGGCTTAGAGATTGAGCTTGTGCACAGTCACAGATTTTAGATTTGGAACTGACCTTGACAGCCACCATGACAAACATAGAACCAAAAGGAATCCCTTCTATAATGCATCTGAAAAGTGGTTAGATAGCCCCTGCTTGAAGTCTTCCACAGATGCGGAGCTCACCACTTCCAGAAGTGGATTGTTCTAATTTGAGGCAACTCTAATTACTGGGAAGTTTTTCTCTGTGCCTCAAGCAACCATTATTGCAGTCTGAAGAGTGACTTCCACTTGGCAATGATTTGGAATTCATTCCTCATTTCTGAAAGGGGTGCTGAATGTCCTGACAGATGCAGTTAGTTGGGAAGGGAAATTAATTTCAGGATGTATCTGATGCATTTACAATGCAACAGGGAAGTGGACAAGAGATTATACTTTTTTTGTTTTAAGCAATTGGGGTTAAGTACCTTGCTCAAGGTTACACGGCCAGTTATTTCTGGGTGTGGTGCTAAGTATCTGAGCCCAGATTTGATCCCCAGGTCATCCCGACACTGAAGCTGGTGCTCTTACTTGCTGAGCCACCTGGCCACCCCTAAGCAATTGGGGTTAAGTAACTTGCTCAAGGTTACATGGCCACGTGTTTCTGGGTGACTGCTAAGTGTCTGAGCCTGGATTCAATCCCCAGATCATCCCGACACTGGGGGCAGTGCTCTTACTTGCTGTGCTACCTGGCTGCCCCAAGAGATTATACTTTGCAGACCAGAAAGGAACTTGAAAGATAGAGGCATCAACGACTCAAGAAAGAGTTCTTTAAAATGCTGAAAGTGGATAAATCTAAGCCCAACTTTTATGTGCTCTCCATGTTCCCTTATCCTTCAGGAAAGCTTCTTATGGGTCATATTCATGTCTACACAATCAGTGACATCATGACAAGAATTCATAAAATAAGGATTTAGAGCTTTCAAGCTGTCATCCTCCACCAGTCTAGATATGCTCAGAAATCAGATACTAAATGGGAATAAGGAAATTGGGAACAACAGAAACCAGTGTGAAAAGAGGCATGAGGCCTTTGGAAGAAGAGAATCCTATATATGTTGTATTGAAGTGCGGCCCTACGGTTTGTCATTTTGCAGTATCTGAAAGAAACTGAATGAGTGACACCATGATTTGATTACTATTGGGAATGATTTTGTGGGGAAATTTGGATGTGTCTATGGCTTTAAGTAGATGTTGATCTGACAGCCATTTTCATGAGACTATTAAAGACACCTAAGTAGAGACATTGTGGGCCTTACTCTTAGCATAGGGTTATGGGATGTAAAAGTAGTAATAGATTATAAAAATTTGGGGAATCTTAAGGTTTTTTTTTAATATCCTTACCAAGTTGTCCATATCTCTAAAATCTGTGGTGGTTTTCTGTTGCTTATACAATCTTAGTTCACATCCCTTAGCCTGGCATTCAAGGTCTTCCCTAATCTTTTCCCTTTGACTTAAAAACCAGGTAAAGGAGGACTTTGAACTTAACCAGGTAACAGGAAGCCACTGGAAAGTTGTGAGCAGAGTTATGACATGACCACCTCTCTAGATAAAGAAGTCCAGTCTTAAAGCCATATGAAAGAGGTGTTAGAAAAAAGAAGTGAAAGTTAAGACTGAAAAATCTCTTTGGAGGCCACTGCAGTGGTTTAAGCAAGTAAAGTCTTGTGATAGGGTGGTAGCAATAATCATTTGCTGAGAAATAGGAATGGGCATAAATAAATATTTTAAAAGGAGGATTAATAGGTCTTGGTAACTGATTAGATGTGAAAAGTGAAGGACAAATAAGAATAGAAAATAACACCAAGGTTCTGTGCTTAGGAGACAAAGATTAGCAGAAATAGTGAAGTCACAAGGGCAACTCAGAATGCACAAAATAGAAATAAATTGTAGAAATAGGTACAAAAAACCCCAACTTATTTTGTATATGTTAAGTTTGAGTGCCAGTGAGTCATCCAGGTAGAATAAATTCATTAATAAGCAATTAGTAAGTGCTAACTGTATGTCAGGCTATGTGCTAAGCACTAAGGATACAGAGACAAGAATGAATAGTCTCTGCCCTCAAGGAGTTTATATTTTAATTGAGTTGAGACATCACATGTGTAAAAAGGCATATTCAAGGGGCAGCTAGGTAGTACAGTGAATAGAGCACCAGCCCTGAAATCAGGAGGACCTGAGTTCAAATCTGGCCTCAGACACTTAACACTTACTAGCCATGTGACCTTGGGCAAGTCACTTAACCCCAATTGCCCTCCAAAAAGCAAAAAAAGAAAAAGGCATATACAAGATACATATGGAGGAAGTGTATTAGTGTATGTCTTCATCACCTCACACCTGGACTATTACAATAGCTTCCTCACTTTCATCTGATCCTTCACTTTAGTGATCAGATTGCTAAAGCAAAGATCTTACCATATCATCCCCATACTCAACAAATTCTAATGGCTCCATAAAAATAATGGAGAAGAAGGTTCTGAGAATTAAAAAAGTTTAAAGAATCATGTTGTCATTAACATTATCAGCATGAATATTGAAGTCTCCACAGATGATAGCAGGAATTGAAATGGAGAGGAATACTTTGATCTTGGTATTAAAGTAATTGATAAAGTGAGGAAAACACTGTTGAAATAGAAAAATAGCTTCCATAAGGAAAGGAAAAAGAATGGTGGTATATGGTAAATTTAATGGGCCTCAAAAGAAGAGAGATGGTAGAAGAGAGATGTTCTGAAAATGTTCCACTCTTCCTCATGGCCATATGAGTCTGATGGATGTAGGGAAAGAGATTTGCAGGTGATGTAACATCTTAAGGGAAGATCCAAATTTTCATTTGAAAAAGGAGGATGGAGGGATGTTATTAGAAAAATTTAAGAATGTAAGGGGTTTTGTTGAAAATAGAATATATGTTCCAAGGAAAACAGTAGTTAACTGGTGAACTACATTAGAGGGAGAGTACACATTAAAATAGAATTAAAAGTTTCCATCTATTTAATTTAGGTATGCTGCTTTCCATGAAGGCAATGAGATTGGGATTTGGGACAGTATAAAAGGAAGCAGACTGGTGTAATATGCTCTATCAGCATAATTTTACCAGTGAAGTATATAAAGAGTTAATTTACCTCAGAATTTAAACTAAAAATTGGAAATTAATTAAATACCCATTTTACAAATGGGAAAACTGAAATCTTCAAGTGATTTGAATGACTTACCAAAGGTCCAACAAAATAAAAGTCTTGGATTCTGGTCTTATCATAATTTTAAGACTACAAAACAAAATCTCTTGAATAGTTAAGAAATTTCAGAGTTTTATGTATAATTACAGTTGAATACTGGCTTAAGTGGATAAGCAGTCCAAAGGATTGAACTATTATTATTTCTCTTACAATTCAATAAAAGTCTATGTTCAGGCAGCAACCAAGGAAAATTATTTAACCAATGCTTTCTCTATTCTTTGGAAATCTGTGTATTTATAGCAGGATATTCTCATTACATTCTCTTCTTTCTTTAAAATTATGCTATGGGACAGAACCACGGAAGTGTACTGAGGAAAGGAGCCAGAAATACCGCCAAAACTTTTTGGTTGTTTATAGGAAACTGACTTTTAAAAAGATTTCCCCAAATATGACATTAATTAACTGAATTAAATTGTCTTTAGTTAAAGATATCCCGGCCTTCATTAGGTAATAACATATTAAGAAAAGATATAGTTTGAATGGACATTTAATATTTTGGCTTTCTTATCACTTTTCTAAAATATAGAAGATTTTACAGTTTTCCTTAATCCAGCTTCAGAAATAGGCACTTTCTTGGAAAGTGGTACCCAAGATGTCAGAAATGTTCCTGTTGCTTTTGGCTAACTTTGTAAAATGTTTCAAGCAATAAAATGAAAATACCAAATTTTCATTAGCATAGTACTCTGAAAGCACATGGATGTCTTGATCCATGATTTGAAATGCAAATAAATTGGGTCTATTTACCTAAAATTTTCCTATAATTGCAGGGGGATAAACTAATGATAATATTTTGAAATTCAATTCAATTTAGTTATGTTTTTGTGCTTCATCTCAGAATGGAGACATTTAATGGTAGTTGTCACAGTCATAGTTATTTAATGACTGCACTGTATCATGGAGAGTATACTGGACTTGGAATCAAAAGATGTGGATTCAAATTATAAGCCTACTATGTGACCTATGACTCATCATGGTGTTGGGGCGAAAATAGTATCTTTAAAAAAAGTGTGTGTGTGTGTACATGCGTGTATGTGTGCGTATTTAATACCACATCGCCTTTACATTTAATTCTTCTACACTAATAACCTATCTTGAAAACAAATGAAAGTCCTTATGCGATTATTTTTTTTTGGAGGGGCAATTGGGGTTAAGTGACTTGCCCAAGGTCACATGGCTAGTTTTTGTGTTAAGTGTCCAAGGCTGGATTTGAACTCAGCTCCTCCTGACTCCAGGGCCGGTGCTCTATTCACTGTGCCACCTAGCCACCCCAACCCTTACATGATTCTAAAGAGGCAGTATGGTGTATAGGATAGAGGTCTGTTATAGTGACAAAAAACCTGGATTCAAGTCTTGAGTCTGACAAATAATGGCTATGTGAGTCCAAGTGAGTTATTTAACTTCTCAGGGCCCAGGAAACTCTCTAAGATAGCAGTCTCCAAAGTTTTCAATCATGTATTACTATCAGAAGAACATTAAGGAGCATTCATCCTCATATGTGCATATTTTCTTAATTAAAAATTATATGCATGTAATAATAATTGTATAATTTGAAAACTAACACATAAATAGAAACCAAAGGAGCTAAGATAACATCCTGGTCACATGAGCAACAAGATGGAGGACTAGACACTTTCTCTGCTCTCTAGGATTTCTCAAACCATTCAAAACCAGAAATTATTTACTCAAAATAAATAATTTCTGCTGGCTCTATGATCTAGGATACCAAGAATCCAAGGGAAGGTTAAAGAATCCCACCAAAACTCATGAACTCAGTAATGCTGAGCTCATTCAGCACTCTTCTTCTTCTTTGCTTTTTGGAGGGCAATTGGGGTTAAGTGACTTGCCCAAGATCACATGGCTAGTTTTTTGTGCTGACTGTCTGAGGCCAGATTTGAACTCAGGTCCTCCTGACTCCATGGCCAGTGCTCTTATTCACTGCACCACCTAGCCACCCCATTCATAACTCTTTTACACCTCACATAGTACCAAAATTGATGCACTAAAAGACCCAAGGATTCAACATAGAGGTGCAACAAAACTCAATCCTATGACTGGATTACTCTCCTCCCTGTTTCTAGCACTGTGAAAACCTTGAGTCCAGGCTGTGAAAGATTGAATTTGTAGAGACAAACAGCTAGTAAGGCTGAAGCCTATAGGGGCAAAAACCTGCTGGGGCAAATGGTCCCCAAGGCGTCAGTTCAGCAATGTTGGTGCTCAAGTAAAAGAACAGTACAGGATTCAAGGAGTGAACACCATGTGTCTAGGGGGATATTATCTCTACTAAACCTAAGGAGAAAGAGCATAGCATCCAGTTAGGATAAAATCTAACTACCTAAAAGTCACTTGGGGCAGAGACCTAGGCTGGTGAATCATTACTTCCCCAGTGTGGGGGAAGACTGAGATGCTTAGAGGCCTGGTCACTAAAGAAACCACCATCAAAGAAGCAAGTCAGAAAGTAAATAGGGGAAAATCAAGAGAAAAAAAAGACTTAAATTAGCAAAGATATTGACCTCAAAGACAAGATGTGTAAAGACAACCTAATGATCATAGATTTCCCAGAAGAACACGATGGGACAAAAACTTTTAATGTAACAATTTAGGAAACAATAGAAGAGAACTGCCCAGAACTTATGAACATAGAAAAAGAAATTCCAGTTGAACGAATTAACAGATCACTTCCAGAAAAAAAAATGCAAACTCCAAGATTTAACAATTCAGTTCATAAGCAAGTTGTGCAATCAATCAGGAGAAAGACCTTCAAATGCAAAGGAAAGGAAATCTGGATAACACAAGACTATTTGGTACCAAGCAGAATGTGTATGAGGGGATTGAATTATGTGTTCAGTAAGGCAAAGGAGCTCAGATGTAGTCAAGCTTAGATATAGTGCTAACCTCAACTTACTCACACACAAAAAAGATAGATGTTCAATAAGAAAGAAGAGGTGTTTGAAACCTTTTTTTTTAAAGAAAGAAAACCAGAACTGAAAAGATTATTTGTTTCTCAAACACCTCAAACAATAAAAATGTGAGAGAAGGAGTGAATAAATGCAGAAGCCAAAGACTGACAGCAGAGATGTGAGTAATAAACATTTTTCCATGTGTATGTATATATTTGTAGCTCTAGATAATCATACCTAAAGTTTATTTTGGTCTCTTTGTGGGAAGAGGAGCTTGGGGAAGAGGAAAAAAAAGAACGAAGTAAAAAAGTGCACAGCAGAGAACAAAAGAAAACTCACAAGGAAGCAAAGAAAAGATGGACAGTTCTCAACCCAATGAGTATTATTTATCATATAGGTTTTCTTGAAATGAAAATTTATTATTACATATTTTGAAACCTCTCTTATGTTCCGCTATGCACATGACATGCTTTTTTCTTTCTAACTTTGTATTTAAGTCCCAATATTTAAGTTTGATATGTTTTTGTTTTTTCTCTATTCTGTATGTGTGAAATGGCAATTGAGTTTAAAATAAAATTTTGGAAAACAAAACAAAAAAGGAAGACATTTTTCTAAATGTATACAATGAGCCAGGAATGAAGGTGGTAGTCTGGTGGAGTAATGGTGGAGAGGCAGGGATGGCGGATTATGGTCAGAACCTGGTTATATACCCTGACTGGAAGTGAATCGGTGTTTGTTAGTCGTTGTTTTAGAGAACAACAATGCAATAGGGAGGAGATATGAAGGGAAGGGAGGAGAGCAAGGGGGTAGAGAAGAATGTATGATATGCCAGGGCTAGCAATGTGGGGAAGGTGACCTTTATGGTCTCAGAAATAGAAGAACCTATTGGAGAGTGATTGAGGAAGGAGGCAGGACTGAAAAGGTGGCAGAGAGAAAGGAGGCCTTGTTTTGGTGGTAGAAGTGGGTTCTACTGCTCCTAAGGATGAAAAGAGATGGCTAGTGAAGGGAGATGGGGACCTTGTGCTGAATGTGACCTGATTGTTTGGAAAATTTACTCATCCTACCTGGGGTAGGTGAGGTGGACCTCCTGGAGGCAACTGGCACTTGGGGAATCAGGGAGCATAGGCCCAGGAAAGAAATTTTGAGGCAAATGAAAAAACAAACAAACATATAACCAGGGGAGAGTATAGATGAGTTGTGGACTAAATAATCAGGGACATGTGTATGTGGGGGGAGGGTTCTGCCATGAGGCAGTATTCTTTCTGACACCTTCAATAACAGCCTTTGTACTGGGGGTGAAGCAACAATGTAAAAGGGGAATCCACAAAGCAAGCTCTACAAGGTAGTGGCAGAAACCATCTAGAGTGATGAGCCTGCAATGGATACATTGAAATTTTTGAATGCAGAAGGAACATAGACAAAAGAGAGAGCTAGATAATTATATGGGTCATGAATCAGAATGAGAATCTGGAGTAGAGAGAAAGATAAGATAAGATAAGAAGAAAGATAATTTTTGGGAATGGGCACAAAAATGGGATTTAAAAAAACTAGGTAGAGGCAAAATGATGGAGTAGGGAAAGCACTCAGCTGAGCACTCCCAACATTTCCCTCCAAACAACTTTAAAATAATACCTCAATTTCAAATCCAGAGTAACAGAGCCAACAAAAGATCACAGAGAGACTTTTATTTTAGCCCAAGACAACTTCAGAAGTAAAAAGAGAGATCTATGATATGATGGTGGAGGCTGACCAGAAACACATATGGATGAAACACCAGTGGTGGGACTAGTGGGGGGCAATAGAAGCAGCAGTCACTTTGGGAGCTCTCACACCAGAGATACTAAGGGGACCTGCCAACTGGTCAAAAAAAGATTATAGGAGACACAGGAACAGATTCTGTTTGGCAACCACCATGCCGATACTCACTTCTGAATCATAGCTCAAGGTTGGAGAGGAGCACTTTAGGTTAAGAGGGAGCAAGAGTCTAGATTGGTAGTACCATTTTTGGTCCCTAGGGAGCAGAGGCCCAGAGGAGCACTATTGATTAAAATCCCAAGGAATCAGGGGCCCTTCGTGATTAAGGACCAGAGTGCAGAAGAAGAGGTCAGTGTCTACCTCTCCACAGATTATACCGTCTCAGAAGCAGTGAAGACTTTCAAACTCCCAGAATTAGCTCTGAAAGCAGCAGTATGAAAAAACCTGAAGCTTGAAACAGTACTCTTTTCCTCCCACGCCAGGAACAGGGTCCAACTTTAACATAAAAATCTAAATCAAGAGATAGGGTGAAAAAATGAGCAAATAAGAAAAGCAACAAGAAGCTGACCATAAAACCACTAAGTAACAGGGGAGATCAAGACACAAACTCAGAAAACAATGAAGTCAAAACAGCTATAAATAAAGACTCAAAGAAAAATGTAAAAGGGAAATAAGACCAACAAAAATTCCTGGAAGAGTTAAAAAAAGAGATTTACAAAATCAAATAAGATACATAGAAGAAAAATTAAGTAAAGAAGTGAAAGCAAAGAAAATGATGAAAAGACAATTAATAGCTTGGTAAAAGGAGCATGAAAATACTGAAAAAAATAAGTCCTTAAAAAAAAACCCAGAATTGTCCAAAAGGGAAAAGAAATACAAAATCTCACTGAAGAAAAAAATTCCTTAAAGATTAGAATTGCTTGGGGCTGACAGTGAATAGAGCACTGGCCCTGGAATCAGGAGGAGCTGAGTTGAAATCTTGCCTCAGACACTTAACACAAAACTAGCCATGTGACCCTGGCTAAGTCACTTAACCCCAATTGCACTGCCTTCCCCCTCCAAAAAGCAAAAAGTGAAAAAAAATTAGAATTGCTCAAGTGGAAGCTAATGACTCCATGAGATATTAAGAAACAATAAAACAAAGTCAAGGGGATGAAACATAGAAGAAAACATGAAGTATCTCATTGGGGAAAAACAAATGAAGTGGAAAACAGAGGAGAGAGAATTTAAGAGTTATTATACTACCTGAAAACCATGACCAAAGAAAGAGTTCAGGTATCATATTTCAAGAAATATCAAGGAAAATGAGACCCTGATATCCTAGCATCAGAAGGTAAAATAGAAATTGAAAGAATCTACTGATCACCATATAAAAGAAACCCCCAAATGAAAACTCCCAGGAATATTATAGTCAAATTCCAGACCTCTGATGTCAAAAAGAAAATATTTCATGCAGCCAGAAAGAATTGGATGATTGAAGAACAGGATGATACAAGATTTAGCAGCTGTAATATTAAAGGAGAGGAAGACTTGAAATATGATATTCTGGAAGGCAAAAGAGCTGAGATTAGAATAAAAAAAAATCTAATCAGCAAAACTGAGTATAACCCTTCAAGAGAAAAACAGATATTTAAAGAAATAGAAGATTTTCAGGCATTCGGGATGAAAAGACCACAGATGAATAAAAGCTTTAACTTTCAAATACAGAACTCAAGAGAAAAATGAAAAGGTAAACATGAAAGGGAAATCCTGAGGGACTTAGTAAGGTTAAACTGTTTACCATTCTATGAAGATGATAAATATAAGTTGTAAGAACTTTATAATTGTTAGGGCAGTTAGAAGGATTCTACATGAGAAAGAGGGTGTGGGAATGAGTCTATTATATTGAGATGACATATAAATTACTAAAGAGAAGAAGGATGTTGTAGGAGAAGGTGGAAAGGAAAGGAAGAATGGGGGAAATTATCAATGGGGAAAAAAACAAAAGGAAGATCCTTTAGAGAGAAGGGAAAATGGTGGGGGAGATGGCAGCCAATGTTTGAATCTCACATCTAAATTGATTGAAAGAGGGAAATACATATGTGTGCATATATATGTATATATATATATATATTCAATGAGTAATAGAAAGTCCAATATGAAAGTAGGAGGAGAAGGGATCAGAGAAAAGAAAGATGATAAAAAATTGGAAAGATAAAATAATGCAGTAGTCAGAAGCAAAACTGACTTTAGAGGAAGAGCAAGATAAAAATAGGGAGAGGGATAAACAGAAGGAAAATGCAGTTAATAACCATAACTGTGAATGTGAATGGGATGAACTTACTCATAAAACAGAAGCAAATAGCAAAATGGGTTTGATACCAGAATCCAACAATATGTTGTTTGTAGGAAACACACTTGAAATAGAAAGACATACACAGAGGTAAAATAAGGGACTAAAGTAGATTCTTATGCTTCAGCTAAAGTAAAAAAGGTAGGGGTAGCAATAATGATCTCAACAAAGAAAAAGCAAAAATAGACCTAATTAAAAAGGATAATCAGGGAACACTACATCTTTCTAAACCACAGACAATGAGGTGATATCAATACTAAACATATATGCACCAAATGTCATATCATCAAATTCTTAAAGGAAAAGTCAAATGACCTACAGGAGGAAAGATAAAGTAAACCTATACTAGAGGGGGAGACCTTTCACTTCTCAGTTAGAAAAATCTAAATATAAAATAAAATAAGAAAGAAGTCAAGGATATGAATAGAATCTTAGAAGAGGCAGATATGATAGATCTCTGGAGAAAACTACATGGCACCTTCACAAAAATTGACCATGTAATAGGGCATTAAAATCTCACAAACAAATACAAAAAGAAATAGAAATATTAAATTCAACATTTTCAGACCATAATGTAATAAAATTAAATTTAATAAAGGTGTGGAAGCATAGATTAAAAATTAACTGGAAACTAAGTAATCTAATCCTAAAGAACAAATAATGAAATCAAGAATTTCATTAAAGAGAATAAATATAATGAGACAACATTCCAGAATTTGTGGGATTAGCCAAAGTGGTATTTAGGATTAGGTGAAATTATATGTATATATATATATATATATATATGAATGTGTATATGTAATATATATGTATATGTATATATATGTATGTGCACATGTATACATGTGTATGTATGCAAATATATAGAAATGCCTACATAAATAAAATAGAGAAAGAGCAGATCAATGATCTGGGTATGCTACTAAAAAAATAGAAAAAAGAACAAATTAAAAATGCCAAATTAAACACCAAAATAGAAATCCTGGAAATCTAATGAAAGAATAATAAAATTTAATGAAAAAAATTGAAACTATTGAAATAAAATTAGGAGATGGTTTTATGAAAAACCCAATAAAATAGATAAGCCACTACTTAATTTGATTTAAAAATGAAAAGAAAATCAAATTACCCATATCAAATATGAAAAGAGTGACTTCACCATCAAGAAGATGAAATTAAAGCAATTTTTTTGGAGGGGGGAAGGCAGGGCAATTGGGGTTAAGTGACTTGCCCAAGGTCTCATGGCTAGTAAGTGTTAAGTGTCTGAGGCAGGATTTGAACTCAGGTCCTCCTGACTCCAGGACTGGTGCTCTATTCAGTGCACCACCTAGCTGCCTCTATTAAAGCAATTGTTAAGAGTTATTTTGTCCAATTATATGCCAGCAAAACTGTCAATCTAAATGAAATGGATGAATTTTCACAAAAAATATAAACTTTGCAGATTAACAGAGGAGGAAATAGAATATATAAATAATCCAATCTTAGAAAAAGAAATTAAGAAATCATCAATGAGCTCCTCAAGAAAAAATTCCTGTGGACCAGATGGAATAACAAGTGAATTCTACCAAACATTTAAGAAACAATCGCAATATTACATAAATTATTTGAAAAATAAAGAGTCCCACCAATTCCTTTAATGAAACAAATTTTGATACCAAAACTAGGGAGAACAAAAACAGAAAAATAAAACTATAGACCAATTTCCTTGAGAAATATCAATGCAAAGAATTAAATAAAATACTAACAAGGATATTGCCATGATATATCACAATGATCATACATTATGACCACGTAAGATTTATATTAGGGATGCAGGGCTGATTTAGTATTAGTAAGATTATAAGCATAATTTACAACATCAATAACAAAAAAATCATTTGATTTTATCAATAAACGGAAAAAAAGCCTTTAACACATTACAATACACATTCCTATTAAAAACATTAGAAAGTTTAGGAATCAAAAGAGGCTTTTTTTTTTTTTTTTTTGCTTTTTGGAGGGCAATTGGGGTTAAGTGACTTGCCCAAAGTCACAAGGCTAGTAAGTGTGTAAAGTGTCTGAGGCCAGTTTTGAACTCAGGTCCTCCTGACTCCAGGGCTGGTGCTCTATTCACTGTGCCACCTAGCTGCCCCCAAAAGAGCCTTTCTTAAAATAAGTACTATTACAGTAATATCTAACTAAAACCAAAAGTAAGCATTATATGTAACACATGTAAAATTGAAGTCTTCCCAATAAGGTCAGGGGTGTAGGCAGGATGTTCATTATCATCTCCATTTTTCAATATTATTCTAGAAAAGCTACCTATAGCAATAAGACAAGAAAAAAAAAGAAATTAAAGACATACAAAATAGGCAATGAGGAAACAAAACTATGACTCTTTGCAGATGATATTATGGTATACTTAGAGAACCCTAGAGAATCAACTAAAAAGTAATTGAAACAATGAACAATTTCTACAAAGCTGCAGGATATAAAATAATCCCCCCAAATCACCAGTATTTTTATATATTACCAAAAACAAAACAAAACAAAACAAAAATCTAGCAGAAGAGATAGAGAAACTTATTTAAATTACCTGTAAGTAATATAAAATACTTGGGAGTCTATCTGCTAAGACAAATACAAGGATTATATGAAAACAATTACAAAGCACTTTTCCCACAAATAAAGTCAGATCTAAACAATTGGAGAAATATGAATTGCTTATAAGTTGGCCAAGCAAATATAATAAAAATGACATTTTTACATAAGTTAATTTACTTATTCAGTGTAACACCAATTAAATTACCAAAGAATCCTTTTAAGACCTACAAAAAAAAACAAAGTTCATATAGAAGAAGAAAATGTCAAGAATATTAGAGAATCAATGAAAAAATAATCATGAAGAAAGATGGTCTCACAGTTACAGATTTCAAAATATATTACAACCCAGTAATCATCAAAACAATCTGGTATTGGTTAAGAATTAGAGTGATATATAAGTTTAATAGATTAAGTGCACAGTATGCAGTAGTAAATGAACATAGTTATCTAGTGTTTGATAAATTCATTGATCCAAGCTTTTGGTGTAAAAACTAAACATTTGCCAGAAATTGCTAGAAAAATTGGAAAGCAGATGGGCAGAACTAGGCACAGACCAACATCTCACACCATATACCAAGATAAAGTAAAAATGGATAAATAATTTAGATATAAAGCATGATATAATAAATTAGGGGAGCATGGAAAATGCACCTGTTAGTTCTATGGTTAAGGGAAAAGCTTATGACCAAACCAGAGATATAGAGGATCATAGGAAGAACAATAGATAACTTTGATTACATGAAATGAAAAAGCTCTTTCACAAACAAAAAAAATGCAGCCAGATCTAGAAGGAAAACAGGAAACTGAAAACATTTTTACAGAAAATGTCTCTTGTAAAAGGCCTCATTTCTAAAATATATAGGGAACTGAACCAAATTTATAAAAATTAGAGCAATTCCCCAGTTGATAAATGGTCAAAGGATATGAACCGGCAATTTTCAGAAGAAATCAAAGCTATCAATAGTCACGAGAAAAAAAAACACTCTAAATAACCATTGGTTAGAGAAATGCAAGTTAAAATAACTCTGAGATAGCCCTCCACACCTATCAGATTGGCTAATATGACAGATAAGGAAATTGTGAATTCGTTCAACCATTCTGGAAAATAATTTGGAACTATGTTCAAAGAGCTGTAAAATTGTACATACCCTTTAACCTAGCAATACCACTGCTAAGTATCCTGCAAAAATCAAAGAAAAGGGGAAAGCACCTATTTGTACTAATGTATTTAATCAACTCTTTTTACAGTGGCAAAGAATTGGAAATTGAGGGGATGTCAATCAATTGGGTAGTGGACGAACAAGTTGTAATATATGATTGTGATGGGATACCATTGTGCTATAAGAAATGATGAGCAGGATGGTTTTAAAAAAACCTTAGAAGACTTACATGAACTCATGCTGAGTGAAGTGAGTAGAACCAGAAGAACATTTTATACAGCAACAACAGTGTTGTGAGGATGATCTACTGTGAAAGATTTACTTCCTCTAATCAAGACAGTCATCCAAGACATTTCCAAAAGACCCATGAGAGAAAATTCTATCTACCTCCAGAGAGAGAACTGATGAACTCCAAATGCAGATTGAAGCATATTTCTTTTTTACTTTCTTTATTTTTCTTGTTTTAAACAGATAAAAGCCAAATCTTTGTACAATATGTACATCACTGGAAGGACAATACTTATTTTCGAAGCAACAGTATTCAAAGTCAAAACATAAAGCATGATTCTCAGCACAGTGAACCATTTAAATACATTTTCTTTAACTACAACTTCACCCTTTAACATTTATTTGTAGTGTGTCAGTTTTGCAAACTTTTCTCTATCTTTGCTTCATCTTCTTGCCCAATTAAATAATTTTCATTAAAAATTTTTAAAAATAATTTTCAGAAATAAATATCTACAAAAGGGCTGTTACTCATTGTTTAGTGAATCATTTTAATAACTCCACAATATTCCTTGTCAAGCAGATTGAAAAATGCATCCTAGGGAAATCAGCTTCATATTAAAAGCTAACCTGTTTTACACATAAAAGTCAAGACTTTATAATTTACTAATGCATCATCTATGAAAATACATGTTTTAAAAAGAATGAGTCCCCAGATTTACCTTGTAGGTATTAAAATTGCAATTACATCTTTGAACACACACACATACAATATTTTCATTTGTAACCAAACTTTTTCAAGGGAACCAATTATATATTTTCCATTTATATCTTTTTTCAATTTCACACATGCTAATATGAAGTATTCCAATTAAATCTGAACACTTATTGGGATAAGGAGACCAATATACATTCAATCTTTAAAGCCCATTTCCAAAGCCGACAATTAGAAAACAAAAATGATATATCCTTATTGAGAAAGTTACATCCAGCAACTTTAGCTTACCCTTGTCACGGTTCTCACTAGCATAGTGAGAACATAGTGAGAATAACATAATGAGAACAGAAATGAAAATTTATTTTTAAAATGATTATTAATTACTAAGATTGCACTACTTGGCTGTTTATCCCTATTCTCATTTGGGTATTGCATTTATTTTAAAAAATATTTCATTTTTCCCCAATTACATGTAAAAACAATTTTTAAAGTTCATTTTTAAAAGTTTTCAGTCCCAAATTCTATTCCTTCTTCTTGCCCTTCCCCTTTCCCTAAGATGGTAAGCAATATGATATAGGTTATACATGTGCAATCATGTAAAAAATTTTCATAATGGTCATTTGGTACAAGAAAACAAACAAAAAAGAAAGGAAGAAAAAAGGAAGGATGAAAGAAAGGAAGTAAAGAAGAAAGTAAAAAATAGTATGTTTAAGTCTTTATTCAGAAAACATATGTTCTTCCTCTCAAGGTAGGTAGCATTTTTCTTCATGAATCATTTGGGATTGTCTTGGATCATTTTATTGATGAGAATAGCCAACTCATTCACCGTTCTTCATTGTACATATTGCTTTTATTGTGAACAATGTTCTCCTGGTTCTGCTTACTTAACTTTGGGTCAGTTCATGTAAGTCTTTCAAGGTTTTTTGGAAATATTCTGCTTGTCATTTCTTACTGCACAATAACATTCCATTACATTCATATACTACATCTTCTTTAGCCATTCCTCAATTGATGTATTTTTGATGTAATTCCATTACATTCATATACTACATCTTCTTTAGCCACCCCTCAATTTACAGTTCTTGGCTACCACAAAAAGAGCTGCTATAAATATTTTTGTACATTTGGGTCCTTTTTCCCACTTATGTGATCTCTTTGGGATACATACCTTGTAGTGCTATTGCTGGATCAAAGGGTATGCACAGTTTTATAGCCCTTTGGGCACGGTTCTGATTGTTTTCCAGAATGGTTGGATCAGTTCACAATTCCGTCAACAGTACATTAAAGTCCCAGTTTTCCCACATCCTCTCCAATGTTTATAATTTTCTTTTTTTTTTTGGCATATTAGATAATTTAATGGGTATGAGATGGCACCTCAGAGTTCTTTTAATTTGCATTTCTCTAATCAATAGTTACTTAGAACATTTTTTTTCATATTATTAGAAACAGTTTTAATTTCTTCATCTGAAAACTGCTCATTTATATCCTTTGACCAACTGGGGAATGACTTGTATTGTTATAATTGTGATTCATTTCTCTGTATATTTGAAAAATGAGACCTTTATCAGATATATTTTCTGTTAAAAAATTTCCCTAGTTTTTTTTTCTTTCCCCCTATTTTTGGCTGCACTGGTTTTCTTCATGTAAAACCTTTTAAATTTAAATAATCACAATTATCCATTTTACATTTTATAATGCTTTTTATCTCTTATTTGGTTCTAAATTCTCCCCTTATCTATAGATTTTGCAGATAAGCTATTCCATGCTCTCTTAATTTGCTATTATATTACTCTTAATGTGGGAATCTATTTTGACCTCTTATTAGTATACAGTGTAAGATGTTGGTCAATACCTAGTTTCTGCTATACTGTTTTCCAGTTTTCCCAAAAGTTTTGTCAATGAGTTTTTGTCCAAAAAGCTTGGATTTTTTAGTTTATCTACCACTAGATTATAATGGCCATTTACTACAATGTGTTGTGTAACTAATCTATTCACTTGATCCACTGCTTTATTTCTTATCTGATACTAGATTGTTTTTGATAATTACTGCTTTATAATACAGTTCAAGATCTGGTACACTTAGGCCACCTTCTTTTACAATTTTTCATTGATCCCCTTAACATTTTTGACCATTTTTTTCTTTCAGAATAAGTTCCTGAATAAGTAGATTAATTTAGGTAGACTTATCACTTTTTAAAATATTTGCTCAATCTATTCATGAGCAATGAATGTTTTCCAGTTGTTTACATCTAACTTTATTTGTGCAAAAAGGTATTTTACAATTATATTCATGTAGTTCCTAGGTTTGTCTTGGCAGGTATACTCCGAAGTATTTTTTTAATGTCTACAGTTATTTTAAATGGAATTTCTCTTTCTCTTTTTTGCTGCTGGACTTTGTTGGTAATATATAGAAATGCTGATGATTTATGTAGGCTTATTTTGTATCGTGAAATTTTTCTAAGGTTGTTAATTATTTAAATTAATTTTAGTTGATTCTCTAGGATTCTCTTAGTGCCATATCATCTGCAAAGAGTGATAGTTTTGTTTCCTCATTGACTATTCCAATTCCTTTTTCTCTCCAAATATTTCTAGTACAATATTGAATAATAGTGGTGATGATGGGCATCCTTGCTTTGCTCCTTATTTTGTTGGGAATGCTTATCCTCATTACATAGAATGCTTGCTAAAGGTTTTAGATAAATATTACTTTTTATTTCAAGGAGAGTTCCTTTTATTCCTATGCCTTCTAGTGTATTTTATAAAAATTTGTAATGGGTATGGTATTTTGTCAAAGTCTTTTACTTCATCTTTTGAGGTAGTCAAATGATTTCAATTGGTTTTGTTACTGATATGATGGATTATGCTGAAAGTTTTCCAAATGATTAACCAACTTTGCATTCCTGTTATAAATCTCACTGGGTCATAATGTATGATCCTTTTGATATATTGCTATAATCTACTTGTTAGTATTTTATTTAATAATTTCATAGCAATATTCATTTGGGAAATTGGTCTATATTTTTCTTTTTCTGTTTTTACTCTTTCTGTTTTAGGTATCAATACTATATTTGTGTCATAGAAAAATTTGGTATGACTCCTTCTTTTCTTATTTTCCCAAATAGTTTATTTTTTATTTTTTTTAATGCTTTAATAACTTCTGATTTACATAATTTGTTTCTGCCAGATTTTGAGTTACAAATTTTCTCCCCATTTTTCCCCTACCCACTGCCCCAAAATAGCAGTCCCACAGGATATCCCCTCCTCCAATCTGCTCTCTCCCATATTTTCTCCCATACTCCTTTCAACTTTTCCAGTGGATCTCTATGTCTCAGTGCCTGTATATCCTATTTCCCAATAACATGTAAGATGGTATTAATAATAGTATACACACACATATATACATATATATTTGAATATTTGATTTTAAAACTTTCAATTCCAGATTCATTTCCTTCCTTCCTTGTCACCCACCCTTACTGGGAAGATAAGCAGTTCAGTATAGGTTGTACATGTGTGGCTAATGCAAAACAATGACATAGTAGATATATTGTAAAAGACTGACTATATTTCCCTCCCTGCTATCCCATCTCCCACTTATTCTATTCTCTACTTTGATCCCATCCCTTTTCAAAAGTGGCTGCTTCCAACTTCCCTCCCCCCCAGCCTTCCCTCCCTTCCATCATCCCTCCTCTTATCCCTTTCCCCCCCTATTCTCCTGTAGGATGAGATACCCTATTTAGTGTGTATTTCACTTCCTCCTCAAGCCAGATTCAATGGGAATAAGGTTAACCTATTCCCTTTTGCCCTTACCCCAATCTGTCTCTCCCCATCTCCTCTCATTATATTCCTCTCACCTCTTAATTTCAACTTTTACATATCATCCCTTCCTGTTAAATTGGTCCTGTGCCCTCTATCTATGTATACCTGTAAATGTATATATACACATTCACATATGTATTCATATGCCCATATACCCTCATATATATATATATTTCTAATCCCTTCAACTACTGAGAAAAGTTTCATAAGTTACAATTATTGTTTTTCCATGTAGGAATGTTAACAGTTCAACTTTGGTAAGTTCCATATAATTTCTTTTCCTTGTTTACCTTCTCATGCTTCTCTTGCTTCTTGTATCTGAATGTCAAATTTTCTATTCAACTCTGGTTTTTTCAGCAAGAATGCTTGAATGTCCTCTATTCCACTGAATGCCTATATTTTTCCCTGAAACATGATACTCAGTTTTGCTGGGTAGGTGACTCTTGGTTTTAATCCCAGCTCCCTTGACCTCCGGAATATCACATTCCAAGCCCTTCGATCCCTCAGTGTAGAAGATGCCAGATCCTGGGTTATCCTGATTGTGTTTTCACAATATTCAAATTTTTTCTTCCTGGCTGCTTGTAATATTCTCCTCTTAATCTGGGAATTCCAGAACCTGGCTATAATATTCCTAGGAGTTTTATTTTTGGGATCTTTTTCAGGAGGTGATCAGTGGATTCTTTCAACCTCTATTTTGCCCTCTGGTTTTAAAACATCAGTGCAGTTTTCTTTGAGAACTTCCTGGAGGATGCTTTCTAGCTTCTTACTTTGATCATGGCTTTCAGGTAGTCCAATCATTTTTAAATTATCTCCCCTGGATCTATTTTCCAGGTCAGTGGTTTTTCCCATGAGATATTTCACATTGCTTTCTATTCTTTCATTTATTTGTATCTGTTTAACAGCATCTTGATTTCTCATAAAGTCATTAGCTTCCATTTGCTCCAATCTCATTCTGAAGCAATGATTCTCCTCATTGAGCTTTTGACATTCTTTTTCCATCTGGCAAATTTGGCTTTTTAAGGCATTCTTCTCCTCATTGCCTTTTTGAGCCTCCTTTGCCATTTGAGTCAGTCTGTTTTTTAAGGTATTATTTTCCTCAGTCAGGCTGTTGACTCTCATTTCATAATTTTCTTGCATTGTTCTCATTTCTCTTCCCATTTTTTCCTCCACTTCTCTTATCTGCTTCTTAAGGTCCTCTATGTCCTGTAACCAGCTTGTATTTTCCTTTGAAGCTTTTGGTGCAGGAGTTCTGACTTCACTGTTTTCTTCCTGTTCCATGCTTTGCTCTTTCTTGTCCCCAAAATAAGAGTGTAATGTTGGTATCTTCTGTCTGCTTTGTTTCCTTTGCATGCTCATTTTGCCACTCAATTACTTGACTTTTGGGCTTTTTGCCACAGTAGGACTCTGCCACCAGACAGGGGAGCTTTCATCCCAAATGCTGGGGTTTTCTCAGCTGCCGGCGGTATTGGATGGGTGCCCTCTCTGAGGTCTCCACACACTCTGGCAAGCTGGACACACACCCCAGGTCCTCCACCCTAGACTGCAATCCATATCCAAGCAGGTTAAAGCAAGAGCAATTACCCCTCAGACTGGTGCTTGGTCCCCCTACCCTCTGCAGGCCAGGAGCTGAAGCTGTCACGTGACACTGGCTGGCTATGCTGGTGTCTCAGCCCTTCTTGCCCTGGGGGTAAAAGCCATGCATTCCCACTTACTGGTCCCAAAGTCCAGACTGCCCTGGCCTCTCACCTTGTCCTTTGCATCTATGTGTTGATAAATCTGGAAATGGCCACAACTGCTGCTGATCTGGAGTCCCTCCTGCCGCAGCTGGTCAGGCCTACCCTGAGGCTAAAGCCTTGGTGTGGGGCTGGGCTCAGCTCCCAGGGTGCTGGCTGATTCCTGCTGGCCTGCCAGGCTGTCCTTAGTGGGAGGTTAGCTTCTCTGTGTCATTTTGTGGGTTCTGCAGCTCCAAAGTTTGCTTAGAGTCCCCTTTTTACATAGATTTACATGGATTGGGGAAGGGGGAAGGTGGAAGCCAGAGCCGCAGGAAGGTCATGCTTCTACTCTGCCATCTTGGCTCTGCCCCCCCCGCCCAAATCCCCAAATAGTTTATGTGGTATTGGAATGAATTCTTTTTTGAATGTTTGGTAGAAATCACTTGTGAATCCATCTGGCCCTCGACATTTTTTTTCTTAAGGAATTTATTGATGTCTTGTTCAATGTATTTTTTTTAAAGATTGGGTTATTTAAGTACTATATTTCATTTTCTGTTAATCTGGGCAATCTACCTTTTGGTAGATATTCATCTATTTCTATGGTATTATTTATGGTTCAAATTTATTGGTATGTAATTGGGCAAAATATTTCCTAATAATTTCTTTAATTTTCTTTTCATTGGTAGTGAAATCAACCTTTTCATTTTTGCTACTGATAATTTGATTTTCTTCTTTTCCTTTTATAAATCAAATAAGCCAATGATTTATATATTTTATTAGTTTTATCATAAAATCATTTTCTAGTTTTATGTATTAGTGCAATGTTTTCTTACTTTCAATTCTTTAATCTCTTCTTTTTCAGGATTTCCACCTTGGTATTTAATTGGTGATTTTGTTCTTTTTCTAGTTTTTTTTTAAGTTTTATTCCCAATTAATTGATCTTCTCTTTTTCTATTTTATTGATGTAGCACTTAAAGATATAAAAATTTCCCCAAGTACTGTTTTTTACTGAATCCCATAAATTCTGGAATGTTGTCTCATTGTTATAATTCTCTTTAATGCAATTATTTTCATAATTTGTTCTTTAACCCACTTATTCTTTAGGATTAGATTTAGTTTCTGATTAATTTCTAATATATTTTTCAACTGTTTGTTTTTATTGAATGGATTTTTTTGTTGTGTTATCATCTGAAAAGGATGCATTTAATATGTCTTCTTTTCTGCATCTGTTTGCGAGGTTTTTATACTCTAATGCATGGTTAATTTTTGTTTGGGTGCTATATGCTGCTGAGAAATAGGCATATTCCTTTGTATTCCCATTCAATTTTCTCCAGAGATCTATCATATCTAACTTTTCCAAAATTTTATTTACCATCTTAACTTCTCTCTCTTTTTGTTAGATTTATCAAGTTCTGAGAGGGAAAAATTGGGGTCCCCCAGTATAGTTTTATTGTCAATTTCCTCCTGTACTCATTTAGCTCCTCCTTTAAACATTTAGATGCTATGCCTTTATAATGGCAAGCAAAGTAGCACTTTGCTTGTTTTAGAAATTCAAGTGCCTTTGATTGTATCAAGAGCCTTTGTTGGAAGCAGCATTCTTTGTGCTGTCCTTAATAGGCCTAAGGGAATTTGAAGACCTTTCCTGCCCTTAATAGGCCTAACATAATTACATGGAGCCCAGGGTAGGAGGAGCTTGTCGAAAGATCAGAACAAGAAGGAGCAGAGCAGAGAAAATCTTTAGCAGAGTTGGGAGCATGCAGAACTGAAAGCAAGAATGTTTGTGATTTTGGTGCTCTGTTTGCTGATGTGTGTACTTTTCAGACAGAAGCATTTGTCTATTTATGTGTGTTAATGTTACGTTGTCAGAGAGAAACACTCTGTTGATTTGTGTTTGATTTCTCTGACAGAAAACTGGTAATGTGTTTAAATACTATTGTAGCTCTGTTAAGCTTAATATATGTAAATATTGTTAGAGCTCTGTTAAGCTCTGCCTTCATAGAAACAGAAACTATGAAGGACTTAGAGTGGATCAGTTCCCATAAGCTAAGATATGGAACAGGAGTGGAGAGCTGCCTACATATGAATCCAGGCAAGAATCAGATGAATCCAGGCAAGAGCTGGGAGCAGTCAGCCTGTGGAAGAGAAGCCTTGTGGTTTGGGAGTCAGTCCTGTGTTAAGATGAAAGAGGGCTTTACTTAGATACTCTGTATTAACTATTGAGATTTGTAACTTGCTGTGACCTAGGGGTGATTTGTATTTTCTGCTACCCCTTAAAGATGACTATAAGATAAATTGAATATTATGTTTTGTTTAAGACTATGTGGCTGGGCAGCCAGGTAGCACAATGAGTAAGAGCACTGGCCCCAGTGTTGGGATGATGTGGGGGATCAAATATGGGCTCAGACACTTAGCATCCACCCAGAAACACCTGGCCGTGTAACCTTGAGCAAATTACTTAACCCCAATTACTTATGGGCGGCCAGGTGGCTCAGCGAGTAACAGCACCGGCCCCAGTGTTGGGATGACCTGGGGGATCGAATCCCAGGCTCAGATACTCAGCTGTGTAACCTTGAGCAAGTTACTTAACCCCAATTGCTTAAAAAAAAAACTATGTGGCCACCTTAGTAATAAGTTGTTATGCTATGTTGTTGTGAATGTTATGCTTTAGTTTATTGCTGAATAAATAGAGGGCTCATTATACAATGTGATTAGACCCATAAAGTTATTCACAGCAGCAGTTCTCAGGAGAACTGCTTGTGATTGACTCTATAACCTTTTGGCACATATATGTTTAGCATTCATATTTCTTCATTATTTATGGTACCTTTTAGCAAGATGTAGTTTCCTTTCTTTTCTCTTTTAATTATATCTATTTTTGTTGTTGCTTTGTCTGAGATCATGATTGCTACTGATGCTTTTCTTTTTTTAAACTTCAGCTGAAGCATAACAAATTCTACTCTAGCCCTTTATCTTTAGTCTGTGCATGTCTCCATGCTTTAGGTGTATTCCATGTAGACAGTATATTGTGGAATTCTAGTTTTTAATCCATTCTGCTACTAACTTCCATTTTATGGGTGACTTCATCCCATTTAAAATTACACTATAACTATGCATTTTCCTCCATTTCATTTTCCTTTTGTTTGTCCTCATCTATCTCTCTTACCTTTCGCCCTGCACCTCTTCACACATGTTTTACTTCTGACCACTGCCTCCCCTAATATCACTCCCCCCTTCTCTTATGCCTATCCCTTTTTACTTCCATATAAAATATGAAAAGCTTTGAATTTTATAGATAATAAGTAATTTTATATTTGATCCCCAAATCACTGGAGTCATTGGAGTTTATTGAACAGGGTGGTGACCATGAAGTGATAATATAGATCCCATTGATACAAGTTCTTCTAGAATAAAACATATAGGATCAATTTAAAAATATGCATCTGTTGTTCAGGAAAAACTTAAATAAGTGTGCAGAAACTCTTCATCAGAACAATGATTATTATATGATAGTATTCAGGTTTTTTTGTCACAACCACTCATGAAACATGAAAAAGAATTGCTTATTTTGAGAAAAAATGGGAGATATCTTTTGAGTTGTACATAAATTGGATTTAAGTGAGGCAGAGTTGTGTGAAATTGTTGATCTCTCTCTCTCTTTCAGAGTCACCAGAATCCAATGGAAAGACAAAAATCAAGGCAACTGGTGATGGTTCAAGATACAGTGGATGTGGTGTTGACATGTCTAACCAAACTCTAAGTGCTCCACAATGTCTGATTCAGCTGCCTCCATGACCAAGTTGTTCTCCTCTGCCCATTCCAAAGATGTAAGTCTTCACATGCTTGGGATAGACATTCTCCTAAATCACCAACAGGATGGAGGCCTATTCATTACCCTCAACCTAGTTTAGCCCATCTGCCTATATATTTTTACTGGGGTATAATTACTATACATGGCTCAGCTTCTTTGAGCCACAGGTGAGAATTGGGTAAAAGGTTGACACCAAAGGCAGATATACATCCTTGAAAAGGACTTGGCAAACCCTCACATAAGAGGGACTAGTCTTCCCTGAACACCCCATAATCCATTGATAATGATCAAAGGATATGAATAAGCTATTTTCAGAAGAAGAAATTAAAGTTATCTGAAATCATGTGAAAAAATGTTCTAAATCACTATTTAATAGAGAAATACAAGTTAAAATAACTCTGAGTTAACAATTTACGCTTAGATTGGCAAACACAACAGAAAAAGAAAATGACAAATGTTAGAGGGGATGTGAAAAATTGAGACACTAATGCATTGTTGGTGGAGTTGAGAGTTGATCCAACCATTCTAGAGAATAATTTGGAACTATGACCAAAAGAACTATCAAACTGTACATACCTTTTGACCTAATAATACCACTAGGTCTGTATTCTAAATTAAATTAAAGGAAGAGGAAGTATACATATAAAAGTAGCTATAGTAACTCTTTTTGTGATGGCAAAGAATTGGATATTGAAGGGATGCCCATTAACAAGAAATGACTGAAAAAGTTGTGGTACATGGTGATGATGGAATATCATTGGGCTACACGAATTGATAAGCAGGATGGTTTTAGAAAAACCTGAGAAGACCTATAATTTATTGATGAAAGTGAAGTGAATAGCACCAGGAGATCATTGTACACAGTAATAGCAACATTATAATTATGATCAACTATGAAAGAAATGGGTACTCTGAGTCATGTTAAGATCTGAGACAATTCCAAAGGACTTTGATTAAAAATGCTACCCATCTCTCGAGAGGGAACTGGTAAATTCTGAGCACAAATTGAAGTATAAATTTTACTTAATTTTTCTTGCCTTTTCTTGCAACATGGATAATATGGAAATACATTTTCATGATTTAATATGTATAATCAATACCATATTAGTTACCTTCTCAATGAGTGGAGGATCAGCTGGAGGGAGAGAATTTGGATCTCAAAATTTAAAAAAAGGATGTTAAAATATACAATTAAAAAATTAAACAGAAACAAGTGAAGGAATGGAGGTATTGCAATCTGCATCAGTGGAAGAAGTACCTAAATGGCTGAAATAATGCATTTGCCAAAACACCAAAATACCAAGTAAATTAGCAAATAGCTCATTATCTCTTGTGTCCTCATCTTTAAAATACCATTTTCATCTGTAAATGAGTCCAATGACTCTTAAAAGATGCAGTGAAAGAAAACTGACAAAGAAAGAGAAACTGTATGTCTGTATGTGTGTATACACGTATGCATGTGTATGTGACGAAACGTCCACCTATCCAGATCTACACACACATATATCTCACAACTCATAGATATAGTTGCTCTGTGTAGTAGAAACCTCATAAGAATTGATGTCAGAAAGATGAGTAAGTGTATAGTTCTGGTTGAAGATCAAAAGATACTGTGAAAATGGAAACTGATCAAAATAAAGCCCTTACTTCAATAACTAGAGTGGCTTTATATCCAATCATTGAACATCTTAAAGGGAAAATCTTTTCTAATTTCATTTCAAAAGATGGCATTGCCAGCCTTACCATTTTTCTAAATTAAAAAAAAGGGGGGGGGTGGCTAGGTGACTCAGTGAATAGAGCACTGGTCCTGGAGTCAGGAGAACCTGAGTTCAAATCCGGTCTCAGACATTTAACACAAAACTAGCCATGTGACTTTGGGCAAGTCACTTAACCTCAACTGCCTTGCCTTCCCGAAAAGCAAAAAAAACCAAAACCAAAAACAAAGAATAGGCTTTTGTAAGTGGTTTTGGGCAATTGGAATCTTTCTGTCAGAATGAGTTAGGTTTGTATGAGCTTTAATGTTAATGATAATATAAATTATAGAAAAAATAACAATAATAATCTGCATTTGTGAAGTAAATTTCACCTATTAGTTAAGTTGTTATACAATACAGAGGAACTGAGCTGTCACTGAGCTACCACATGGAGATTCTGGGAGTCCTATGCTGATGAATGCCAAGTACAGCTCTTATAACATTTCATTGTTATAAAAATCATGTTTCAGACCAAAGATATAGAATTGTTCTCTAGAGGAAAATACCATATTATTTCAATTAAGCACCAGACAAATAAAGTACTTAAGAACTCTTGGATTTAAATTTTATTGGAATAGATGTATTGCATAATCTGAAACAAATAAACTCAAGGACAGTGGTACATTGATAGGTTTGTGCCTTTCTTTTAGGAATGTTTCTCTGGATTTTGCTAATAGCTACCTCCTCAGTAGATACAGGTAGTGTTTAAAAGCCAGGAAAAGTGATAAGCCTTTCTTGTCTTTGTTTTTTTTTCCCCCCTCTGGGCAAATCAGTAATATTTTAGTATCAGAAGTAGCTAAGTGATTTTGGATTTGGAGTCAGGAAGACTTGAAGTTGAATTCTGCCACAAACATTTGCTAGCTCAATGACTCTAGGTAAGTCATTTAATTTCTCTCAGCCTCAGTTTCTTCATCTATAAAATTGGGATAATAATATCATAGGACTGTTACAAGGATCAAATGATATAACGTGTAAAGTGATTTGTGAACCTTAAAGTATTACTTAAATTCTACATATTCTTACTAATTTTTTTACATTTTGAGTGATGACCCTTAAGCAATCTAGCAGTCATGAGAATTAAAACAGGAATAACCACCCAAACATAATCTGCTATTTTTTTTGAGTCATCAACTAAGTGAGATGACAGGTATCAAGGCATTGGACATCCTGCTGACTTTCATTGCCTGATTCTTAAGTTTTAATTTGGAAGCATGAATATAGATATGATTACACTCAGAAGACAAGGGTGCAAATGTTTACCAAACCTTCTCATAGAGAAAAAAAATGGATAAAATCTACACAATCAATAATTTCTATTATGATCTCAGTCACTTAGTGGGTCCACGAAGATATGAAAAGTCAGTAGCTCAGTAGTATGACCATGAATCAAACTTCTATCATCTGTGAATTTCAGGTAGCAAGAAGCATGTGGACAGTTTCTAAGATTTGGGACATATAGGAGAGCAAGGCAGCTTGCCTACTGAATGGTGTCTCTGCCAGTAGAGACAGTGTGGGCCAGAGCTAGTCATGCCAGGACAGAGAAGACTACCATGAGCTGACTGAAAACAAATGAGGCAAAAAACAGTTTTGGTGAGCTGAGCCAATGTTGACAGAGGAGACAAACAGTACTCAATTAGAGTTAAAAACAATGAGGAGAAAATGAAAATTCACTTCATGTTCAGCTTCCAACTCACAGCACAAGCCTTATCCTGATGAAACTGGTTAGTTGAAAGAACAAAGACAATGTGAAACTGTTGTAATAGAATATTTAATAAAAAATGAAACAAAATAAAACAACTACTTGTTGTTGATTTGAATAGAAATCTGGGTACCTGTACATTTAATGCTTGCACAACTTCCAACCTTATCAACAAAAATGTCATCAAATGAATGGGGCTAAACAGACAATGGCTGATTAGAAGGATATGCCAATTTAGTACCTATGAGTGTCAAAGATAGACACTCTAACAACCTAGAATCAAAATTTTAATGTCATTAAATTTAATTTGATAAGCAAGTCAAAAGTGGGTGACATGTATATGGAATTGGAGATAGGACAAAAATAGCTTTTCCCTACATAGAACTTCAATCCTACTAGTGCTATTATTCCCGCCCCCACCCCAGCCCCCACTTAGGTCATATTATTAATTTTATTTTTTTAAGATTTTAGTTTGTTATTTGTTTTAACATTCTTTTCTTTTTACATTTTGAGTTCTAAATTTTCTACTACCCTTCCACTCCCTCTACCACCCACTGAGAAAGCAAGCAATATGATATCAATTATGCATGTGAAATCATGTGAAACATATTTCCATGTTAGTCATATTTCAAAAAAAGAAAGAAAAATAAAGTAAAAAATTATATTTCACTTTGCACTCAGAGTTCATTAGTTCTTTCTCTAGTAGTAGATAGCATTTTTTCATCATAAATTCTTTGGAACTGTCTTGGATCCAACTAGCCAAGTCTTTCGCAGTTGATCATCATTACAACATTGCTGTTAGCATGCACAATGATCTCTTGGCTCTTCTCACTTCACCTTGTACCAGTTCATATTGGTCTTACCATGTTTTTCTGAAACTACCCCCCTTGACATTTCTTATAGGGCAATATTATTCTATCACAATCATACTTATGTAGTGATTCCCCAGTTGAGGAACATCTCCTTGATTTCTAATTCTTTTCTGCCATATAAAAAGGTGCTATATATTCATACATATAGGTCCTTTAGCTTTTCCTTTGATCTCTTTGGGATACTGACCTACTAGTAGTATTGCTAAGTCAAAGGGTATGCTCAGTTTTATAGCCTTTGGGCATAGATATAAATTGTCCTCTAGAACAGTTGGACCAGTTCACTATTCCACCAGTAATTCATTAGCATACCTATTTTTACTCTCATCTCTTCCAGCATTTGTCACTTCTGTTAAATGTAAGGTGGTACTTCATAGTTGTTTTCATTTGAATTTCTCTAATCAATAGTGATTTAGAGCATTTTATGTGACTAGAGATAGCTTTGATTTTTTTCTTCTGAAAATTGCCTATTTATATCTTTTGACCATTTAACAATTAGGAAATGGTTTTAATTTTTATAAATTTGACTCAGTCCTATACTCAGTATATATTTGAGAAATGAGGTCTTTATCAGAGAAACTTGCTATAGAATTTTTTTATATTAATTGATTGCCTATGGTATCTTTAACATAAGGTAGTTTCCCTGATTATCTCTTTTAATTAAGTTTATTTTTGCTTTTGTCTTGTCTGAGATCATGATCACTATCCCTGTCTTTTTTACTTCAGTTTAAGCGTATTAGATTCAGCTCCAGCCCTTTACTTGAACTCTGTGAGTCTTGTAAACTATATATTGTTGGATTTTAATTCCTAATTCATTCTTCTACCTGCTTTTGTTTTATGGATGAATTCATCTCATTCACACGTACAGTTATGATTATAAAATATGTATTTCCCTCCATCCCATTTTCTTCTCTCTCTGTCTCTCTGTCTTTGGCTTTGACTCTTTCCTATCCCTCCTCAAAAGTCTATTTTGCTTCTAACTACTGCCTCCTTTAATCTGCCCTCCTTTATTTTATTATTCTCCCCTTCTATTGTCCCCTTCCCATCCTATTTCCCTATTGGGCAAGTTACATCTCTATACACAACTGAGTGTACATATATAGTCTTCCATCTTTGAACCAGTTGTGATGAGAGTGAGGTTCAAGCCTTGCCTGGCACTACCTCCGATTAGCCCCTCCCATTGTAAAAGTTCTTTTCACATCTATTTTATGTGAGAAAAATTTCCCTATTCTACCTCTCCCTTCCCCCTTCTCCCAATGCATCCATTTTTTGGGAGATCATTCCAACATAATTGACTCTCAACCATGAGCTCTGTCTATGTTAACTACTTTTAACTGCCCAGTAACAATAAAGTTCTTAGGAGTTACGTGTGCTGCTCTTGCTTTGGAACTATGAACAGGGCCCTGCTTTCTTGTGACCAACCACCAGAGCTGCTCTGTACCCTGAAACTGCAACCCAGACCTGTGTATGGACAATAGGTGTCCAGCTCTTCCTAGTACCAGCAAAGAGTCCCCTGCAATCTCTTTTCTGACTAGTTGTTTGACTCCTTTACCATCTCTGGACTGAGAGATCCTGAAGCTGCTGCTGCAGCCCCTGTTGCCATCACAGAATCAGTGGGCTCTGCACAGACCTCCACACTGACCTCCTAAGTTTTCTTAGGCCAGAAAAATGTCTCACCCTCACCTTTGTTGGCTTTGACGCTCCAAAGTTTGATTTGAGGTGTTATTTTAAAGTTGGTTGAAAGGGGATTTGGGGGAAGTTCAGTTGGATATTGACCCCTAATTCTCCATCTTGGCTCCTCTTAGTGCTCTTCTTAAACTTATTCTGCAACATCTTTATTTTCATCAGGAAGATATCATGTGGTCATTCTTCCTATTCAATCTGAATCTCTCAAGTGACTGCTTAGGAGGTTTAATGCTTCATGCTGGAAACATTGCACCCTGTCTTTCAGAGGCATAATTCCTCTTGTAGATAGCCTCAATGCCTTCATACCAGTCCCTAAATAAGGGCTTATCCTTTATTATACTTCTATATTCTGGGAAAGATAAATGGGAAGATAAACAGATAGACACTTAAGGAGGAGAGAGTGGCTAGCACTAACAAGGAAGCAAACATTTGTACTTTTGATCAATCATTTCTCCCGTTTCTCCATGTAAGAGGTTAGAACTTTGTCACCTATGGTCTACTGCTGCATTACCACACTTCCCTACCTCCCACCAAGGACACTGAGCTCATTTCTGGAAGGGGTCAGTTTCTTTCTTGACTTGTGTCACTTCCTGACAAACTCTTGTAAAATCTCTTAAGTAAAGTTTATGCCTTGTGTCTAAGTTCACTATTGGCAGAGCCAAGATGCTGGAGAAAATCCAGGAAGTTGCCTGAGCTCTCCCCAGTTTTCCTCAGAAACAATGTTAAATCAAGACTTTAAATGGATTCTGTAGTGACAGAACCCACAAAAAGGACTTGAGGAAAGGTCTGCCTCACTTGGGTAAAAGGGGACTACAGCTCAGTGTAGACAGAGTCTGAGCAAGCCAGCAGGAAGTTCTTAGCTGAAGCAATGATCAATAAATGAGGCCCCTCAATACTTGCTCAGCAAGCCAGCAGTAAGGCCTCCAGCCTCAGTGCAGAAGACAAACTGCAAGCTGTGGAGCCCTGGCACATGAGGTGTGACTGGACTGGGCTACCCCCAGTGCAGTGGGCAAGCCACAAGCACCTGAGGCCCTGGTGTGAAGCCAGTGACAAAGCCCTGGTCCCAGCATAAGAAGCTTGGAATAGTGCCCCCTATGCCCCCTAAAGAAAATTCAACTTTAAAAGTCATGAAATAGTTTTTAAAAAATGAATAAGAAACAGAAAAGAACCCTGACAATAGAAAGCTACTATGGTGACAGGGAAGATCAAAACACAAACTCAAAAGAGGACAATGTCAAAAATGCCTGTATGTGAAGCTTCAAAGGGAAATATGAATTGATCTCAAGCCCAAAGGATCCTCTTGTAAGAACTTGTAAAGGATCTTAAAATAAAGTAATAGAGGTAGAAGAAAAAATTGGTCAAAGAAATGAAAGTCATGCAGGAGAATTGTGAAAAAAGAGTCAACAACTTAGAAAAGGAAGCATAAAAATTGACTGACAGAAACAACTCCTTAAAAAATAGAATTGGATGGGGCGGCCAGGTAGCACAGCGAGTAAGAGCACTGGCTCCAGTGTTGAGAAGACCTGGAGATCAAATCCTTGGCTCAGACACTTAGCACCCACCCAGAAACACCTGGCCGTGTAACCTTGAGCAAGTTACTTAACCCCAATTGCTTAGGGGTGGCCAGGTGGCTCAGCGAGTAAGAGCATGGGCTCCAGTGTCAGGATGACCTGGATCAAATCCAGGCTCAGATACTCAGCACCACACCCAGAAATAACTGCCCGTGTAACCTTGAGGATGTTACTTAACCCCAATTGCTTTAAAAAAAAATAGAATTGGTCAAATGGAAAAGGAGGTACAAAGGAGGTACAGTTATGCTAACTGAAGAAAATAATTTCTTAAAATTTGAATTTGACAAGTGGAAGCTAATGACTCTATATGAGACATCAAGAATCAGTCAAAGAAAATCAAAAGAATGAAAAAGTAGGAGAAAATTTAAAAGACTTCATTGGAAAAACAACTGACATGGAAAACAGATCCAGGAGAAATAATTTAAGAATTATTGGACTACCTGAAGGTCATGATCGAAAAAGATCCTGGAGAGCCTCTTTCAGGAAATTATCAAGGAAAACTTCCCTGAGGTGCTAGAAACAGAGGGTAAAATAGTTGTTGAAATAATCCAGTGATCACCTCTTGAAAGAGACACCAAAATGAAAACTCCATGGTACATTGTATCAAAATTCCAGAATTATCAAGTTAAGGAGATAATACTGGAAGCAGATAGAAAAAAAAATTAAAATACCAAGAAGCCACAGTCAGGATTACACAGGACTTAGAAACATCTACATTAAAGGATCAGAGGACTTGGAATATGAGATTCCATTAGACAAAGAAGCTTGGATTACAATCAAGAATCAACTACCCAGGAAAACTGAGCATCATCTTTCAGGGAAAAAAGATGGATATTCAATGAAATAGGGGACTTTCAAACTTCCATAATGAAAAGACCAGAGGTGAACCAAAAATTAAATCTTCAAATACAAGAATCAAGAGAAGCATAAAAAGATAAATGGGGAGAAAAATCATATTATTAAATAAGATTTAAACTGCTTTCCCTACACAGGATGATGACACTTGTAACTCTTAAGAATTGTGTCTTTTAAATATATATATATATATATATATATATATATATATATATATATAT
>NW_027186349.1:10650799-10661938 GCF_028583685.1 Petaurus breviceps papuanus
ATATATATATATATATATATATATATATATTTATTTATTTATTTTTCATTTTCAACATTCTCTTCCATAAGTTTTAAAATTTCTCCCCCTCCCTCTTCCTTCCCTCCCTCCTCAAGACAGTATACAAGATGATATGGCTGTACACATACATTCCTATTAAGTACATTTTCACATGTCATGTTGTATAGAAGAATTATAATGAATGGGAAAGAACATGAGAAAGAAAAAACAAAATAAAGCCAAACAACAACAACAACAAAAAAGAAAATAGTCTGCTGTAAAGCCAAGCATGAGTAGCTTTCCAGAGGACTGCTGCTGTGAACAGCTTCAAAGTTCTGATTACATAGTATAGCGAACTCTCTATTTATTCAGTAACAAACTAAGAGGAAACATTCACAGAAATCAAAGTACAGCATTGATAATGTTACAACATAGCAACTTACCACTAAAATGGCCATATAGTTTTCACCAAAGTGGCCACATAGTTTTAAACAAAGTATAATCATTTAGTAAGTCTTTAATTCAATCATCCTTAAGGAGGCTTGTCTCCTTAATGGACACAAAGTACAAAGGTCAAAGCTTTCCACTCTTACCTCACAGTAAATCATAATCTTCTCAATCAGCATCAGGTACCCAAGAAAAGATCTTTCCATCTTGACTCAAGGCTGGCTCTCAGCTTCCATGGTTCCTCTTCCATGGTCCCAGCTCCTGCCCTAAACTATACAACTGTCACCTGGGTTCAAAGGCAGGCAGCTCCCAGGTCTTAGCTCCTTGTCTAGCTCCTTATCCAGTTCTTCATTTAGTTCCTGTTCCATATTGAAGCTCACAGTGTTCAGTCTACCTCAAGTCCTTTACAGTTCCTGTTTCTGGGAAGGCAAAGCTTAACAGAGCCAAAACAACATTCATACATATTGCCAGCACCATCATCAATTCACTATCTGCCTGTGAAATTAACAGAGACCCACAAACAAGGTTCAAGAGGTCAACAGAAATCATCAACGTAGAAATCAACACAGACCCACAAACAAGGTCTGAGAACTCAACACAAATCATCAGTACAATCCCAGGACCTCCGAATCCCTCCTCCAGGATTTCTGTGAACAGACAACCAGAAAATCCTCTTTTAGGGCTTCCCAGGTCCCAGGGCTTCTGTGCAAAGTATCACAAACAAACATCAACACAGACAGAACAGACAAACAGAGTGCTGGGATACCACAAGTTTTCTCCTCCACCACAAGAGCTCCCTTATCAGTTCTTCTCAATTCTCTTCTCAATTCTGCTCTCTCCAGCCTGGACCTCTCCTTATATGTGATCCTCCCCTTTCTCTTGCATCAGCAACAGGAGTTCACAAGTTCCAGAGTTCACAAGTTGTGGGTTTCACAAATTCTGCTTCTTAATCATGGGCAAGATTCAACTTGAACTAAAACAAGATGTCAACTAAATAGCTGAAACAGGGTATGAACTACTTCTTTGCTTGACATTACATCTGCTTTGCTCTACATTCTGACTCCATGGTTCTTTTTCTGGATGTAGATCACTTTTACTCTCACAAGTCTTTTGGAATCGTTTTAGGTCCTTGTGTTTCTGAGAAGGGCTAAGTCTATCAAAATCAGTCCTTTCACACTGTGGCTGTTACTATGTATAATGTTCTCCTGGTTCTCACTTAGTTCAACATCATTTCATATAAAGTCTTTCCAGGATTTTCTGAAGTCCACCTGTTCATAATTTCTAATAGCACAATAGTATTCCATCATATTAATATACCATGACTTTTTCAGCCATTCCCCAATTGATGAACATCTCAATTTCCAGTTCTTGGCCACCACAAAATGAGCTGCTATAAATATTTTTGTACACATGGATCCTTTTCCTATTTTTATGATCTCTTTGGGATACAGCCCTAGAAGCAATATTGCTATTTCAAAGGGTATGCACATTTTTATAGCCCTTTGGAATAGGAGAAGTGTATCTTTATTAGGGAAGCTAGAAGGAGTATACAAAGGCAGCAGGCATGGGTATAAGTTGATTTTGGTGAGCTGACTTAAAAAAATTAATTAAGAGGTTAAAAAAAGGATTGTACTGGGAGAAGAGGAAAAGCAGAAGTAGAACAGAGTAAATTACATCACATAAAGAGGTACAAAAGATCTATTAAAGTGGAAGGAAAGAAGGGAGAGGGTGAGCATTATTTAAACCTTACTCTCATCAGATTTGGTTCAAAGGAGTAACATACACACTCAGATGGGCATAGAAATTTATCTTACCCTATAGGAATGTAGGAGGGGAAGGGAGAAAGAAAAGGGAAATGGGAGGAGGGGTTACTAGAAGGGAGGGAAGAAGTAGGAGGGGAAAGTGGAAAGAAGATGGGGGCTGATAGAAGGGAGAGCAGAATGAGGGAGGCAGTAGTCAAAAGCAAAACACTGGTGAGGATGGACAGAGAGAAAAGAGAGAGAAAGAGTATAAACACAGGAGAGGGAAGAGGATGAAGGGAAATACACAGTAGTCATTACTGTGATTGTGAATGGGATGAACTTACCTATAAAACTGAAGCAGATAGCAGAGTGGATTAAAAATCATAATCCTACAATATGATTTTTTTTTTACAAGAAACACATCTGAAACAGAGAGATACACACAGAGTAAAGGTAAAAGGCTGGAGCAGAATGTAATATGCTTCAGCTGAAGTAAAAAAAAAGCAGACAGAGCAATCTTGACCTCAGACAAAGCAAAAGCAACAATAGACCTAATTAAAAGAGATAGGAAAAGAACGACTTCTTGCTAAAGATACCATAGACAATGAAGTAATATCAATACTGACCATATATGCACCAAGTTATATAGCATCCAAATTCCTAAAGAAGAAGTTAAGTGACTTACATTAAGAAATAGAGAGCAGGGGAGACTAGGTGGCACAGTGAGTAAATTGCCAGCCCCAGAATCAGGAGGACCCAGGTTTGGTTCCGGCCTCAGACACTTAACACATTAAAAAAAACACTAGCCATGTAACTTTGGGCAAGTTACTTAACCCCAGTTGCTCTCCAAAAGGCAAAGAGAAAAAGAGATCAAAACTATAGTAGTGGGGGACTACAACTTCCCCTTCTCAGAACCAGATCAATCTAGTCACAGAATAAACAAGAAAGAAGTTAAAGAGGTGGACAGAACTGTAGGAAACTTAGATGTGACAGATCGCTGAAGAAAACTGAATGGATAGAAAGTAATATATCTTTTTCTCAGTGGCACATAACACCTACACAAAAAAATCACCACGTATTATGTCATTAAAAAATTCAAATTCAAATACAGAAAAACAGAAGAATTAAATGCATTCCTCTCAGATCAGGATGCAATAAAAATTACATGTAATAATGGGCCAAGAAAAGATAGGCTAAAAATTAAATGGACACTAAATAATCTAGTCTTAAAGAAAGAATTGGTCAAACAACAAATCATAGAAACACTGAATCAGTTCATCAAAGAGAATGTCAATTATGAGACAATATACCAAAAAAGGGATACAGCCAAAGCAGTTTTTAGGGGAATTTTTATATCTCTAAATGCTTACATGAACAAAATAGAGAAAGAGGAGATTAATTAATTGGGCATAAAACTGAAAAAAGCTAGAAAAAGAAAAAATTAAAAACCTTCAATCAAATACTAAATTAAAAATTCTGAAAAATCAAAGGAGAGACTAATAAAATCAAGAGTAAGAAAACTATTGAACTAATAAACAAAACTAACAGTTGTTTTTATTAAAAAAAAACAATTAAATAGGTATTTTTTTTTTCTTTTTGGAGGGTGAGGAATGGCAGTTGGGGGTTAAGTGACTTGCCCAAGGTCACATGGCTAGTAAGTGTGTCAAGTGTCTGAGGCCAGATTTGAACTCAGGTCCTCCTGACTCTAGGGTTGGTGCTCTATTCACTGTGTCACCCAGCCACCCCAAAATAGGTAAAACTTTTGTTAATTTGGTTAAAGAAAGAAGAAAACCAAATTACCAGTATCAAAACTGAAAGGGAAGAATTCACTGAAGAAGAAATTAAACAATGATTAAGAGCTAGTCTGCCCAAATGTGTGCCAATAAATCAGACAATCTAAGTAAAATGGATTAAGATTTACAAAAATATAAATTGCCCAGATTAATAGAAGAGAAAATAAAGTACTTATATAACACCATTTTAGAAAAAAAAAAGTTTAGGCAAGACATCAATGAACTTTCTAAGAAAAAATCCCCAGGTCCAGATACATTTACAAGTGAATTCTAACAAATATTTGAAGAACAATTAATTCCAATACTATATAAACTATTTGGAAAAATAGGTGAAGAAGTTCTGCCAAATTTCTTTTGTGAAAAAAATATGGTGCTGATACCTAAATCAAGAATATCTAAAATAGAAAAAGAAAGTTATATACCAATTTCCCTAATGAGTATTGATGCAAAATTTTAAAATAAAATATTAGCAAAGGGATTACAGCAATTTATCACCAGGACAATATATTATGACCAGGTAGGATTTATACCAGGAATTCAGAGCTGGTTCAATATTAGGGAAACTATCTGCATAATTGACCACATAGATAACAAAACTGACAGAAATCATGATTTCAATAGATACAGAAAAAGCTTTTGAACAAATATAACACCCATTCCTATTAAAAACACTAGAAATTATAGGAATAAATGGAGTGTTCCATAAAACGATAAGCAGTATCTGTCTAAAACTATCAGGAAGCATTATATGTGATGGTGGTAAGCTAGAAGCATTTCCAATCAGATCAGGGGTGAAACAAGGATGCTCATTGTTATTCAATGTTTAATTATTCAATATTGTACTAGAAATGTTAGCTTTAGAAACAGGAGAAGAAAAATAAATCAAAGGAATTAGAATAGGCAATAAGGAAACAAAACTATCACTCTTTGAAGGTGATATGATGGTATACTTAAAGAATCATAGAGAACTAACTAAAAAAACTACTTGAAACAATTAACAGCTTAGTGAAGTTGCAGGATATAAAATAAAAACAAAGAAATCATCAGTATTTCTATATATTACCAACAAAGACCAGCATTAAGAGATAGAAAGAGAAATTCTATTTAAAATAACTAGACAATATAAAATATTTGGGAATCTACCTGTTATATATACATATATGTATATATATATAGATAGATAGATAGATAGATATGAATTATGTGAACACAATCACAAAACATTTTTTACAGAAATAAAGTGAGATCTGTACTATTGGAAAAATATCAATTGCTCATGGATAGGCTGAGCTAATATCATAAAAATGATAATTCTACCTAAGTTAATTTACTTATTCAGTGCCATACTAGTCAAACTACCAAAAATATTTTATAGAACTAGAAAACAAAACAACAAAATTCATCTGGAAAAACAAAAGATTAAGAATATTAAGGGAAGGGGGCGGAGTCAACATGGCAGAGTAGAAAAAGGACTTCCTCACAGCTCCGACTCCCACTTCCCCCAATTCATGTAAAAAATGACTCTAGACAAACTTTGGAGCTACAGAACCCGCAAAATGACACAGAGAAGCTAACTTCCTGCTGAGGACAGCCTGGCAGGCAGGCAGCAAGTGGTCAGCACAGTGCTCTGGGAGCTGACCCCAGCCCAGCTTGAGCCAAAGGTTTTAGCCTCAGGGCTGCCTGACCAGCCGCTGGCTGGAGGGACTTCAGATAACCAGAAGCTGTGGCAATTTCCACAATTATCAACCCATAGATGCCAAGGAGAAAGTGAGAGGTCAGTGCAGTGTGGACTTTAGAATCTGGGAATTTGGAGTGCAATTCAGCCTTTTCCCCCTGAGAGAAAAGGGGCTGGGGCCCCGCAGCCATGCAGCCAATGCCACATGGCAGCTTCAGCTCCTGGCCTGCAGAGTGAAGGGGGTCCAAGTGACCAGTCTGAGGGGTAATTGCTCTTGCTTTTACCTGCTTGGATCTAAATTGCAGTCTAGGGTGGAGATCCTGAGGTGTGTGACCAGCTTGCCAGAGTGGGTGGAGGCTTCAGAGAGGGCACCCAACTAATACCTTCAGCAGCTGCTAAAACTCTGATATTTGGGATAAAGCTCCCGTTGCTGGTAGCAGAGTTCTACTGTGGCAAAAAGCTCAAAAGTCAAGTAATAGAGTGGAAACATGAGCTGGAAAAGGAAGCAAAGCAAACAGAGCAACCCAAATTTAAACTCCTATTTTGGGGACAAAAAAGATAAAAGCATGGAATAGGAGGAAGACAGTGAAGTCAGAACTCCTCCACCAAAAGCTTCCAAGAAAAATAAGGGCTGGTTACAGGACATAGAGGAGCTTCAAAAGGATATTGAAAATGAAATAAGAGAAGTGGAGGAAAATTGGGAAAAGAAATGAGAACGATGCAAGAAAATTATGAAATTAGAGTCAACAACTTGACCGAAGAAAATAACACCTTAAAAAATAGACTAATTCAAATGGCAAAAGGGACTCAGAAAAGGAATGAGGAGAAGAATACCTTAAAAAGCGAATTTGCCAGATGGAAAAAAGAATCTCTGAGGAGAATCATTCCTTCAGAATTAGATTGGAGCAAATGGAAGCTAGTGACTTTAGGAAAAATCAAGATACTATTAAAAATATATAAAAAAAAAAAAGAAAAAATAGTAGGCAATGTGAAATATCTCATTGGGAAAATCACTGACCTGGAAAATACATCCAGGAGAGATCATTTAAAAATTATTGGACTACCTGAAAGCCATGATCAAAAAAAGAACCTAGAAATCATCCTTCAAGAAATTCTCAAGGAAAATTGCCCTGATGTTTTAGAACCAGAGGGCAAAATAGAAGTTGAAAGAATCCACCAATCACCTCCTGAAAAAGATCCCCAAAAGAAAACTCCTAGGAATATTATAGCCAGGTTCCGGAATTCCCAGATCAAGGAGAAAATATTACAAGCAGCCAGGAAGAAACAATTTCAATATTGTGGAAACACAATCAGGATAACTCAAAACCTGGCAGTTTCTACACTGAGGGATCGAAGGGCTTAGAATATGATCTTCCAGAGGTCCAAGGAGCTGGGATTAAAACCAAGAATCACCTACCCAGAAAAACTGAGTATCATGTTTCAGGGGAAAATATGGTCATTCAGTGGAACAGAGGACTTTCAAGCATTCTTGATGAAAAAACCAGAGTTGAATAGAAAATTTGACATTCAGATACAAGAAGCAAGAGAAGCATGAGAAGGTAATTAGGGAAAAGAAATCATAAAGAACTTATCAAAGTTGAACTACTTATATTCCTACATGGAAAAAATGATCATTGTAACTTATGAAACTTTTCTCAGTATGAGAATAGTTGAAGGGAATAGAAATGTATTTATGTGTGTATATATGTATGTGTTTATATGTATACATACATATATATGACTATATAGGTGGGTATATGGGTGTGTGAATACATATGTGAATGAGTGTATATATGTCTACAAGTATACATAGACAGAGGGCACAGGAACAATTGAATAGGAAGGGATAATACTTAAAAGGTGAAATTAAGATATGAGAGAGGAATACAATGAGAGGAGATGGGAAGAGACAGAATGGGGTAAATTATCTCATATAGAAGAGGCAAAGGAAAATTGTTACAGTGGAGGGGAAGAATGGGAAGGCAAAAGGGAATGAGTCAACCTTATTCTCAATGAATTTGTCTTGGGAAGGGAATGACACACACACTAAATAGGGTATCTCACACCACAGGAGAGTAGGAGGGAAGGGGAAAAGAGGGGGGATAATGGAAGGGAGGTCAGGCTGGGGGGGAGGGAAGTTGGAAGCATCCACTTTTGAAAAGGAAAAGGATCAAAGTAGAGAATAGAACAAGTGGGGGGTGGGATAGGATAGAGGGAAATAGTCTTCCTCAATATATCCAGTATGGAAATGTTTTGCATAGCTACTCATATGCAACCTGTATTGAATTGCTTGTCTTCCCAGTAAGGGTGGGTGACAAGAGAGGAAGGGAAAGAATCTGAAATCTAAATTTTAAAATCAAATGTTTAAATATATCTATATATATATGTACATATTATTATTAATATTTTACAACTAACTGGGAAATGAGATATTCAGGCACTGGGATATAGAGATCCACCATGCTCTACTGGAAAGTTGAAGGGGGAATGGGGGAAGATATGGGAGAGAGCAGATTGAGGGAGGGGATACTCAGTGGGAATTCTGTTTTGGGGTGGTGAGTAGGGTAAATTGGGGAGAAAATGTGTAACTCAAAATCTTGTGGAAATGAATGATGTAAACTAAAAAATAAAAAAAGAGGAAAAAAAGAATATCAAGGGAATTAGTAAAAAAAAAATGCAAAGGAAGGTGATCCACCCGTTTGAGATCTAAAATTATCTTATTAAGTGGCAATCATCAAAACTATTTGGTAGTGGCTAAGAAATAGAGTGGAAGATCAGTGGAATAGGTTAGTACACAAGACACAATAGTAATGACTATAGTGCTCTACTGTTTTATAAACCCAAATATTCCAGCTTCTGGGATAAGAACTCACTATTTGATAAAAACTGCTGGGAAAACTGGAAAATAGTATGGCAGAAACTAGGTATAGATCAACATCTTACACTGTATACCAAGATAATGTTGAAATGGGTACATGATTTAGATGTAAATGATGGTACCATAAGCAAATTAGGAGAGCTAGGTATAGATTACCTGTCAAATCTATGGAGAAGGGAAGAATTTATGACCTAACAAGAGCTAGAGACTATAATGAAATGCAAAATGGATAATTTTGATTATACTAAATTAAAAAGATTTTCCACAAAGTCAATGCCACCAAGATTAGAAGGAGAGCAAAAAGTTGGGAAATAATTTTTATAGCCAATGTCTCTGTAAAGGCCTCATTTATCAAATATATAAAGAACTGAATCAAAATTTTAAGAATACAATTCATTCCTCAATTGATAAATAGTCAAAGGATATGAACAGGCAGTTTTCAGATGAAGAAATTAAAGCTGTCAGTAATCATATGAAAAAATGTCTTAAATAAATAAATAAATAAATCTTAAATAAAGTGATTAGAGAAATGGAAATTAAAACAACTCTGAGGTACCCCCTCCAACCTATAAGATTGGTTAATATGATAGGAAAGGAAAATGATAAATATTGGAGCAGATATGGGAAAACTGGGACACTAATGCATTGTTGGTAGAATTGTGAACTAATCCAAACATTCTGTAGAGCAATTCGAAACTATGCCCAAAGGGCTATAAAACTGTGCATACCTTTCGATCTAGCAATACCGCTACTAGATTTATATCCAAAAGAGATCATAAAAAAGGGAAAAGGATCCACATGTGCAAACATATTTATAGCAGTTCTTTTTATAATGGCAAGGAATTGGACATGGATGTGATGCCTATCAATTGGGGAATGGCTGAAAAAGTTGCGCTGTATGGTGATGAGCTGGGAGAGTTCAGAAAACTCTGCAAAGTTTTTTTACATGAAATCATGCTGAGTGAAGTGAGCACAACCAGGAGAACATTGTACACAGAAACAGCAACATTGTGCAATGATTAGCTATGATAGATATCGTTCTTTTCAGCAGTACACTGATCTAAGACAATCCCAGACAACTCCTAATGGAAACTATTGACCACATTCAGAGAAAGAACTGTGGAGTCAGAATGCAGATCAAAGTATACTAGTATCACTTTTTTTTGTTTTTTATTTCTCATGGTATTTTTTCTTTTTGTTCTGATTCTTCTTTCACAGCATGGATGGATGTGGAAAAGTGTTTAACATGATAGTACATGCATGATCTATATCAAATCATCTGCTGTCTTGGGGAGGGGGGGAGGTAAGAGAGGGAGGAAGGAAAATTTGGAACTCAAAATTTCACAAAAGTGAATGTTGAAAACTATTGATATACACAATTGGAAAAAATAAAATACTATTAACCAAAAAAAAAAAGTTCACAATCCTCTCAAGTGAATAACTGGTTCCTTGAGTCCTACATAAGCAGATAACATATATTATGGCTCTCAGATGTAGACCAGCCTTTGTTCCACAGAAAATGACAGACTATGCAAAGGGTTCAAAGGAGGAAGAGAATTTCATACTGAAAATGATAATTGAACAAAAAATGTCCAAAAAAAATTTTAAATGCATGTAACAGAGGCATCACAGAGGCCATGAACACTATGTAAATGTAAAACACTGAAATAATCTACTAGACTTCTCATGAATGAATAAAATAAACAAATTTCTCTCTTTATCTATCTCATAATAAAATCTAGCTAGGGACTCTCCTCATGTCACTCAGAATGGAACTGCAATGACCACTCACTGCTCGACAGCACCTCTTGTCTGGGTGTGATCTTTGCCCCACTCAGCTTCTGACTTGAGTGTATTCACAAATCCTCGGTAAGCCTGGGGTTCCCTTTCTACCCACCCACTTCCAGAGGCTCCCAGTTTGGTGCCAGACTTATTGAGCTCACCTGATCAACATCATCACTTGCGTAGCTTGGAGCTATGGTACTCAAACAATCCAAGAGCTTCAACTACCCCAAATATCAGGGATTAGAACAGAGTACCAACATGCCAGAAGAAAGTTCATTTATTAAGCACTTACTTTATGCAAAGAATAATATTAAACTCTAGGAACACAGAAAAGGAAAGTAGTCTGCTCATAAGGAGCTCACATTTTAGTGGCGGAAATGACACATATGGGAGGTTTCAATTTCAAGGAAGTCAGGTTGTTCTTAGGTTGAAGTAGCAAAGCATATGATTATGCATCTTTTAAAATTTCATTACTATTAATATAATCATACTGATTTCTGCTTTTGATCTTGACATGCACTTTAGGGATGACAATTTTCTTTTCTGGGTTTCTAGTAGCTGTAGGTGCTGATAAGTCAGCAAGAAAGTTGCCAAGGTTGCTTCCTTGGACTATGGATTTAGGATCCAGGCTGAAAGCCAGCCCAGGTTGTGAGGAAGAGCTACTATTCCTGGGCTTCTTAGGGTTACTTGATCTGTTGGTTGCAGTTAGTATGGAACACAGGAGAGGTCATACTTTTAAAAAAAGAAAGGAAGCAAGGAAGAAAGCAAGAAGGAAAGAAAGAAAGAAAGAAAGAAAGAAAGAAAGAAAGAAAGAAAGAA
>NW_027186349.1:10661948-10681909 GCF_028583685.1 Petaurus breviceps papuanus
AAGAAAGAAAGAAAGAAAGAAAGAAAGAAAGAAAGAAAGAAAGAAAGGAAGGAAAGAAGGAAGGAAGGAAGGAAGGAAGGAAGGAAGGAAGGAAGGAAGGAAGGAAGGAAGGAAGGAAGGAAGAAAGAAAGGAAGAAAGAAAGGGAAAGAAAGAAAGGAAGAAAGAAAGGGAGAGAAAAGAAAGGAAGGAAGGAAGGAACGAAGGAAGGAAGAAAGGAAGGAAAGAAGGAGGGAGGGAGGGAGGAAGGAAGGAAGAAAGGAAGCAGCTAGATCACTCAGTGGATAGAGCACTGGGACTGTAGTCAGGAAGGCCTGAGTTCAAACTTGACCTCAGATACTCACTAGCTATGTGACCCTGGGCAAATCATTTAACTGCTGTTTGCCTTAATCCACCAGAGCAGGAAATTGCAAACCACTCCAGTATCTTTGCCAAGAAAACCCCATACAAGATCACAAAGAATCAGACATGACTAAATGACTCAACAATAACAACAAGATCCTGGAAAGCATTGACTGGTGAGCTTAATTAGTCTCTCTCTCAAAATACAGACACTTTATGTCTGCCTACCAAACACTCCCCATTCACTTTGGCCCTTCACCATGTAAGCCACTCTCATAAATATCACAGAGGGTTGCCAAGGTCCAGAACTCTAGCTCCACATGCCAACAGCTTCAGTTTTAGGGCAGTGGTTCATAGAGGAGCCTCTTCTTTTCAGGGAATCATGCTATTATTCTTTTCCCATTAAGTGGCAACTATTCAACTACTATGAAAATCAAGAATTTTTATGCATTTTCTCACCCATGGGAATTTTCCAAGGCTGGAAATATCAATTCATAATATTATTACCTGTGCCTGACCTGTGCTCAAAAAGGAAATAGAATAGAAGGAAGTGTCCTTTACCTGTAGGTCCAGAAACACCCTTTTTAGTTCATCTGGACAAGAATTGTTCTCTTAGAAGGTACTTCTCCTACAAATCACCCACCATTTTCTGCTCTTTTCCAGGAGGGAAGGCAGAAGAAAAAATGCTTTTCCTACAACCTTAACCTTTTGGATGCACTCAGATCTGGAAGTCCAAGAAAGAGAAAGCTTTTGAAGAGGGAAAGATGAAAAGAGTGAGTTATCTCTCAGCTCATTCTTAGACACAACAGACGGGACAACTCCCAAGGTCAGAATGTATTTCTACAGACTGTCAGTGGCCAATTATCTTGGAGGAAACACCAGTCTATAAGGACCAGTCAGAGGAATCCCCCTATGTTCTTTCATGAAGCAGATAGGGTTAGTGTCCATATCCATGGAAAATGACCTTTCTGTTATCAAGTATATGCAGAAAACTCACCAAAAGAATTAGTGGTTCTCCTGATGACCTATCTTACAACCTGACATTACAATTGTTTTTTTTCCAAATCAACCATCTCCATTTGGGCCCTTGTCCAGAAGGTGATGTCAGAAAATATTAGAGCTAAGAGGAATTTTAGACATCATAGTTTAATTTTCTCATATCACAAGTGTGAAAACAGAAGTCTAGAGAGCTTAAATAGTAAGCCAATGGTCTTCCTGATGGTTCATTGAAGAGCTAAGACTTGACTCCCAGTCATGTGCAAGATTCATGTAAGAAGAGAACTATTCAATACTAAAAATGTATAGCTCATGATTTATTATATGCAAGCCTATTATACTCTGCTAAGCAAAATCTTTTTACAAAGATCCTTTGTCTACTAAAGCATACTAGCTCTGAACATGAAATATAGTCATCTTTCTTCCTTTGTCTCCTCATACCCACCCTCTAATTAGAAACATGCATGCAAAACCAAGGTTCATCCACGTTTGAACCATTTTTTTTTGTGGAAGGCTTTGATTTGTCATAGGGAAACAGAAAACTTTGTTACCTATTCTGGTCAATTGTGCAATAAATATTTTTGTTTTATTGTACAGCTTAAATGCTGTATTTTGGGTTCATTGTTGATCTTAGAGCCTTAGGGTTGGAAGGGATCTTGGGAGATATTATGTTCATTATTTGAACTAGTACAACCATCTTTCTTGTAATATCTTTGACAGATAGTGTTACCTTGGAGTATACATTTTAGTGACTTCTTGACTGTGTCTATTTGATGTCAAATAGAGGTAGCTAGGATGTAGCAGGAAGATACCTGCATCTGGAGTCACAGGACCTGGATTTGAACCCTGGCTCTGCTACCTTACCATTCATGTGACCTTAGCAAATCATTGAACCTCTGTAATCTTCGGTTTACTCAATTGTAAAGCTGGTTAAATGTAATGATTTCTGAGTTCAGTCTTCCTAGCCTTAAGCCCTCTAAATTCAATGTCAAATTCTGGATGAAAATAATTTTTAAAATGAAAATTGATATAGTGTTTTAAGGTTTGCAAAGTGCTTTCCATATTTCATTTGTTCTTCAGCAACCTTGTAAAGTAAATGCTTTATCTTTTTTTCTGCCGTTACACAGACACACACATATAGAATATATGGCAAAATATGATACTATATATGTTCAAATTTAGCCATAATTTCTTTTCTTTAAACTTCTAGGTAGCCTATGGCCCAAAGCAAATTGTACAAAGAAATCAATATGTACTGAACATTTATAAACACTAATTTTTCCTTGGTGTTTATGATTTAAGAAATCATTTTTCTTATGATGACCCTATGACAGACGTACTATAAACACCTGTTATACCCCTTTTAATAGTGAAAAAATTAAAGACTTTGTGACTTGCCTTGGGAAACCCATATGTTGGAACTGGGAATTCAGACACACATCTTCTAGCTACAAGTCCAATTTTGTTTTCATGTTGTCTAACTGTGTGCTTAGTATTGTGTTGTGTGCCATAGAGGTTTCAGTTGTCTAACTGTGTGCTTGGTATTATGTTGTGTGCCATAGAGGTTTCAGTAGAAGTGTAATATTTGATCCCTGCCTTCAAATATATTTTAATTCGATTGGAGAGACAAGACTAACACATATGAAATAATAGCTAAGTATAAAAGTATGAATGAGGTAGGTGTGATTATAAAACCATGTGATGGATATTTAAGAAAACATAACAAAGCTTATACTTACAAATATGTACTGACTGTCCCCTTCCAGGCAGTCCCCATGGGAGGCCACACATGTTTTCTATTGCTTAAAATATTTTTGGAACACATCTTTTAGAGCTGCCTCAGAGATTGGCACGTTCTTTTGAATACCCCCATTGGTGGCAAATGTTGGTCCTTTGAGGATGGGTTTGACTTTTGAAAAAATCCAAAACTCATTCAACATCCAATCTGGTTAACATTTTTTTCTCCAGTGGTCCACTCAAGACTTGGAATTGTGTCCATATGGAATTCTTTGTTTTAAGGAGATCATAGTAGATACTCTTAGGAAACCAGTTTATAAAAATGATTAGGATCTAATAGATGGAAGGGAACAATTGAGACTTTTCATGGAATGTTAATTATAGGCAAAGATGACTCAATCATTTATACAAATAAGAAAAAAAATACTGGCAATAAACCACTCACTTTTGTTATTTGGTAGAGCACACACAATGAATATTTATTGCTTCATCAGGTCAAGTTTCCACTAGTAAAGGAAGCCTGATTTTAATGGATAGAAAGAACATAGACTTAGAAGTCGGTAATCTTGGATTCTAGTTTCAGCAGCAATGACTTATTGTATGACTCTGGCAAATTGCTTCCCCTTTCTAGACCACAGTTTCTACATCTATAAAATGGGACTATTGGACTAGATAATCTTTAATTTCTTCTTCACTTTTGACCTTCTATGATTTAATTTATAAGAATTTTTAAAAAATAATTTTAAGGATTATAGAGTTGGCAGTTAAAAGAGGATTTTTGTTAGGTAAGACTGGGCAGAATGTCCTTTCAGATCCCTTTCAATCATGAGATTCTGGAATTCCATGGAGATGAAGCTTAATAATATTGTTCTTGGTTCAGAATAATGTGTGCCCACCAAGTAATGACACTGATACCCTGTTAGCTCACTTATGATCCTGGACAGGTTACTAAACTAAGTCCTGCAGAGGTAAGGATCAATTATTTATTTATAATTAAAAATTAGAGGATTAGATGAAATGATCCCAAATGTCCTTCTTAGCTCTTGCATTTAATGTATGATCACATGATCTGACTAAAAGGAATTTCAAAAGATTTCCACATATGGTTTGAGCAAGGCAGAATCATTGAAGTAAGTCCACACTCTCTGAAGGTGATTACTTTTGAAAAAGATAATGTGTATATATATATATATATATATATATATATATATATATATATGTAATGTTAGCATTGTGTACTTGTACATATCATTTTTGTTGCTTTTTTTCACTGCATATTTAATATATGTTTAATTATTTTGCAAACTCCCCAAAGACAGATATCATGACTTGGGAACAAAGGAAGGTAAAGGAACAGACATTTATTAAGTGCCTACTATAGGGTTAAGCATTTTATAAATATCATCTTATATGATCCTCACCACAAGTCTGGAAGGTAGGTACTATCATGATCTCCATTTTATAGTTGAGGCAGGCAGAGGTTAATGGACTTGCTCAAGGACTCCTAGATAATAATAAGATGACAGATTTGAATTCAAGTCTTCCTGACTTTCAGCTCTATAGTTAATGATCTTGTGATTCTCAGTATTTTTTCCTCAGAGGCTCTTAATACCATCTACTGGGTTATGGAGACAGTGCCCACACTGGTGCAATCACAGATACTTAATGGATCAATGGGCTGAAATTCTGTAGCAAATTGAGAAAAGGGGGAGTAGGATGGCTAGGAGATTGGGAATCATGCTATAGGAAGACCACTTAAAATAATGAGACATATTTAACCAGAAGAGAGAACTCAGGGGCAGACATGATTGCCTTTTTTAAATATTTGAAGGGCTATTACATAAAAGAAGGATTAAATTTTATTAGTCTGGCTCTGAAGGACCAAAAGAAAGATGTTACAGAGACAGATTTGGAACCAATTTAAGGAAAAATCTTTCCAATAATTAGAGTTGTCCAGGAGTGAAATGGATTGCTTCAGTAAGCAGATAGAACATCACCACTGGTTAATGATTATTTGTCAGGGATGTTATAGAAGTTGTGCTTCAGGTTGGATTAAATGACGTTGGAGGTACCTTCTAAGGCTAAGGTTTGATGATAAGATTGGATTAAAGCAGGAAAATTCTGGAATCATGGAAGCTGGGTAGGGGGTTGTACTAATCAAGACATGAGATAAAATTAAGGCAGAAGTGTTTTATTTTCAATTTGTATTAATAAAGCAATTACTCCAGTTGTCCATTTTACATTGCGTGTAAAGAAAAAAAGCAAGAAGGAAAAAACTTACTTAAATGGAAACAAAAAGAAAATGATGTGAAGAAACAAGATTGACTGTACAGAAAGTCAGGTAAATGGGGTCACTAAAATGCCACAATAATGATAGAGCAAATAAATCTAAATTTCAATAGTCTCCAAAGAGTTGATTTTTGACACAGTTTTATTTGCTTCATAAATATGAGGTCCTCATCTGGATATAATTGAGTCTTCCCAATTGTAGTCCAGAAAGTTATTTGTTGTTGATTTTTAAGATATGGCCAAGTCTGAGAGGTCTTGGAGTAAATATTTTAGAATTACAAAAATGCCCAAGAAAACAAAATTAACTAAATACCAACAATTCTTCAATACTGACTCAGAGAATATGACATTTTGACTGAATATCAACCTTGAAAATATCATATTTTCCCAAACACTTGACTAGGAAAGCCTGAAGAAAACAATATGGCAACACTCCCTGAAGATGAACACTCTGAAGAGTTTTAGAATGAGGAAGTATGACATAAATTGAAGAGTCTTGAGTAATTTACCCTACCTATATCCCTTTTTGAATATACACCACAGTTTTGCAAAAGACTGATCATACGTGTTATGAAGTCCTTTATTTCATTCAGAGGTACTGGCGATTAATGGATGATGGGGGAGGGGGAGGGGCTTTGGGTGGTGCCATGGTTGCTTTGAATGAATATGTATAAGTTTGATGGGGCGATCACCATATAAGGCCATAAATGTAAGACCGCGATATGATTGGCTCGGACTCGCTATATATATTTTCTCGTGTGAGAGGGCTCTCTCTCTCTCTCCGCCATGTAACTGCTGAAGAATAAACCACCCCGCTTCACTCCTCCGCCTTCTGTCTGGTGTTTTTCCCCGTGAGGGGCCGGTGACGACCGAAGACCCGGGATGGGTAAGTAAGAGGGCCGTAGGGCTAGTCGTCTAGATCTGTTGTAAGGGTAAACGCCCGCAACAAATGGATAGCCAGGAAGAGTGATTTAACTCCTACCTTAGACACATTTAGACTGAGTGATGGAGGACAAGTCACTTGAACTTTCAGTGTTCCAGGCAACTTAAAAAAAAAAAAAATATATATATATATATATATATATATATATATATATATTAGAGGCAATGGGAGTTAAGTGACTTGCCCAAGGTCACATAGTAAGTGTCTGAGGTAAAATTTGAACTCAGGCCCTCCTGACTCCAGGGTAACTCCTAGCTGTCCCTTCCCAGGCAACTTTTGAGATTATGAGTTTCAAGAAAGTTGCCCACCTGCAGTGATGTAGAGAGTTTCCTTGCTTGGAGTTCCCTACACCAGTGAAATCACTGTACATTTTCTGTGAGCCTGCTATTTCAATCCAGTCTTTTTCTAAGTTCCTGTTGTTAATATGTGGGCTGTTAATAAAGGGGCCCATTAAGTTTTTAAATTTTTTTTTAAATTTCAGACAAATAGTAAATCTTAAATACATAAGAAAAGAAAAAAAACAGAAAAAAATATAAAATAAGAATAGATTAAAAACTAGGTCATATGTACAGCAGAGAATAGGAGAGGCTTCAGAATACATAGCAATAACTTTTCATTTCAAGAAAGCCTATATATTAAATACTGTATGTTATGTTTAAAGCTGTCTATCTTTTCTTTGCTCCCTTGTAGGTTTTCTTTTGTTCTCTGCTGTACATTTTTACTTTGTTCTTTTTTCTCTCTTCCTCTCCCCTCCCTGCCACTCCAAGGCTATAACTGAGCATGTATATATTTATATATAGGTATTGATATATACATACATATATGCATATACATATACTTTCCCTAAGAGAGTCTACTCCTCATCTTGTTTTTATGTTTGCGCATATCTTTTTTTCCTATTTCTCCTAACTCCTCTACTTTACTTTTACCTGCTACCTTGCCCACCTATTACTTTTGCCAGCCCAACTCCAGCAATCCCTCCCTTATATCCATTAACTTTTAAAAATAACTTTATTTCAACATGAAAGACAGAAAGGCAGCTCAGTGGATACAGCGCTGATCCTGGAGTCAGGACGACCTGATTTCAGCTCTGGCCTCAGACACTGCCTAGCTCTGTGGACCTTGGGCAAGTCATTTAAACTTGTTTGCCTAAATTCCCATATCCGTAAATCAAGGTAGTGAAGGAAATGGCAAACCACATCATTTTCTTTGCCAAGAAAACCCTACATGTTGTCACAGAGAGTCAGACATGACTCAAATGACTGAACAACATTTCAATGTATTTGATTTTGTTTCTAATCCTATGTATTTTTTGTATATTTAAAACTCTGAAAAAAGACTCATAAACTGATAAAGGGGTTTATGACATAAAAATGATTAAGAATTTCTGACCTAATCCAGTGACTATATTAGACAATCTGATCTTATCTAATCTTTATTTAACAGTTAGGAAAATTGAAGCCCAGGGAAAAGAAATGACTTGCCAAGTGACAATGCTGTCATTTGAACCTAGGGCCATTAACCTTAAATGTCTCTGTGCCACCCTTGCTTTAGGAAAGGGTGTGGCAAAAGTGGTTTCAGAGATATTACTAAGGCCATGTATGAATAGAAAATAGAAAAAAATTTAAAAGGTAAATATATATGTGCATATATATGCATATATGAGTGTGTGTGTATGTGTATATACTTATGAATGAAAATAGAAAAAAATATGAACAGAATTGGCTGATCATGTGATTGAATGGGAAAGGTGAAAACTTCTCAGGCCACAAGTTTTCTTGTGGATGCAAGCTGGAATTTCGGCTTTCCCCTTCTCCCTTTTTTCCCCCTACTTTACTACTGCCACATCATACGTTATATGCCACATCATAATGCCACATCATTGCCAAATGAGGACATGAACAATACCCTGGTTCCCTGCCCACCTCCCAGCCAATAGGGGATTGGAGAGCTTCTTTGTTCCTTATCATTGGAAGAGATATCGAGCTCAGATTGTAAGCCTGTCTCTCAGCCAATGGGAGAAGGGACAGTGGTAGGAGGGGGCTTGACTACGTTAGGGTACAAATTCTTGTTCCATCTTCTGTAACTTGCCTCCTCTCCCTGATCCATCATGGAGAAGACTGCATTTTTCTAATGGGGGAAGAGAATAAAAATTTCCTGTTTTTATCCTGAGAAACCTCCATTTTCTTGATTAAATTTTGAATGCAGTTTTTCACCCCACACATGATGAAAGTAAAGAATAAAAGATAGACTTACTACTCTACTGGCTTCCACTAAATAGTGAAATAACCAGAAGAAAGTCTCCAGGAAATTGTGTAGATATTCTATGTAAATGCTAACAAAAATTGCATAGGTTCAGGAAAGCATGAATGAGTTATGATCTACATTGGCTGACAACAAACTAAAACTGAGATACTGGAGGGGACAGAAGAAATGGAAGATAGGGAGGGGAAGCGAACAAGCTTTTATTAAGTGCCCACTCTGTGCCAGGCACTTGCTAAGCTCTTTAAAAATGTTATCTCATTTGATCCTCAAAACAACCCTGAGAAATGGATACTATTATTATCCCAATTTTACAGTTGAGAAAATAGATGACGGAAGTTAAGTGACTTGACCAAGGTGATACAGTTGAAACCAGATTTTGAATTCATGTTTTCCTAATTCCAGTTATTGCACTCATATCCATTTCACCACCTGGCTGACCCTTGTGAATCAATTCACTGAGATATTTAAATAAAAATCAGGATTATTGTTGAGTGGTGTTTGACTCTTCATTAACCCCATTTGGGGTTTTCTTGGCAAAGATACTGGAGTGGTTTGCCAGTTCCTTCACCAGCTCATTTTACAGATGAGGAAATTGAGGCAAAATTAAATGACTTGCCCAGGGTCAAACAGCTAGTAAGTGTATGAGGCCAGATTTGAACTCACAAAAGAAAGAGTATTCCTGATTCTAAGCCCAGTTCTCTATCTACTGCACCACCTTTCTGCCCAGGCTACAGATCACTTAACCTCACAGCACCCAAGGCAACTTTCTAAGAGTGTAAGTTGGGAAATAGTATTTCATTTGCATTGGTGGGGAAAGGTTCCTCACTGGGAGTTCACTATGAATGAAATCACTATATACATATAACTGATTTTCACTGCATATGTACACAAGGCTTTTGGTTCTTACACAGCCCACTTCTGGTGCCAGAACAAGAGGGTCTCTGTCATTCTTCTAGGTCTAGATCTATCATGATCCCATATAACTTTATGAATATTAGTAGCAGTAATAATAACTGAAATTTATATAGCACTTTAGAATGGCAAAACACTGTTTATATCTTATTTCATTTTATCCTGATAATGACTGTGAGACAAGCCATGAAAAAGTTTACATTCTAATAGGAGAGATAATACACAAGGAGGAATGAGTAGTGGTTAGGCAAGGGCATGTGAGTCTAGAAAGTTTTGGAAAATTAAAGTGATAGTGAGTGGAATAATGGCAGCATTGATTTGATAATACATCAGGAGGAAAACTGATTGGTTTGATTGGAGCACCAACATTTTAAGCTACATTTTTGTACAGTGTTTAGTTTTAATGCTCCACTGAGGCAGAAAGACAGCTCTAACATGATTTATTTTAAAAAAACCATAGTGGTATTCATATCCACTTGTACAACACAGAGAACTCAATGAACATTTTTTAAAATATCAAAACTATAAAGTATACAAGATAATTTATTGAGAACCTAGGATCAGATCTATAAAATGAATTACTGTCAGCAGTGGCAAATCCAGAAGCTGATGTGAAAACATATGTCATGTATATGACCATATTGTTTTACTTTTTTATTCAATGACTTTATTGAGAATAAAATGCAATGAAAATCCACATTTACTTTAAGTGTCATTGATTTTCATGATATAAACATTTACTCTCTTTAACTACATTTGCAATGAGGACTATACAATGGTAGCATTACCTCAATGTTTGACAGACTGCACAGGAGTGGACAAAAATGAATTAGAAATCCTACCAGCAGTTGACTAAATTGCACAGAACAGTTTATAGTTCTTGTTATCATTTTTTTTTTTTGCCATATTTAAACATCACATCCATGATTGGTTACCGTGGTCTTTCTTTGCATTTCATTGAAATGAATAAAAGTCTTTGAAGGAATAATGGAATATGAAATGCAAACAATATTTGAGCACACTGCCTATAGACCCCCAAATAGACAATGATTTGGGACAATGTTAGTGTGCTATTATTCATTTTGTTAATCGATTATAGCCTTGTTAAACTGAGAAAGAGTTTAGGAGGAGTCTGAGGAAAGAAAGCTTTGTGGATCCTTTGTATTGTGAATTTACTGTTTTACCTCGCATCTTTTTTAACACAATTAAATAAAGAAAAAATAACAGCTAAAGATATTCCCAAAGAGGCAAGAAGGAGTTAATGGATATTTCTAAGAATAACTTGAAGGTAGAGGATAATGTGAGAAGATGATAGATAAAAGAGGTACAAGCAGCTGTAGAGAAGAAAAGAGAAAGTTATTTCTCCAGTTTATGACAAATCAAATTGTATAGATGGAGAAAGTATAATGACAATCAGGAATGTGAAAGCTGGAAATGCCCAACTTCCAAAAAAAAAAAGACTTTTGGTCTTCTCTAAACTTTTTCTTGGATCTTCCATATCTATAAAGAGTAAATTCATAAATTGACAAGCCTAGATCTATTGTGTTTTATCCAAATTATAAGGATAAATGGACCTTGGAGAGAGCAATTAAAATTTCATTTATGCATTCATATATTATATATTTTTATCACATTAATTTCAAAATATATCAACTGTCTTTTTACTTGCCCATTGAGTCATCATGTGTAACAAAGATTTAAAAAGAAAAAAAATGCAACAAGTCTAAACAATTCATTTATTCTGTCTGATAGTATCTTTACCCATAGTTCTCCAACTCTTCAATGAATGGAGGGATGAACATTTAGATAAAGCAATCTAATTAGCAAACAGCATTATTGCTATCTGCTTGAACTCTTCCTACCTGTAGGCCTATACCTTCTCAGTCTCCTTGGCTAAATGTTTGTGTAGGTCATTCCTGTTAACCATGGGTGTATCCCAAGGTTCTTTCTTCAGTCCTCTTCTTTTTTCCCTCTATAATACACAGCATGGTAATCTCAGTAGCTTTCAAGGCTTCAATTATCAGCTCTACAAAAGTAATTCCGAAATCTATATTGTTTGTCTTTTGTTTTGAAGAAGACTAGTGACATCACAGGGTAATGTCTTGATATATGTGAATTGGATTTCAGTGAGGCAGAGTTGCATAAAATCATCAGCCTCACTCTCTCTTCCAGTCATCAAAATCCAGTGGCAAGAAAATAAAAAGTCAGGATGACTGGTGATGGCCCAAGATGCAGTGATGAACTTGGCATCTTCAATGTTTGGCCAAGCTCTAAGGGCTCCCTGGAACCTGCTTCAGCTGCCTTCGTAGATTGTTGGGACAAGTTGTTCTCAGAAATCTAAATACCCAGCACTTATCTCCAGTCTCACACCATCAATTTCCCTTTAGACATACCAAATCGCATGTCCTCTAGGTATCTCAAAGTCAACATGTACAAAACAGAACTCAATTACTTTTCCTCAAAACCCTTCTCTTTCCCTGACTTTCCTGTTATTTCCAGGAGCACCAATATCCTCCCAATTTCCAAGGCTTTTAATCTTAGGGTCACCCTTGAATCTTCACTGGTGTTTATATCACATATTCAATTTGTTTTAAGTCTTCCTTTTTCTATCTTCAAAATATTGTATGAGCCTCCTTCTTTCCACTTCCCTAGATCTTACCCTGGCACAGGCTCTCATCACCTCACAACTAGAATAGATTGCAATAACCTGCTTGGTCTCTTTACATTACATTTCTCTTCACTTTAATCCATCCTCTATTCAGCTGCCAAAATGATTTTCCTAAGAGCATGTCTGATCATGTCACTGCAACTTTGGTCCCTATCAATAAATTACACTGGCTACCTTTTGCTTCCAGGATAAAATGTGACTTTCTGTTTGGTATTTAAAGCCCTTCACAACCTGGCCCCTTCCTATTTTTCCAGGCTTTACTCCTCTCCACATACTCTATGACCATACTATACTCACCTATTTGCTCTTCTCCATACTATATATCTTCTCCTGATTCCATGTCTTTTCACTGGCTCTCTCACATGCCTTGGATCCTCTCTTTTCCTACTACTATCTCCTAGCTTACTTGAATTCTTTAATAACTACACTCAAATCCCACTATCTGTAAGACCTGTTTCAGTTCCAACCCTTTCATTCTGGTTTTCCCTGCCTTCCCTCTCCCCTCCCCCCCACTGCTAGTGCCTATCCTCTGAGATTAACTTCCACTGCATAGTACATATTTTATATGTACATAGTTGTTTGCATTTTTCTCTGCCCATTAAAATGTGAGCTCCTTCAGATCAGGGACAGTGTTTATGCTTTCTTTGTATACCCTGCTCTTACCACAGTGACTGCTACATAGTAAGCCATTAATAAATATTTGTGGATTGTCTGACAAATGTGCTACCTGGCAATTAAAATACAAAAGTCAGGATAATTTAATCAGGATAAAACTCTGATTAAATAATGTTATTTCATTGACTTTAGTGTTAAACTCATTGGGCAAGATTTCTCTGCTTCAAAGATGTGTTGTTTGGTCATAAAGCACTTTGTTACAATTGGGGTTGATTTTTGTGTATTTTCTAAATGAAAATGACAGCTGTATTCATAGACTTCTTCAATAAAATTTGAAAGTATGGATAACTTTGCTTTTTTCCCTGCAACTGAGACAAGTGCTTTCAAAGTTTATAATTCTGTTGATGGATATATAATGCCAAAATATACAAACACACAATCCATTTATTTTAATGTACCCATAAAGCAAAGCAGAGGCAGGTGTTCATATTTGTTGGGATAAAAATACATTTCACTTCAGTTGGTATTTTTTTATTTCACCAAAGCCCACATTTACAATTTGCCTCACAGAATTTGCTGGACCTACTGGATAATATTAAAGGAGGATGAATACCCAGTATCTTTAAAGATAAAATACAATAAACATTTATTAATAATCTACCTACTATATAAGTGGCACTGTGCTAAATACTGGGGATATAAATAAGAAAAAGTATACTCCCTTCCCTCAAGGAGTTTATAATCTAAGACAACACAGAAAAACAAACTGAAAGAGGGTGGGGAAGGTACCTGGTATAGGGACTTGATGATGGCGGAGTTGTAGCCATGGAGAATAGCTGGTGAGAAATGAAGAATTGGTTGTACTTCTGAGCCCTTTTTAAATGGAGACATAAGAATGACTCTTTAACTTATGTGAATGTTATGAAGATCATAGCATCATAGATATAGAGATAAAACTATGTCAGAGACCTTTTAAGCTAACCCCTCAATTAAATGATTTTTCTTCATTGTATTTTATTTTCTCCTGAAAATATTTTATTTTTATTCATATTGTACATATTTTATTTGTGTTTGTTTATGTTTATATATTTATCTTCCCCTTGAAACACACACTATTATATATATGTGTATATATATATATATATATAAAATATAACTTCTTTCATTCCCACCTCATTACAAAAAAGGAAAAAAAAGAAAACCCTTCCAATAAATAAACATAATCAAGCAAAACAAATCCCCACATTGTCCTTGTGCAAAATACATATATCTCACTTCAAAGCTCATCACCTTTCTGTTGGGGATATGGTAGCATGGATCATCCTTAGTCCACATGGCTGGTCATTACACTGATTGGAATTCTTAAGTCTTTCAAAAGTATTTGTTTTTACAATGTGGTTACTCATTAATTGGTCTCCTGGTTCTGCTTACTTCTGTCTGTATCAGTTGTTAGATATCTTCCAAGAGCTTCCTGAAACTTTCTCTTTCATTTGTAACCAATTACATTTGTAACCTCATTCAAGAAAAAAAAAAGCACTATATAAATGTGTTATCATCATGATGGGAATCACTGAGGTCTATATACACATCCACATCCACACACACATCCATGTGTATATATATATATATATATATATATATATATATATATGGAGAGACAGAGACAGAGAGACAGAGAGAAGACAGAGACAGAGAGAGTAGATACAGAAAAACCTGGAGAAAACAGATATGTGTACAAAAAATTCAGGTCAGTAAACCAAGAACAAGGAATCATGCATAGGAACGATACTGGATAGAATCATGAAGCAGTGAAAGATCAACTGTTTGTAGAGGCAGGAATCAAAGGTAAGGGAAAGATTTGGGTGAGGAATGAACAGAAGTAAAGAAAAATACCCTAGCTGAGAAGAAAAGGTGGCTTTCTGGGGAAAGCTTCTCTAGGTCAAGCTCTTCTATTTATTAAGCATCTGGAATCAGGATACAGAGAGAAATTCACACATTAACCAGTAAAAATAAAGCAATGAGATGGAGCAGGAAAGAAACTTAAATGGTGCAACTAGAGATAGTGAGAATTGGATCCCAAGGGATAAATACAGCATCACCAAGAAGGAAAGGGGAATAAAGAGGAATATAGAATGATTCCAGAAAGGGGCCTTGACACTGAGAAGTCATCATCTAATGAGAAGCCAGATCTACAGAGAAACAAGCTTGAAAAAGAGAGATCCAGAGCTTTTGGTTAATTCTAAAGAGTGAGACAACTAGTGTCTTCTATTAAAATTACATTTTGAAATTGAATGAAGAGAAGACACTACCAGCTGAATAAATCTGAAAAACTGCCAGATTTCATGTTATTTTTTTATTAAAATTTAATCTGTGATTGATTTGGGGTAAAATATAGGATGGCTTATGAAATCAAATTCATTACTTTATAACTGCATCTCATAAGGTTTCATATCTAGTTCAGTAAAATGTTAAATTTCAATATAAAAATGCCTTCAAAACAGTTTGAACTTTTTAGAAGAAAATCATTCCATAGAAAAGCAAAAAATCTTAAATGGGGAAGCTGAGAAATAGTGATTTGGATCCCAAGGGATAAAGACCTATTTCCTTCAATGAGTATTTGTTAAGCACTTACAATGCAGGGACACATATAAAGTGGAAAACAACAAAGACAAACAGCAAACATTCCTTGCCCTCAAGGAGCTTGTATCCAATTGGAATTGTATAATTAGAAGTCAGTTACCACTAGAGTGAAAAAGGTGAGATATTAGAGGCTGGATTTTTGTATTTAAAAGAAAGTTAGATTGAAACCTCATTCTGACATCTGAGTGCTTAGTAAACTTTAAATTAACACCATAATGACACCTCTTTTTCCCCTATGACAAACTGTTGTTTGAGTCAACATCTTGAGTTTGTGCAATCAAGAAAAAGATTCTAAGTCCTTTGCCAGATGCACAGTTCAAAAGTCAGAATTGTAATATCATCGTCTAAAGAATTCCCAACACCAGGGGATCTTTCAAGGAATGCTAAAGCATATGGTATTGCTCAGCACCCATGGTGCTCATGGCAAGTCCTGTTGAACCACTGGCTGCCAATAGAAACACAATTGTGAGAAGCCATTTGTGAGTTAGTAAGACTATCTTTAGGGGAGGGAGAAAGTCTTACAAAAAACTAGGATCTCCACCTCAGTCCATTGTCTCGGCACCCAGAATCTTCTGCATTCATATGATGATTAATATCAGTAATAAGTAGATCTATTCTAGATGAAAGTTAGGGACTGAGTGATCAGGGACAAAAAAAATCCTTTAAAAAAAGAAAGAAAAAAGTTTTAGAGTTACAAACTGTGGAAATGCTCAAATAAAGCCCTATGCTCTTTTTATAAAACATTGCAGCCCCTATTTTAACATTGTTTTCATAGACTTCAGCATTCATTTTATAAGAAAGCTACAAAGAATTGAGGGCAAGGCATGTTAAGAGACAGGTCAAAACTATATTATTCTCTTTTCGGCTCTCCTTGCCCTAGCACCATAATCCCTACTTGATTTACAAACTGATTTATTATAAATAAAATATAATGACCTCCCCTTTCCCTCTCTTTTCTCCCAAGCTTGGAGAATCCCACCCAAGTGAAAGGTTTGATATTTTTCTTTTGGTCTCAGTGTACTAGCATTACAGTTTTCAACAGATTGTTCCGCCTTTAAACTGGAAGTGACATTAATCTAATCAAGTCCTGATGGAATGTCTTTCAAATGTTATACCAGCAGTTGTTTTTCTATAAGCTCCTGGGTGGTGTTTTCCCCTTCATTGCAAAGAAATGACATCTTCAGGAAAGCTTCTTGCTATCTTGCCTGACCACATGGAACTTCCCTACAGCCAAAGTCTGATTACCCTGCCAAAATTAGTAGAAGGGCTCAGAAAATCAAAATGAGTTCTTCCTCAGCAAAATGGCAACCAAATCACGGGAAGCTTACAATGGAAGCTTGTTTTCATTCATAATGTAGAACACAAGATTAGTGGTGACACCCATGGACTTTGTGTTCCAGGACTGTAGAAAGATCATTCATTCTTCCTCCTCCCTCAAAGTCTGAAGGTCTCAGTGAAAAAGAGTTAAAAAGAATATTCACACTCTCCTCTCCCTCTCCACATATATAAAAGGTTTCCTCATGGCAGAAGCAACTCCTCCATGTAGTAGAAAGCCAGACAATCTTTAATTGTAAACCCATCTGAAAAGGGGGTTTACCATATGCCCAGAATTTGAATCAAATGATAGGAAACCAAAGGCCTTCAGGATTGTCATTTCTTGTGAAGGTTCAAATGAGGGAAATTGTAGGATTGAAAAATTCATTCTTTCAAAGCCCAATTGCTTGAATTTTTCTGACAGCAAGGCCTGCAATATCAATGATCTTGAACAAATTGTTTAATAACTAGAGCCCATATGTTGCTTATTTATTATTACTATTATTGATTCACTTTTTTTTGGAAGAGACCCCCAAATCCATAATTGTCTTCCTTTACTTAGTTTGGGCTCAGTGGCAAACTCTATACATAGGAATAAGCCTTTGGCCTGAAAAGTGGTTTTATTGGCCAAACCAATTTCCCTTTGCCAAAAATTAGAGTACAAAAATGTTCTAATTTTCAGAAGATGTGAAACAAAGCTATATGTGAAAGCCAAGTCAGGTAATATCAAAGAGAAGATAGAATGACTAGAGGTCTAGCCATGGGTCTGCCCCAACTTCTCTGAGAGTTTTTGGGCAATTCTTTTAACAAAGCTTTGGTTCTCTGCTTCCCTATCTGAACAATAGGAATGTCTACCATCATTCTTTAAAGTTTAAAAACCTGGCTTCAAATGAAATCTGGACAGAACATAAGTAATTTGCCCTGTCACTAAACACTCAGACATACACATGGGTAAACAGTGACCAACCAGAGAAGATGCATGACCTTTTTATATCATTCAGATCTTCCAGTTAGTTAGTGGTCATTGTGGGAAGGAGACAAATATAATGTGTGCTTATCTATTTGGTGGAAGAGAGCATAGGCTCATGGATTTAGGGTTAGAAGGGATTTTAGAAATAATCTAGTCACACCCCTTACAGATGAAGAAGCTGAAATCCAGAAAGGATAAGGAATTTGTCCAAGGTCCCACAGGTTGTAAGTGGTAGAGTATAAATTCAAAAATCAGGTCATATCATTGTAAAATAAACCATCCTTCCACTGTAGCACAGCTAGGGAGAAGAGATAATTCACTAGTTTCCTTCCTCGTATGCAGGAGCTCTTTCCTTTCCAAATAGGGGCACCCTTATGACATATCTCATAGAGGCTCTGGAGTAGTTAGTCTCATGTCTCCTCCCCTTTCTTAAAGTGAAGGAGTCCAATCCCAGTTTTCTTTTGAGTCAGTGCAGAAATGCCTTGTGTCCCAGAGGGAGGGTGAGAAAGTCTGAGGTTGTTATTTAGTCATCCCCACCCTATTTTTAAAAGAAAGGCAGAAAGTAATTTGTAATAAAAACAAATAGATAGATATGCCTCTGGAGGAAAAGTCATAAAACTAAAAGAAAGGCAAGCCAGTTGGAAGCTCTTTTTTCTTCATGTCTTGAACATAGTAGGTGGTTGATTAGACTAGCAAAGTATCCAGGCATCTCCTCCCTCCTCCCTCCAGTGACTCCCATCTCTGAAGCTCCAGCATCCTGCCATGTGCTTGATTCAATCTAATCCAACAAGTTTTCATGAAGATAAAACAAAACAAAATGATCCCTGCCCTGAGGGAAAATTATATTCTTTTGGAAGGAAATGCCATTTATATGTATGACTAGGGGTGAGGTGGTACAATGCATTGAATTTGGAATCAGGAAAACTAATTTTCATGAATTCAAATCCAGTCTCAGACACTTAATAGCTGGGTGACCCTGAGCAAGTCACCTCACCCTGCTTGCCTCAGTTTCCTCATCTGTAAAATGAGCAAGAGAAGGAAATGACAAACCACTCCAGCATCTTTGCCAAGAAAACCCCAATGGGGTCACGACTGAAAATGACTGAGCAACAACAAAGGGTGAAAAATTTGAGAAAAGGCATCCTCGAGGAGTTAGCACCTGAGGTGAGACTTGATGAAAGCTAAGGATTGTAACTGGGCAAGGTGAGGAGGGAGTACATGCCTGGCGGGGAAGGAGGACATTCTGTACAAAGTCCAGAGATAAGAGATGGAAGGTCAAGCAAGGAGGCCAGATTGAGTGGAATATACAAAGGACATGAAAAGGATTTGGACTGCTAGGGTAGAGGTGAGGGTTAAATATACACCTGGTAGGCAGCTTGCAGCCCACAAAACCCTGGACTGCTGCCCCAATCAGATGAAAATGTAACTGGGGCACATTTATCAAAATAAATAAAAATAAAATAAAACAAATAGTATTAATATGTGGTCTTCTAAGTCATTATGTGTCTGTGGGGATCTTTATGTGCAGTTTAGTGGGCACTTTTTATTTGAGTTTGACACTGCTGGTCTGGAGCCAAACTTTGGAAACCTTTAAATGCTCAGCCGAAGAATTTGTGTGTTAATTTAGAGACAATGAGGAGCCACTGTAGCTTCTTGAGGAGGGGAGGGCCATGGGTAGACCTGTGGTTTGTGAAGATGATTTTGGAAAACCCAAAACCTCAATGGAAAGATGAAAAGTTCCACAGAATTGACCTATCTCTCTTCCTTTCTTTCTCTCTTCCTTTCTTTCTCCCTTTCTTCCTTTCTCCCTTTCTCTCTCTCTTTCTTTTTCTTTCTTCTCTCTCTCTCTTTCTTTTTTTCTTTCTTCCTTCCTTTCTCTTTCTTTCTTTCTTTCTTTCTTTCTTTCTTTCTTTCTTTCTTTCTTTCTTTCTTTCTTTCTTTCTTTCTTTCTCTCTTCCTTCCTTCCTTTCTTTCTCTCTCCCTTTCTTTCTTCCTTTCTCCCTTCCTTCCTTCCTTCCTTCCTTCCTTCCTTCCTTCCTTCCTTCCTTCCTTCCTTCCTCTCTTTCTTTCTTTCGTTCTCTCTCTTTCTTTCTCTCTTCCTTCCTTCCTTCCTTTCTTTCTCTCTCCCTTTCTTTCTTTCTCCCTTCCTTCCTTCTTTCCTTCCTTCCTTCCTTTCTTCCTTCCTTCCTTCCTTCCTTCCTTCCTTCCTTCCTTCCTTTCTTTCTTTCTTTCTTTCTTTCTTTCTTTCTTTCTTTCTTTCTTTCTTTCTTTC
>NW_027186349.1:10681919-10708112 GCF_028583685.1 Petaurus breviceps papuanus
TTCTTTCTTTCTTTCTTTCTTTCTTTCTTTCTTTCTTTCTTTCTTTCGCTATTTGGAGGGGGAAAGGCAGGGCAATTGGGGTTAAGTGACTTGCCCAGGGTCACACAGCTAGTAAGTGTTAAGTGTCTAAGGCCGGATTTGAACACAGGTCCTCCTGACTCCAGGGCCGGTGCCACCCCGGAATTTATTTCTTTGTAATGTCAAAGTGGGTTCAAACATCTTTTTTCTTTTTTTCCACTTCAGAATTTCATTATCTTGTGTGAGAACATGGGAGATGCCCTGGAATATTACAAAACCAAAGCTGGAATCACTATTCTAGCCTTTCACTAGACTGCATTTTCTCAAATGTCTGACCTATCTTTCTTCCACAAGGGTGGAAGGACTCAGTTCTGAGGCAGTTTTCGGCTGGGATCACACAGTTTGGCACAGAGGTTATACCTACAGATAGGGGAAGAAGTCATTCCTGAATCTTACTTTTAAGAGTCAATTTTCACCATACCCCAATATGAAGATTTGACTGAACCTGAAATGAATGCAACTTCTCTGGTTACACCCAGGTCTTGTATACAGAACAAATATGATAAATTTTATCCTGTTTGCACACCAGCTGCTTGCCATATGTGTATGCATTGCAGTCTGTTGGCCTTACTCAGGATGTCTGGACTTTTTAATATTATACTTGTCAGTCTCAATATCACTAGAAACCTAAGAAGAAAATTATCAAATGAGATAATTGCTGCTTGATAAGGCCTAGAATATCCAATTATCAGTATCTCTTCTTTGTCTGCCCAGTCCTTTTTGGATATTGCATCCCATTCATGACTTCAAAGGGGCAGCTAGGTTGTATAGTAGATAGAATACTAGGCCTTGAGTTAAGAGGACCTAAATTCAAAGGACAACCTCAGACAATTCCTAGTTGCATGACTGGGCAAATACCTTTATTTCTGTTTGCCTCAGTATCCTACTTCCCAGGGTGAATGTGAGGATAAAATGAGATCATGTTTATGAAGCACTTTGCACATCATAAAGTACTATATAAATGTCAGCTATTATTATAATTCTTATCATTAGCAACCTAATGCTAATTTGTTCTACAGAGCATTGCTATATTAGTTTTCCTAAAACACTGTTTTCATCACAAAACTCTAGGACCAAAAATTTTCAATTCCTCCCTACTACTTATGGAATAAAATTCAAATTCTTTAATGCAACATTCAAAATCCTCCATAATTTGACCCAGTAGATAGTGTTAGATGTTATTCCTACAAATTCTTAAATGAAACTCTTTGGCCAGATTGTTGCTGCCTCAATATCTAGCTACATGCCTTACTCATTGCCATAAATTTTTTTTAATGTAGTATCTTCAACCAAAAACATTTGACATTTTCTACCTTCCCTAAATAATATTGTCTCTGAGTCCCAGTTACTTCTATAGAATGGGACTGTAACCTATTTTTTGAAGATGATACAGAGCAAAATAAGTAATCCTCTGAATGATATATTCAGGATCCAAAGGGATTATAACTCATTAGACATTAGGGCTGAATATAGTAGGATAAAAAAAGATTAAAAAATAAAAATATAGTAAGACAAAAATTTAATAGGAATATATGAATGTCATATGGGGGTCAGAAGATTGACTTCATCAACGTAGGCTGTAACTACTATGGTTAGGAAACAGTTTGTCTTTAAAAGATATGTGGGTCTTGGTGGACTGTAAGCTCAATGTAGGTCAACTGCAATATGACAGCCAAAAGGCTAATGCAAAAAGAGAAGCATAGTTACCTTCCGTGAATAAGAAAGTGATAGTTTAATATATTCTGCTCTGGTCAGACTGCATTAGCAATTTTGTTTAGTTCTGCCTGCTTTTCTTTAAGAAGGATATAAACGAACTGGAGACTGTTCACAGACAAGCAATCAGAATAGCAAAGGACCTCAAGTTTACATGGTAAGAGAGGATTGGTTGAAAGAACCAGTGAATGTTATTGGGGTGGGGGGGGGAGTGGAGAAGACTCAGGGTGACATGAAAAGTATCAAAGAGTATATGAAGAGCTGTTATATGGAAGAGGCATTGAATTGGTTTTGCATGGTTTCATAGGGCAGAACTTAGAGGCAAAGAAGCAAATTTCAACTTGATAGAAGGAAAACTTTTTTTTTCAAATGCTTTATTAACTTCTGATTTACATCATTCATTTCTGCCAGACTCTGAATTACAATTTTTCTCCCCATTTTCCCCCTACCCACTGCCCCAAAATAGCAGTCCCACAGAATATCCCCTCCTCCAATCTTCTCTCTCCCATATTTTCTCCCATACCCCCTTTGACTTTTCCAGTAGGCATGGTGGATCTCTATGCCCCAGTGCCTGTATATCTTATTTCCCAATTCCATGTAAAATAGTATTAATAATAGTGTATATATATATATATATATATATATATATACATACACACTAAACATTGGATTTTAAAACTTTGAATTCCAGATTCATTCCCTTTCTCCCTTTTCACCCACCCTTACTGGGAAGATAAGCAGTTCAGTATAGGTTGTACATGTATAGCTAATGCAAAACATTACCATAGTAGATATATTATAGAAGACTGACTATATTTCCCTCCCTCCTATCCCACCACCCACTTGTTCTATTCTCTGCTTTGATCCCATCCTTTTTCAAAAGTGGGTGCTTCCAACTTCCCTCCCCCCCAGCCTGCCCTCCCTTCCATCATCCCCCCACTCATCTCCTTCCCCCCTATTCTCCTGTAGAGTGAGATACCCTATTTAGTGTGTATTTCATTCCCTCCCCAAGTCAAATTCAATGAGAATGAGGTTGACCTATCCCCTTTTGCCTCCCTATTCTTCCCCTCCATTGTAACCATTTTCCCTTGCCTCTTCTATATGAGATAGTTTACCCCATTCTGTCTCTCCCCATCTCCTCTCATTATATTCCCCTCTCACCTCTTACTTTCACCTTTTAAGTATTATCCCTTCCAATTAAATTGGTCCTGTGCCCTCTATCTATGTATACCTGTAAACATATATACACACATTCACATATGTATTCATATGCTCATATACCATCATATATAGACACATATATATATTTCTATTCTCTTCAACTATTTTCATACTGATCAAAGTTTCATCAATTACAATTATTGTTTTTCCATGTAGGAATGTTAATAGTTCAACTTTGATAAGTTCATTATGATTTCTTTTCCTTGATTACCTTCTCATGCTTATCTTACTTCTTGTATCTGAATGTCAAATTTTCTATTCAACTCTGGTTTTTTCATCAAGAATGCTTGAAAGTCCTCTATTCCACTGAATGGCCATAATTCCCTTGACACATGATACTCAGTTTTGCTAGGTAGGTGATTCTTGGTTTTAATCCCAGCTCCTTTGACCTCCAGAATATCATATGCCAAGCCTTTCGATCCCTCAGTATAGAAGATGCTAGATTCTGGGTTATCTTGATTGTGTTTCCACAATATTAAAATTGTTTCTTCCTGTCTGCTTGAAATATTCTCTCCTTGATCTGGGAATTTCTGAACCTAGCTATAATATTCCTAGGAGTTTTCTTTTTGGGATCTTTTTCAGGAGGTGATTGGTAGATTCTTTCATCCTCTACTTTGCCTTCTGGTTCTAAAACATCAGGGCAGTTTCCTTGATAATTTCTTAGAGGATGATTTCTAGGTTCTTTCTTTAATCATGGCTTTCAGGTAGTCCAAGAATTTTAAAATTCTCTCTCCTGGATCTATTTTCCAGGTCCGTGGTTTTTCCAATGAGATATTTCACATTGTTTCTATTCTTTCATTTGTTTGGATCTGTTTAACAGCATCTTCATTTCTCATAAAGTCATTAGCTTCCATTTGCTCCAATCTAATTCCAAAGGAATGATTCTCCTCATTGAACTTCTGAGATTCTTTTTCCATCTGGCAAATTTGGCTTTTTAAGGCATTCTTTTCCTTATTGCCTTTTTGAGCCTCTTTTGCCATTTGAGTTAGTCTATTTTTTAAGGTGTTATTTTCCATCAGGCTGTTGATTCTCATTTCGTAATTTTCTTGCCTCGTTCTCACTTCTCTTCCCAATTTTTCCTCCACTTCTCTTATCTGCTTCTTAAGGTCCTCTATGGTCTGTAACCAGCTCGTATTTTCCTTTGAAGCTTTTGGTGCACAAGTTCTGACTTCACTGTCTTTCTCCTGTTCCATGCTTTGATCCCTTTTGTCCCCCAAATAGGAGTCTAATGTTGGGTTCTTCTCTTTGCTTTGTTTCCTTTGCCTGGTCATGTTGCCACTCAATTACTTGACTTTTGGGCATTTTGCCACAGTAGGACTCTACTACCAAATTCTGGGGTTTTCTCAGCTGCCAGAGGTATTAGTTGGGTGCCCTTGCTGAAGCCTCCACACACTCTGGCAAGCTGGACACGCACCCCAGGACCTCCACTTTAGACCGCAATCCAGATCCAAGCAGATTAAAGCAAGAGCGATTGCCCTTCAGACTGGTCTCTTGGTCCCCCTACACTATGCAGGCCAAGAGCTGAAGCTGCCATGTGGTGGCTGTACCACAGCCCTCAGTGACTTCTCGCCCTGCAGTCAAAAGCCTACACACTCCCAACTACTGAGTCCCAAAGTCCACAGTGAAGTGACCTCTCATTTTGTCCTTAGCATCTATGTGTTGATAATTCTGAATTACCACAGCTTCTACATGATCTGGAGTCCCTCCAGCCAGTGGCTGGTCAGGCCCGCCCTAGGGCTAAAACCTAGGCATGGATCTGGGCTTGGCCCCCAGAGTGCTGTGCTGGCCGATTCCTGACAGCCTACTGGACTGTCCTCAGTGGGAGGTTAGCTCCTCTGTGTCATTTTGTGGGTTCTGTAGCTTCAAAGTTTGTTCAGAGTCCCTTTTACATGAATTGGGGAAGGTAGAAGCTGGAGCTGCGCAGAGGACCTGCTTCAGAAGTTAAACTTCTTAACAACTAGAGTTATCTAATGATGGAAATGGGATGCTTTTGAAGAGAAAGGGAACCCCCTTACTAGAGGTCTTCAAGAAAAGGCTAGATGACTATCTGTTTAGTGTTAAAAGGATTCTTTTCCATGCATCTGTTGGTCTAGATGGCCAATGAGGTGTCTTCTATTTCTGACATTTTGTAGTTCTCTAATATTTTAGATAATTTAAAACAATATATACATGTACATTGTGTATTTATCCATTTGTGCAGAGTACATTGATTAAGCATTAATATACTGAAGAACCTTATGCTAGGTTGTAGGGAAGATCCAAAATACAGCTAAGTTACAGTTATTAACCTCATAGAGTTTCCAGGTTAGTGGGGGAAAGGGATACAAATACATAATTGTATTGTACACTGTAAGAGCATGAGGGCAGTTAAGGGGCACAATGGATAGAACACTGGACTTGAAATCAAGAAGACTCATCTTCATGAGTTCAAATCTGGGCTCAGACACTAGATGTGTGACCCTAGGCAACTCACTTAATCCTGTTTGCCTCACTTTCCTCATGTATAAAATGAACTGAAGAATGAAATGGCAAACTATTCCACAATCTTTGCCAAGGCAACTCCAAATGGGGTCACAAAGAGTCAGCTATGATTAAAATGAGTGAACAGCAACAAAATAAGAGCATGAAGGATATAGGAAGCAAAGAATCTGAAGGGGGAAAGTCATTCTCAACATGTAGGATCAGGAAGGGCTTCCTGAAGGAGAAAGCATTTGAGTTCAACTTTAAAGTGTGGATATAAATTCAACAGATGAAGGGATGGTAGTGGTGGTGGTGGGGACTTTCCAGACCTAGACAGCTGCATATCAAGGATGTGGGATAACAAATGGTGTACTCAAAAGAAAAGAGAACATTTTAACTTTGCATCAACTTTTTTTGTGTCATGGACTCCTAAGAGTCTGGGCAGTCTTATGAAACATATGTACTTACTTCTTCTCAGAATAATGTTTTTAAATGCTTAAAATAAAATCCATAGGATTACAAAGGAAACAATTATATTGAAATGTGGTCATCAAAATATTTTTAAAGCCAGTTTCATGAATCCCAGGTTAAGAACTCTTTAAAACCTCAAATATAAAACCCATGTAAGACAGTAATATGAGATAAAATTGAAAAACAGAATGTCATCAGATCAAATGCCTTGAATTCTGAGCAAATAAATCTGAACTTTTCTTGGTAGACAAAAGAGAACCACAAAGAAGTTTTGATCAAATGATTTATTTGACCAGATTTGTGCATGTGAAAGATTATCCTAGTAGTGTCATTAAAAAAAACACACACACAAAACAACAAAGATAGAGCTATTAGTAGCTTATCTCACCAGTCCAAATGCATGGTAATAAGTGCTGGCATTAAGGTGCTGGCCCTGAGAATTGAGAGGAAGAGATAAGTTCCAAACAATGTTAAAATGGACTTAACAGAACAAAGTATCTGATTAGATAAGAGAAATAAAGAGTAGGGCAAGGTCCAAGAAAAGCCCAATATTTCAGACACTGGGAGTTATGATGAATAGTAGTGCCAGAGGCAGAAATATTGATATTTAAAAAGGAGAAAAACTTGTGTCAAAAAGGTTATGAGAAAAAAATAATCTCAGGTTTGGATATTTTGAATATAAGGTACCAGTGTAACCTGGATCTCAGAAGAATAGGTATGAGACTACTGAATAAAGATGGTTGTTGAAACTGTGGTTGTCCATGAAATTGCAAATGGAGAGAATGTAGAAAGAGAAGAGAATAGGATTGTAGACAGGTTCATGAGGAACAGTCTTAAAGGATGAAGTAGGAGAGGAAACACTGAAGGAGATTTTTAAAAATCCAGATATTGTGGTCATTGAAGTTAAAGAAAGAAAGGATATTGAGGAGAAAGATGTATGCAACTCTATCTGAAACTGAAGAGAGTTCAAGGAGGAGGATCACTGACCGGGTGTCCACCCCAGATTTTCAAGAGAGAAGCGAAGGTAAAGAATGATTGAAAGAAGTTGAAGAGACATTGAATAATAAGAAAATGGGCTACAGAAAACTTTTCCTAAGATGATTAGTTGTAAAAAGGAGAAGAGAGCTAGGAGAGCAGCTTACAGGGATATTTAATAACTGGAGAGACCTGGGTGTATTTATGAATAGTTGGGAAGGAACTAGAAATTTGTGAGAGATAGAGAGGAAGACAGGAAAAGAGACCTGGAGGGAGTATAATATAGTAGAAAGATATTGGTTTTGGACTCAGAGTATCTGGCCTCAGATCTTGCCTCTGATGATTATGACCTATTATAAACTTGGGCAAATCAATTTCTATGAATTTCCTCTTCTGAAAAATGAGAGGGTTGGACTAAATGACTTCTGAAGTGCTTACTAGCCTTGTATATGTGATTTCATTATCCATTAAAAAATTTATTTGGTCTTTTTGGAGGGGGAAAGGCAGAGCAATTGGGGTTAAGTGACTTGCCCAAGGTCACACAGCTAGTAAGTGTTAAGTGTCTGAGGTTAGATTTGAACTCAGGTCCTCCTGACCCCAGGGCTGGTGCTTTATTCACTGTACCACCTAGTTGTTCCTTCATGATCCATTCTTCAAGGTCATTGACTGACATGTTTGAATTCATTTCTTACTGGTAGAGGCATAGCAGTAAAAAAGTGATTAACTGAAAGTCACAATAATATGTTTCTCCTATCGCTTCCTGCTGTACAACCTTGTGCAAGTTACTTAAACTTCATGGTACTAAGTGGCTTCATATATATAGATATAGATATATTGATATTTATTCACCCCTCCAAAAAGACCAAATGACAAAGGAATGATGCAGAAGATAATCACATTAGGAGTTCAAAGGATAGAGAGAGAATTTCTTATGGGTTAGGGGAAGCTTATCAGAAGAGATGAGATTTGAATCAGACCTTGCTTGGAATTACAATGATATATATCATATAATTTATAATATAAAAGTAAGGGAGTTTGATGCGATAATCTTTAAGAAATCTTTTACTGTTAAGTGCATTATGTATTTCTAATCATGATAAATACTATCTACAAAATATATATGACCAGTTTTAAAGTAAAATCTTTAGTTTGTTGCCCACTGGTTATATCCACATATGACCAAATAACTGAAATGCCAGAAATCAAAGGTAGTTGGTATATGGTGCTTGCATTTATGTTTTAATGGATGGGGTACCTTGCAAACACAACTAAAATTTAGGTTAAATCAAGAGAAGTTAAGTCAGATGAAATCAATAAGCATTTGCAAGCACCTGCTATATGACACACATTGTGTTAAGGTCTAGTAACAAGTAAAGGGCAGTGAGATAGATGAAAAGGACCCAGGTAGGAAAAGCTTTAAAAGTCAAACAGTGGATTTTAGGTTTGGTCCTGAAGGTTATAGGGAGTCAATGGAGTTTATTAAATTGCAAGATAACATAGTCAGACCCACAGTTTAGGAAGATCATTTTGATAGCTGACTAGAGGACACACTGGAGTAGACAGAGACTTGAGACGAGTAGACAGAGACTTGAGACATGGAGACCAATAAACGTACTATTGCAGCAGGATGAATGTCAGGACCTGCACTAGGTTGATGGTAATGACAGAGATGAGAGATAGTGCAAAACCAGAATTTTAGGAACTGGCAATGGATGGAATATAAGAGGTGAGAGAGAGAATGACTGTGATTACACTTAGGTTATGAGAATGGATAACTGGGAGGACAGTGGTATCCTAGATAGTAACAAAAAGAAGAAGGGAAGGTGGGGGGGTCATGGATAATGATTCAATTTTTGATATGTTGGATTTAAGGTGTCAATGAACCTTCAAGTTCAAAATGTCTAATAGGAAGTTGGAGATATAAGTCTAGAAGTCTGGGGGTGTTTAGGGAGGAATAAATAGAGAATCATCTCATAGAAATGAAAATTGAATCCATTTGAGCTACAGATATCACCAGGTTAAATAGAGTAAGAAGAGAAGTGAGTCCATGACAGAGCCTTGGGGGATAACTATTGTTTTGGGGGACATCCTGGATGAACATCCAGCAAAAGAGACTGAGGAGGAGAACCAAGAAAGAGCAGTGTCATAAAAACCTAGAGAGAATGGACTATCAAGGAAACGTTGTTTGAAGTGTCAAAAGCTTCAGAGAGGTCAAGAAGGATGAGGGTTGAGAAAAGGCAATTAAGAGAATGCTGGGAAATTAGGAGAGCAATTGAAATTGAATGATGAACTTGAAAGTTAGACTGCAGAGCTGAGAAAAGGAAGTGGAACCACATATTTTAGATGACCTTCTCAAGGATCTTAGCTATGAAAGGAAAGAGAGATGGAGAATGATAGTGTGATAAAGAAATCAACACTGGATGTACTGGAATAGAGAGTTTTCTTTTTATTTTCTTTTCCTTTTCTATTCTTCTCTCTTTTTTTTTTGAGGACTGGGAAGCCATGAGCAAGTTTTTATACAATAGAGAAGCAGTCAATATAAATGGAGATTAAAGATTAGTAATAGTGTGGGGCATTAATTAGTAACAGTAATAGAGGGGACAATCTGTTGTAGAATGTGGGATAGAATGGGATCACTTATGCATGCGGAAGGGCTTGTCTAGACAAGGAGAAGGGCCATCTCTTCCTGTGGCACAAGAGTGAAGTAGATAATGGGGAAAGACATCTGATGCATGATATAAGTTGAGGAAGAGAAAGAGAGAAGAAGGAACTTGTGAGAAATGCCCCTAGTTTTTTTAAATAGTAAGAATGTACAAGGCTAGGGCAAGATTGGTGATATCATAATGGGGCATGGAATTTGAGAGAAAAGGATAGTATAGAGCTGAACTTGTTCAACAAGAATAAAAAATAAACATGTGGGATCAAAAAATAATGTAAATAAAAATAAGTCACAAAGTAATAAAAATTGAGAAACTATTCTATGAAAATGTCTTTTTTCTCATATTTTTAAAAAATTAATGTAGTTGTTAGAATTCAAGGTTTACATGAATGTTATAGGCACAAATAAAATGATTTTATTTCTGGGTATATCTGGGCACAGAGGTAAAGGAACATTTGAATTAAAGTATACTGGCCATTCTGGGGTCACAAAAATAGAAAAAAAAGGACAAATATTCCTCAATGAATGCTTTTTCATTTAAGAGTTTGCTCATGATTTACAAATGACTGAATCTCTAGGGCTTACCTTGGCAAGACTATAATGTTAGAGATCATTAGGTGGTGTGGTAGTTTAGTGGAGAGAGTGTTAGATTTGGAATCAGAAAGACCCAGGGTTTGAATCCTATCTCAAATACTTATTGCCCATGAGAGCCTTGTCAAATCACTTAATCTCTGCTCTCAGTTTCCCTTATTTGACAAAGATAAAACAAAATAATATATGCAAAGTGCTTTGCAAAACTTAAAGCTATTATTATTGGTGAGAAAGATTCAACATGAGAATGGAAAATTAAATCTTCAAATTTAGTTTTAAATTGTGTATGTGTGTGTGTGTGTATGTGTGTGTATGTAAAATTTATTTTCCTTAGTCTACTGCTAGCGAAAGGAAGTGAGGAAAGAAGGAAGGAAGGAAAAAGGAAGGAAGGAAAAAAAGAAGGAAGGAGGGAAAAACAACATTTATTAAAGTGCTTATTATGTGCCAAAGTCTATGTTAAGGGGGATGGGGGTGTAATGTAATGCCAAGGAAAGGCAACTTCCCAGGTTCAAAATACCAGCATAGGTGCTCTCTATTTTATTCAGTAACAAACCCAGAACAGAGAAGATCAAAACATGACATCATTCAAAATACAGCATTTACTAAGTGTGATTAAATAATCTCCAAGGCCTACCCCACCCCAGGACTTTCCAATCATTCAATAAATTACAAAGTCTCTGTTCCAAATACTTCTCCACCCCTAGGCTATACCTTAATTAAGTCCACCACAAAGCCCCTCTTCTCAAATGGAGATTAGTTTCCAAACATAAGTAAAATACATTCATTTGCTCAACCATAGAACACAAAAAGGTCAAAAGTTCCCCACCCCTGGATCACAATTGAATCTACCCCAGAGTTACATCAAGTTTAAACACAGCACTTAATACCCAAATGGAGGTCTTTTCTTCATCTTGACACGAGGCAAGTTCTCAGCAATCTTAGTTCCTGGGGAGACAAGGCTTAGCAAGGCCATAAGATACATTGCCAGTCCCTTCATGAATTTATCCTCTGTCTGTAGAACAGTCCTAGAACCCCTGAACACATTAGCAAAGCCCTCTCCCAGGATTTCTGTAAACATACAACAAGAAAATCCTTCTTCAGGGCTTCTGAACCAACAGAAAGGCTCCCAGACCCCTGCAACAACAGTACTGTCCCTCACCAGTGGACAGTATTCATTCTGTCTGCAGGACAGTCTCCAGACCCCTGCAACAACAGTACTGTCCCTCACCAGTGGGCACTCTCTGTCTGCAGGACAGTCGCAGGCCTTCTTAGCGAACAGCCAGGTTCCAGGACTTCTTCAACAAAAGGACAGTCTTTCACCAGTGGACAAATCTGGCAAAATAACATCAAAACAGACAGACAAAGTACCAGCAAAACAGCCATGTCTCCTCAGTCCTTGGCAGCTCAGGGGGCAGGTCTCAAAAGTCCAGGGCAATTCAAAGCGGCCACCAGCAATCCTCTTAGTCTCTCTCTCTCTCCACGAGGTGCTGCTTCCAAAAAAAGATCTTCCGCCTCTCTCCAGTGTCTCTCCAAATCTACATCACCAGCTCCTCCCACTTCAGGACTTTCTTTTCACATCAACAAGCCCATCCCACAGGTGGGATTAACAAACTCTGGGTTTTAATACAATCAATTTGAAAACCAAGCCAATACAGGGGAATCTTTAATTGCCATTACTATCACAGGGGGTGGGGTGGAAATGAAAGTATCCAGCCAAGGGACATGATTTTGAAGTCTGGAAACCAGTGCCTCAGGCAATTTCCTAGGACTTATCTATTAAGTCACAAATGGGTTTAGGGAGTTTTCACAGATTTCCTTGACTGAGGCCAACAAAATTATAAAGTATTACCATATTTGTATTTTTTCTCTTTTAAAGTTCAGAAGGCTGACTTTCCCCAAGAAAAATTGTGAAGAAAATGAAATTCATCTCTTATTTTCCCTTATATTGCTTCTTCCTGTCATTTGAAGTGCCTTGTGTTTTTCCTCCCTTTCACTCCATCTAAACATGCTTTCATCTAACTGTTACCTTGATAAAGAGCTAATAAACTACTCAATACTAAGTGTATGTCACACATTAAGGATATAAAATTTATAGAATAGTGTTTATTTGTTTTTTAAATAATGTTGGAGATAAGAGGAGGATAAAGGGAGAAATACTGTGTTCAGGGCAATTGGGACAATGGTTATGGTTGACAAATAGATGACAACTTCTTGATGTTTATTTTTCCTTTTTTTTTTTCTTTGCCAAGAAGAGGAGTCTTTCAATTGGAAAGGATAGAATAGAGACTTAGGAGAGGATAGAAAAGCAAGTAAGGAACTAATAAGAAAGCTGCCCCTTATGAGTTCAAGAGAGTCTGTAGGACTGGTTTGGAGCATGGTGAACAGTTCAAGTTGGCTGAAGTCAGTGCTTTTGGAAAGAGAAATATGGCAAGAGTGAAGAAGGGCAAATGTTCAAAAAAGTTAAAAAAAATGAAGTTTGCAAGCTATAAGCCAATGAGCTTGATTTCTATTCCTGGCAAAATTCTAGGATGTATTATTAAAGGGATGATTAGTGAACATCCAGAAAAGGAAATGATTACAAGGAGCCAGCAAGGCTTCATCAAAAACAGGTGATGTTGACTAGCCTCATCAACCCTCCCCACTTCCTAATTTCTTTTAGTTACAAGATTAGTAAATTAGGAATTCTATGAATATCATTCTAAATTTCAGCAAAGCACTAAACACTCTCTCATTCTATACTTGAGAACAAGTTAGAGAAAACTGGGCTCCCCTTTAAAAAATCGGGAAAAGTTTTCCCAGTGTACAGCTTTGTGACACCTTTCCCATTCACTGAAATTCCTTCAAGATCATAGAAAATGGTTCAACAATAACATTTGTTAAAATCTTTCAATAAAGACAGAAGGCTGAACTGTTGGACAAGGAAGGCAGCAGCTCCTACCGATAATTCTTTTGAGGGCCCTCCACTCTTTCCCACCATCACACTGACTGCCATCAGCAGATTAAAGCACACAGAAACACAAGTTCTTGCCTGGCATTATGTGTCCTTGAAGGAGGAGGAAAGATTCAGGTGAGATGACTTTTTTGCTATAGAGTAGCTTTGGGAATAAGGCAATCCTAAGCAGCAGAAAGAACAGCAACAGCACTAATGACATTTAGGTAGTATATTAAGTTTAGCAGATCACTTTACATTTATTATTTCATTTCATTCTCTCAAAACTGAGGGAAGAGTTATCTTTTTAGTAGCTTTTTTGTGAGTCAATTTGTATTCACGATGTGTTGTCATGGAATTCTTGTGTGCTAGACTATGCTGAGAAATCCCATGGTCGTAGGCAGAGAATGCCAAAGGATTTGGCAGGGATGAATATGTGTCACCAGGTCAGTGACAAACAGATGCATCCTTGATGCCATTTTCTGATGCATTCCCCATTTTCTTAAACCTACATGTCAAAGGTCAAATGATCCTGATCATGTTAGCATCATGGGAGGTTAATATTCAAAGTGATATAGTCCATCTAGGCCATGTTTCTTGAATTAATTGAGGACAGTTCAATATTCATTTTTTTTTGGAGGGGCAATTGGGGCTAAGTGAATATTCTTTATTATCTACTTACTTATCTTAGACTTTGATTACCCCCTTAGCATTTTTGGCCTATCCTTGCTAGTCTTAAAATCATTGTCCTCAGTAGAAAAAAAAAAAAACGGAAACAAAAAGTTGCTGAGCAATTCTGGTCACTCTTCATATTTCATGATTATTTTTCCCTTATCCCAAGCAGGAGCACTATATCTTCTCTGATCTTATTCTCTCCCCTCCACACAGTGGGGAGGAGGCAGGAGCAGTGTACAAACGGAGAAGCCATTTTATTTCTTTTAGTATTTGTCGTGTTTTATCTCATGCTGAACTTTAGCTGACCTAGATGACTTGGCTTGGATCTTAAGGGACCTTTCCACTCTACATTGATTTTCAGTTATTTGTACTTTTTCCCATGTCTTTTATATTTTCTTTTAAACTAAAACATGTTGCTCAGTGAACTTACACAGTTGTCTCATTAGAAAGCTCCTTTTTGTCCTCATTGAAATTAATTCAAATAGTATTTCCTGAGCTTTATTCTTGAGGCCCTCCTTCCCTTTTTAAGCTAACTTTTTTTTTCCAGAAAGAAAAGATATCCCTATATCAAAATTATATTCTACATCTGGCCCAGCTTTATGTCTTAAATTGGAAACTTGTCATCCCAAAGGATGGTCTGATGGTGTTTAGCACACACCTACCATGGTCTTACTTCTCTTGTTCCCTCCTTTGATCCTTACCCAAATGTTTTCTACTGTGTTTCCCTCCTTATATTCGTGGATTTCCATGGGGCTTAATATCATCTTGATTTATAACAATGCCCTCCTTTCCTTTCTGCTGAGTAAAAAAGGTATACATTCCCATTGAAATATTCCACTCATGAGTTACATTCCAGCAAGTCTCAGAGGTGTCACTGGGGTTGAATTTAACACCTTAAGTTAAGCTCTCTATTTCACTTTGTTTATTACCTATACTTTATGCACTGGTGTATACATATCTGAGGCTCTGAGTAATGTTTCTGTTCTACTTACTTTGTTTTCTCCTGTGAATTACAAAGCATTCCCATTCCTCCTTCTGTGTCAAATCTGGTACTCTCCAAAATATCTGATTTAGCAGCTGTATCTTTGGACCTCAGTTCCCTCATTTCTAAAACAAAAGGGTTGACCTGGATCGGGGGTTACCAATTATTTTGTTATTGTTGTAACAACAAAATGTTCAGTGAACCCCCAAGGTAACAATAATCCTAATATTCTTTTAGACATCCATTCATTGCTTACAAGTATAATAACTTTTTTCCAAGTTTTCTGAATTTACATTATATAATTATAAAATATAAAATATTCTATGTAGAGGTAAAAATTATAAATATAAAATTATGGAACTCTAATTAAAAAAACTATTAATACTTTATGTAGGACATTCTGTAAGCATTAAAAGTAGTAATCCAGGAAGACTTCAGTTGCTTACTACTATCTGTAAGACATCATATTAACTTTATATTACAAATTGTGTTTAGTATAGGTAATTTGTTAATTGAATAAATTTTAACTTGGGAGATGTTTAGTACAATAATAAACATGCTTAATTCTGATTGAACTCTCATTATGATAAAGGTTTGCAATATTTGATTCAATACCAGACTGTCTTAAATCTGGTTCTATATCAAGTTTATTTCTGTATTTTGACTTAAAACAAATACAAAGTGAAAATTCTCACTTGCACAAATACAGAGCAGAAAATGGAAGGGAATTTTCCAAGTTCTCTTGCTGCAAGATGAACATTCTTTAGCCATGTGACCTTGGGCAAGTCACTTAACCCCAATTGCCCTCCAAAAAAAGCAAAAAAAAAATGATGAACATTCCTTAAAAAAAAATTAGCCACCTAAACAATTGATCAAAATTAGTAACTAATTATGATACAAGATATTTACTTTTCTACTGGCTAATGATAGTAATGTGTTAAATGTAAGTGTGCTTAAACTTCACTTGTATATATTGCTTCACAACATATAAGTGTGTATTTGTGCATTTCTGCATGTGTATACACATATATGCTAATCTTAATAAGAAAAAAATACATCTCTTCAAATGTTACTTTCTTGTCTTCTTTCATTGCCATACTTTCATCATTGCCACTGACTGATGCTGCCAACTAGTTCATTTGAAAATCTACCAGAGAGAAGAATAGTAGCATAAATGAAGGATGAGTTTGAGTCAGAAAACAGCCTTAATATCACAATGAGAAACAATATAAAGTTTATTTCTACAGAACATTTGTGATAATATGTGATGGTTTGAAGATGACTTGTATTGTGCATCTTCTATGATCATGATTTTCAAGCAGCCTTACACTTTACCGCAAGACTATAAACATTGGTGTTAGTGTGATCGTATGATTACATTGTTCATAAGGGACAATTACAAGGTAACAGAAGAGAATGAGGGAGTTGCTCTGGTGCAGTGCAGGGAACACAAATAAGGTATGTGCACATATTTGGAAATCCATTAGGAATTAGTTTGTACTCATTGAAATGTTGAACCCTTGTGGTGGTTTGAAGACAACTTGATGACAAATTGAGAAACTGCAAGAATATGTTGTGCTTGCTCATAAGTGGTCAATGTTTGATGAAATCACTTCATGAATATCAAAATAAAATTCTGCATATATCCTTGATGGTTTTAATTCACTTCAGAAAAAACACACAAACATAAAGATTCAAACGTACATTCTTATTATCACAGAGGGAAAAATATTTTTAAGATAATTAGGCAATTAGTGCTTATTTTTTTAGTGGGATTCCTTTAGAACATTATTACAAACCACTAAAAGGGAACCACTGACCAAGATTGTCTTCAAGTTCCTTTCCAACTCTAGAAAATGTTATCCTATGATCTCTATATTTTTCTTCATTTCCCTTCACTATCTGGAATTTTGCTCTGAATAGCATCTTCACAGTTTGAACTTGATTCTTTTAAGTATTTTGAAAAAAGCTGATGACTGGACATCAACTACAGCTTTAATTAGCAGAACAATTTTTTTAAAGATGGCCAGGAACCTTGGAAGTTAATCAATCAATTAACATTAAACACTACTTTCCAGGTACTGTACTAAGAGCTGGGGGCAAAAGGGGAAAAAGATATTCCCTACCCTCAAAGATCTTGCAATCTTATCACATAGAAAGATAAATATCTATTTTTCTCTATTTTCTCTGAATAAGAGAAGATAAGGAAATGGAAGTTTGAATGGAATAGTATTTGAGCCAGGCTAAAGACATGGATAAAATGTCACCAGGTTGAGATATATAAGACATTTCATTTAGAAAGGACAGTGTGAGCAAAGTTGCCTTTCTAGGAAGAAGAGTTCAGGACAAGTTTGAGGCATGGTGAATAGCTATGGAGGCAGATAGATAGTACAGTAGATTTAATGCTGGGCCTGAGGTCAGTAAGACATGAGTTCAACTCTTCCCTGAGACACTTACTACCTGTATGACCCTGGGCAACTCACTTAACCTCTATCTTCAATTGTAAAACTGAAGAAACTGAGTTCCTTCAACTACAAAGTCAATGACAATACCTACCTTACAGAGTTGTTGTGAGAATCAAATGAGGTATTTGTTAAGAATTTAGCATAGCCAGGGCAGCTAGATGGCGCAGTGAGTAGAGCACTGGACCTGGAGTAAGGAGGACCTCAGTTCAAATCCAGCCTCAGACACAACACAAAAACTAGTTGTGTGACCTTGGGCAAGTCACTTAACCCCAATGGCCCCACCAAAAAGCAAAAAAAAAAAAGTATTTAGTATAGTGGCTGGGCACAGAGTAGGTGCTATATATTCCTTTCCCTCTCTCTGTTACCATTCGTCGATTTGGCTTACATGTAGAAGAGTTGTAGGAGAGAAGACTAGAAATGTAGAATGGTGCCAAACTGAAGGTTCTTGAATACTGTGCTCAAGAGACTAAGCATTGCTCTGTAGAGCATAGAGAGCCATTGATGGGTCTTGAGGAGAACATCAACATTATTGGAACTTAAGTTTAGGGAATTCATTCAGGCCACAGGTGGTAAGAATATTTATCTAGCAGTAAGACTTTTTAAAAAATAACTTCTATCAGTTTTTAAACTTTTAAGGAAGGGACTATGTTGTATTCTTCTTTATATCTTCCACAATGCCTTAAACATAATCATGCTATAGACCACAAAATTGGTTAGAAGGCTATTGCAATAATCCAGATAAAATGTTATGAAAGCCTGAACTAGGAAAAGGGCAGCATGAATAGAAAGAAGGAAAAGATTTCAGAGATATTAAATCAGCACTCTCTGACAATTGATTAAATATGAAATACAAGAGAGAGAGTTAGCCTGATGGCTTCCCCCTGTGACATGACAACGAATCAGGCAGATTTCATATCAGTGTGCATAACTTTTTGAAAATGAAATGGTAGCCACCCAAACACAGATAGCAAATGGACTCTTCTAAAATGAGCTCTATAGGATTGAAAACTAACTATAGGGGCAGAGTCAAGATGGTGGAGTAGTAACAGGACTTCTGCTGGGCTCCAGCTTCCACCTCCTCCAATTCATGTAAAAGGTGACTCTGAACAAACTATGGAGTTACAGAACCCACAAAATGACAAAGAAGCTAACCTCCCACTGAGGATACCCCAGAAGGCCTGCAGGAAGGGGTCGGCACAGTTCTCTGGGAGCCGACCCCAGCCCCGCTCAAGCCACAGGTTATAGCCTCACGGTGGCCACAGCTAGCCACTGGCTGAAGGGACTTCAGATCACCAGCAACTGTGGCAATTTCCAGAATTATCAACCCATAGATGCTAAGGACAAAGAAGGGAAAGGTCAGTGTAGTGTGGACTTTGAGATCTGGTAGTTTGGGAGTGTGGTCCAGCCTTTATGCCCTGGAGGGAGAACCTGCTGAGGTGCTGCAGCCTTTGCAGCTGGAGCCACATGGCAGCTTCAGCTCCTGACCTGCAGATTGTAGGGGGACCAAGTAAAAAGTCTGAGGGGTAATTGTTCTTGCTTTAACCTGCTTGGATCTGGATTGTGGTCTAGGGTGGAGGTCCTGGGGTATGTGACCAGCTTCCCAACTAATACCTTCAGCAGCTGAGAAAACCCCAGTGAATGGGACAAAGCTCCCCTGTCAGGTAGCAGAGTTCTACTATGGAAAAAATATATATGTCTATATAGGAGGGTATATGGGTATATGGATACATATGTGAATGTGTGTATATATGTGTACAGGTATACATAGACAGAGGGCACAAGACCATTTTAATAAGAAGGGATGATACGTAAAAGGTGAAATTAAGAGGTGAGAGAGGAATATAATAAGAGGAGATGGGGAGAGACAGAATGGGGCAAACTACCTCATATAGAAGAGGCAAGGGAAAATGATTACAATGGAGGGGAAGAATAGGAAGGCAAAAGGGAATGGGTCAACCTTATTCTCATTGAATTTGGCTTAGGGAGGGAATGACATACCTACTAAATAGGGTTTCTTACCCTACAGGAGAGTAGGAGGAAGGGAATGAAAGGGGAGATGATGGAAGGGAGGGCAGGCTGGGGGGGAGGGAAGTTGGAAGCACCCACTTTTGAAAAGGGATGAGATCAAAGCAGAGAATAGAACAAGTGGGTGGTGGGATAGGAGGGAGGGAAATATAGTCAGTCTTTTACAATAAATCCACTATGGAAATGTTTTGTATAGCTACACATGTACAACCTATATTGAATTGCTTATCTTCCCAGTAAGGGTGGGTGACAAGGTAGGAAGGGAATGAACCTGGAATTCAAAGCTTTAAAATCAAATGTTTAAATCAATCAATCTATCTATATACTATTATTAATATTATTTTACATATAACTGGGAAATAAGATATACAGGCACTGCTGTATATCTGGGCACTGTATATACAGGCACTGGGGCATAGAGATCCACCATGCCCTACTGGAAAGTCAGAGGGGCTATGGGAGAAGATATGAGGGAATGGGAGAGAGCAGATTGGAAGAGGGGATATCCAATGGGCTCAATTTTGGGGTGGTGGATAGGGGAAAAACGGAGATATTTTGTAACTCATAATCTTGCAGAAATGAATGATGTAAAGTAGAAGTAAAGCATTTGATAAAAAAAAAAAGAAAACTAATTATAATTATGTTTTGCACAATAGAAACACAATTTGCAAGTCTGTCTGGCTCATTTAGAAAAGAATATGGCCCATTGTGTTTCAACTTGCAGTCTTTGATGTGAATCTGGATGTAACTATCATTTAGAGCAGTTGTGTTTTAAAAAGGAACATCATGTATTTGTATCAAAGTACCTGCAGAATCCCTAGTTCTATATAATGATCCCATCCGGCTTGTAAGGACTGTCAGCACTGCTCTCTGGATTTTCTCAATCTCAGCTCTATCTCCTTTGAAATGAACTTGCCCCGAATGGACATAGCATTCCAGATGATGCTGAACTCTTGTTCAGGAAAATGCTGTTTTCATCTGGTATGTTCTCTTTGGTATCCAGTTTAAAAAGCTAATAAATTTCCTATTTATTCTTCAGATGACTCCTGCACACTCAGCAGTTGCTGACATTGTTCTATACATAATAACTTTTACAGCAAGTACTCTTCTTTCAAAGACCCCAGAATTCCATGCTTTGCCAGATCGTATCAGTAAATAAGACTAGTTTGTTTGAGTAGGACTGAAGTACCTTATATAGAGTAAACTATATCTATAATCGAGTCCTAATCCCCTTAACTCCCTAGAATCTGTCTGAAAATTTCTTAAACTCCTCATTAGAGTTAACAACAACCATAAAAAGCCTGTTTACAATTAATCACATATTTAGCAACTTTAAAAAAATGGCCTGATGATTTCAGGTGCATCACCATTTGCTTGGTTTTGTGTTGGATGCCAGCTCTTCAATTTAACAGCATTAACCTGAAAGCTTTTACTATGATTTTGAATTCCCCTTTCTGGAACAATAACAATAGCTCTTGATACTTCTTGATACCCCCTAGATATTCCCTGGTGCCACTGATTCCATCTGGCTTTCCTTCTGTCTGTTTGTTTTCAGTTTCATTTGCTGAATGATCTGGAGCCCTTTATACATGTGTATTTTGCAAGGCTCTTTTTTCTCTTCTTTCTACTTTCTTTCCCTTATCAATCTCATTCACAACCATCAGTTAAACTGCAATCTCTGCTAAGATGATAGCTGAATGTAGCCATATTCTCCTTCCTGAACTTAAACTCTACATTGTTGTCTACTGGACAGATATCTCCATGCTGATGTCCTGCGATCAACTCAAACTCATCAAGTTCAAAATTGAATACCAATGGACTTCCCTCTTAACTTTTCTCTCCTTCAAATTTTCCTCTAGCTTTTGTGGGGGTATTGCCATTGCCTCCCTGACTTAAGCTCATAGTTTTAAAATCATCTTTAACACTTTCTTCTCCATCAATGGCAATCATAGTCAATCAATTCCAAATCCTATCAATCTTACCTCATTAGCATATTTTATGTCAATCTCCACTTTACTCACAATATTACTACTTTAGTTCAAACCCATACCTCCTGACTGATCTGATCCTTTACAGAGATGTCAAAAGAATTCTCTTATTCTGGTTGTCTGTTTCTTCTAGAGAAAAAAAAATATGAATTTCTTAGATTGTAATTTAAAGACTATGTAAAATTTGTTTCTAATCTACCTTTTCATCTTTCATATATTACTAATTTACTATTTCAAGAAAACTTGGTATTCCCTGAACTTGACATGTCATCTCCTACTTCTTTATACTCCCATAAACTATTTCCTATGCTTATTACATACTTTTTCCTTATTGCTGCCTTTTAGTATCCCTTTCTTTTTCATCACTTTCTTCATGAAACCTCTTTGTACTTTCTCATTCCTCAAATATATCTAGAACACTTTGTGTTCTTTCTTTTGTCTCCATATTCCATAGCTTGGACCATACAACAAGTGTACTTTTTTTTTTTTACCTTTTGGAGGGAGAGGGCAGGGCAATTGGGGTTAAGTGACTTACCCAAGGTCACACATCTAGTAAGGGTTAAGCATCTGAGGCTGGATTTGAACTCAGATCCTCCTGACTCTAGGGCCGATGCTCTATTCACTGTGCCACTTAGCCACCCCAACAAGTGCACTTTTTATGCACTGAGTGCTCAGTATACAAAGATGATAAATTCTCTAACCTCAAAGAGTTTTTTTTATTCAGAGGAACCAACATATATCAATAGAAGTTGCAAGTATAAATGAAAACTAGGATTTTTTGAAGGGGGGAGTGAGGTGGGGAGAAACTAGTAGCTTGGAGAATCTGAAAAGACCTCGGATGGGAGAGAGTATTTTAACTGAAACCTGAAGAAAACCAATGATTCGAAGAGTCAGAGATAAGTAAAGAATTTATCCAAGCATGGAGGGCAACCAGTGCAGAGAAGGAAGTAAGCAGAAGGAAGAAGAAATGTTGTAGGGGCAGAACCAAGATGGTGGCATAGAAGCAGGAAAACTCTGTGAGCTCTCCCCATTAACCACCTCAAATACCTATAAAATATGACTCTAAACAAACTTAGAGCTACAGAACCCAGAAAGTGACAGAGAGAAACAAATTTCCTGCTGAAGGCAGCCCAGCAGACTGGAAGGAAGGGTCCATTGCAATGCCCTGGGAGCTGAGCCCTGCCCCAAGTGAGCTCATGGTTTTAGCCTCAGGGTGGCCCTGACCAGCTGTGGCTGGAGCACACTTCCAGAGAGTGGATCACCAGCAGCTGTGGTGGTTTCCAGAAATATCAACCCATCAATGCCAAAGACAAAGTAAAAGGTCAATGTGGAACTCTGTTGGAACTGGGGGGGAAGGGGACGGAGAAGCTCAGTCCAGACCATGGTCCCAGGGTGAGAAGGAGGCACCATGCCCCTGCAGCTACAGCCCCATGCCTGCTTCAGAGCTCCTGCCTGCAGAGTGTAGGGGGACCAAGCAACCATTCAGAGGGTAATCGCTCTTGCTTTAACCTGCTTGAATCTGGATCACGGTCTTAGGTGGAGGTCCTGGGGGGTGCCACCAGTGGGCCAGAGCTTGTGGTGTATGTAGAGAGGGTACCCAACTAATAGCTCCGGCAGCTGCAAAAATCCCAGCAATTTGGGACACAGCTCTCTCCATTTTGGAAGCAGAGTTCTATTGTGGCAAAGAGCTCAAAAGTCAAGTAATTGAGTGGCAACATGAGCAAGCAAAGGAAACAAAGTAAGCACAGCAATCAAATCTTAGATTCCTTTTTTGGGGTACAAAAAGGATCAAAGCATGGAACAGGAGGAAAACAACGAATTCAGAACTTCCATACCAAAAGCTTCCAAGAAAAATATGAATTGGTTACAGGCCATGGAGGAGCTCAAGAAGGATTTTGAAAACCAAATAAGAGAAGTAGAGGAAAAATTGGGAAGAAAAATGAGAACGATTTAAGAAAATCATGAAAAGTGAGTCAATAACCTGACTGAAGAAAATACACCTTAAAAAATAGACTAACTCAAATGGCAAAAGAGGCCCAAAAAGCCAATGAGGAGATGAATGCCTCAAAAAGCCTAATTTGCCAGATTGAAAAAGAATCTCAAAAGCTCACTGAAGAAAATAATTGCTTCAGAATTAGATTGGAGCAAATGGAAGCTAATGAGTTTATAAAAAATCAAGATACTATTAAACAGATCCAAACAAAAGAAAAAATAGAAGGCAATGTGAAACATCTCATTGGAAAAAACACTGACTGGGAAAATAGAATCAGACTATTTATTGAGCAAAAAATAAGTTAAGAAGCAAGCAGTAGTTATATAACTCTGACCCTAGGAATAGAAGAGGGACCCAATTCTAGATATGATCCCAGTATAAAGCCTGGCATGGAATAACCAAGGCAAGGCATCCTGAACCAAAGTGGACCTTGTAGTTTTGACATTCTGAAACTACAAAGGTTTCCAGCTAACTGAGAGTTGTTAAATTCAGCAACAGTCAACTAAATAGCTAGCAATGGACAAGCCCACAGGAATGTTGCTGAGATCTAAACTCAGCATCAGGGATTTGTAAAGGTCAGACCAGGATGGCAGTGTTCATACTTTGCATATTTCAGACAAACTGCCTTTCGAGTACTGAAAGCTTGTAGGTCTCTGACCTGAGCTATCCTTGAGATCTTAGAATAATACAATACTCAATACCTCCAAGAAAGCAGCAGAATGCAAGAGAAAAAAAAGTTAACTCAGGGATTTTCCCCAGAAATGAACACACCTAGACCATAACATAGAGTCCCAAGTAAGGAAGAAAGAGACAAACAAAAGAACACTTTCATAAAGAGCTACCATGGAGAAAATGATGCCCTAGACCTAAGGCCTGAAGAAGAGAATGACTCCCAAACATCTACAAGCAAAGTCTCAGAGAAAAACACAGTTTAAAAACAAGTCCAAGCAGACTTCCTCAAATCAGTTAAACAAGAGTTTAAAAAATTATTGTGACCATTAAATAAGAGCAATAAAGGAAAAATTTGTAAAAATTGAGAGTTATGAAAGAAAGTTATGAAAAGAGAATTAAATTTTGGAACAAGAAGAACAAAATCTTATTCAGGAAAGAAACTCTGTGAAAATTAGATTTGACCAAATAGAAGCTAACTAACTATATAAAACATAAAAAAGAAAATATTTGAAGGACTGAAAAATAGAAGAAAATGTAATGATATGGAAAACTGATTAATAAAAAATTATTTAAGAATTTCTGAACTACCTAAAAGCCATGGCAAAGAAAGATCGTACATCATAATTAAAGAAATCATAAAAGAGAACTGCCCAGATTTCTTAGAACCAGAAAGTAAAGATAAAAGGAAATCACCAGAAATTCTCAAATTAAAACTTTTAGGAATACTACGTATTTAAAATCTAGAGCTTCTAGGTCAAAAAAAAAAAATGCCACAAGCAGCCAGAAAGAAAAATTAGTACCAAGGAGCCATAGTCAGCATCATACAAAATTTAACAGCCACCACTCTAAAGAAGTGGAGAACTTGGAATACAATATTTCACAAGGCAAAGGATATAAGATAATAGACAAATGTAGACAGAACTGAGAATAATCCTACTGGGGAAAATTGACCTTTAATGATAGAAAGAGCTTCTAAAAGTACCTACTGAAAAGTCTAGAGATCCATAGAAAATTTGAAATAAAAACAAAAGCATGAAGAGAAGCACAAAAATATAAACATGTACAAGCAACCATAAACAAGGCTAAAGGGTTTATATTCTAATATGATGTATTCTAATATTTCTTTTTATCTTTTTTATTAGGTCTATCTTTGTTATTACATTGTCCGAGAGCATGATTGCTCTACCTGTCTTTTTTTTTACTTCAACTGAAGGATGAGAATCTGCTCCAGTGTCTTATTTTAAATTGTGTGCACCTTTCTATTTAAAGTATGTTTCTTTTTTTTTCCTTTGTAATCCTATTTACTTTATTTTTTGTTTTTCAAATACATTATTAACTTCTGATTTACATCATTCATTTCTGCCAGATTTTGAGTTACAAATTTTCTCCCTGTTTTTCCCCTACCCACTGCCCCAAAATTGCAGTCCCACAGGATATCCCATCCTCCAATCTGCTCTCTCCCTTATCTTCTCCCATACCCCCTTCGACTTTTCCAGTGGGGCTTGGTGGATCTCTATGCCCCAGTGCCTGTATATCTTATTTCCCAATTACATGTAAAATAATATTAATAATAGTGTATATATATGTATATATATTTATATATTAAACATTTGATTTTAAAACTTTGAATTCCAGATTCATTCCCTTCACCTTTGTCACCCACCCTTACTGGGAAGATAAGCAGTTCAGTATAGGCTGTACATGTGTAGCTAATGCAAAACATTAACAAATTAGATACATTGTAAAAGACTGAGTATATCTCCCTTCCAGCTATTCCACCTCCCACTTGTTCTATTCTCTACTTTGATCCCGTCCCTTTTCAAAAGTGGGTGCTTCCAACTTCCCTCCCCCCCAGCCTGCCCTCCCTTCCATCATCTCCCCTCTCATCCCCTTCCCCCTACTCTCCTATAGGGTGATATACCCTATTTAGTGTGTATGTCATTCCCTCCCCAAGCCAAATTCAATGAAAATAAGGTTGACCCATTCCCTTTTGTCTTCCTCTTCCTCCCTTCCATTGTAACCATTTTCCCTTGCCTCTTCTGTATGAGATAGTTTGCCCCATTCTCTCTCCCCATCTCCTGTCATTATATTTCCCTCTCACCTCTTAATTTCACCTTTTAAGTATTATTCCTTCCTATTAAATTGGTCCTGTGCCCTCTATCTATGTATACCTGTAAACATATATACACACATCACATATGTATTTATATACCTGTATACCTTCCAGTATAGACATATATGTGTATCTATATCTATCTATCTATCTATCTATCTATCTATCTATCTATCTATCTAT
>NW_027186349.1:10708122-10739462 GCF_028583685.1 Petaurus breviceps papuanus
TATCTATCTATCTATCTATCTATCTATCTATCTATCTATCTATCTATCTATCTATCTATCTATCTATCTATCTATCTATCTATATTCCCTTCAACTATTTTCATACTGAGAAAAGTTTTATCAGTTACAATTATTGTTTTTCCATGTAGGAATATTAATAGTTCAACTTTGATAAGTTGCGTATGATTTCTTTTCCCTGATTACCTCCTCATGCTTCTCTTGCTTCTTGTATCTGAATGTCAAATTTTCTATTCAACTCTGTTTTTTTCATCAAGAACGCTTGAAAGTTCTCTATTCCACTGAATGACCATATTTTCCCCTGAAACATGATACTCAGTTCTGCTGGGTAGGTGATTCTTGGTTTTAATCCCAGCTCCTTTGCCCTCCAGAATATCAAATTCCAAGTCCTTTGATCCCTCAGTGTAGAAGCTGCCAGATCCTGAATTATCCTGATTGTATTTCCACAATATTCAAATTGTTTCTTCCTGCCTACTTGTAATATTCTTTCTTTTATCTGGAAATTTTGGAACCTGGCTATAACATTCCTATATATATATATATATATATATATATATATATATATATATATATATGTATGTATGTATATATGTGTGTGTGTCTGTGTGTGTGTATATAACAAAGGAGTTCTCTTTTTGGGATATTTTTCAGGAGGTGATCGGTGGATTCTTTCAACCTCTATTTTGCCCTCTGGTTCTAAAACATCAGGACAGTTTTCCTTGAGAATTTCTTGGAGGATGATTTCTAGGTTCTTTCTTTGATCATGACTTTCAGGTAGCCCAATCATTTTTAAATTATCTCTCCTGGATCTATTTTCCAGGTCAGTGGTTTTTCCAATGTGATATTTCACATTGTCTTCTATTCTTTCATTTGTTTGGATCTGTTTAACAGCATCTTGATTTCTCATAAAGTCATTAGTTTCCATTTGCTCCAATCTATTTCTGAAGGAATTATTCTCTTCAGTGAGCTTTTGAAATTTGTTTTCCATATGGCAATTTCAGCGTTTTAAGGCATTTTTCTCCTCCTTGCCTTTTTGAGCCTCTTTTGCCATTTGAGTAAGTCGATTTTCTAAGGTGTTATTTTCCTCTGTCAGGCTGTTGACTCTTATTTTGTAATTTTCTTGCATCCTTCTCATTTCTCTTCCTAATTTTTCCTCCACTTCTCTTATCTGCTTGCTAAGGTCTTCTATGGCCTGTAACCAGCTCATATTTTCTTTTGAAGCTTTTGGTGCAGGTGTTCTGACTTCACTATCTTCCTCCTGTTCCATGCTTTGATCTTTTTTGTGCCCAAAAGAGGAGTCTAATGTTGGATTCTTCTATTTGCTTTGCTTCCTTTGCATGGTCATATTGCCACTCAATTACTTGACTTTTGGGCTTTTTGCCACAGTAGAACTCTGCTTCCAGAGTGGAGATAGCTGTGTCCCAAATTGCTGGGATTTTTGCAGCTGCTGGAGCTATTAGTTGGATGCCCTCTCTACAGACATCACAAGTTCTGGCTCACTGGTCATACACCCTAGGACCTCCACCCTAGACTGCAATCCAGATCCAAGCAGGTTAAAGCAAGAGAAATTACCCCTCAGACTGTTCTCTTGGTCCCCCTACACTCTGCAGGACAGGAGCTGAAGCTTCCATGTAAGCCTACTGCCCTCAGCGGCTTCATGCCCTTGGGGCAAAAGCCAACACACTCCCAACTACTGGGTCCCAAAGTCCACACTTCACTGACCTCTCACTTTGTCCTTAGCATGTATGTGTTGGTAATTCTGGACTGCCCAGCTGCTGGTTATCTGGATTCCCTCCAGCTGGAGGCTGGTCAGGCCTGCCCTGGGCCTAAAACCTCTTGTGTGTCTGGGCTCGGCTCCCAGAGTGCTATGCTGCCAGATTCCTGCCGGGGCCGTCCTCAGCAGGAGGTTAGCTTCTCTGTGTCATTTTGTGGGTTCTGTAGCTCCAAAGTTTCTTCAGAGTCCCCTTTTACATGGATTGGAGGAGGTGAGAGCCAGAGCTGCCTGGAGGTCCTGTTTCTACCCTGCCATCTTGACTCTGCCCCACCTAAAGTATTTTTCTTTAAAATAATGTAACTGGTTTCCAGTCTATTATAATATACTCTTCTGTTTTCTGGGTGAGTTCATCTCATCACATTCATGGTTATGATTATTAATTGCATGTTTTCCTCCATTATATTCCCTTATTTTTTTTCTTCTCTTTGTTCCTTACCTCTTCAAGAATTTGTTTGCTTTAAGATGTTAATTGTCTTCTCTCTTTTTTTCTTCCTTTAGCATTTTCCCTTCTCCCCCCCCCCCCCCCTCCCCTATTCCCATGAACACCATGTTAACCTGCCCCCACCACACTCACACCCACTAACTCTTTTTTCCTTTTTTCTTTCTTTTTTTTTCCTTTTTTTTTTTTTTTTTTTTTTTCCTTACCTCTTCAAGAATTTGTTTGCTTTAAGATGTTAATTGTCTTCTCTCTTTTTTTCTTCCTTTAGCATTTTCCCTTCTCCCCCCCCCCTCCCGGTTCTCTTTTGAATGATACACATTTGAACCCAGCTGCACACACATGCACACGCATGCATTATTCCTTCCTTTGACTAATTGAGTTGAGAATGAAGTTAATCTATTGCCTGTTCTCCTCCACCCCTTCTTTCTTGATGTTCTACTTGTATGTCCCAAATATGTGAGATGATTTTCTCCATCATTCCTCTACACTTCCCACCCCCCTGTTTATTTCTTTTATCTTCCCTTTCCATTGTTCTTTTATTGTAAGCAAAACATATCAGAATCACTTCTAGGTTCTCTAATTAAACTTTAAAGCAAGTTATTAAAGTTTTAGAGTTAAAGCAAGGAATCCATTATCACCATACTATTCAAAACAGTCCTATAGCTAGAGAAATGCTAGCTATAGAAAAGACAAGAAAAAGATATTGAGAAGATAAGTGTGAGCAAAGAGTGAACAAAATAATTATTTTTTGCAGATACTATGATGGTTTACTTAAGGAAGCCAAGAGTCAAGTAAAACTCTAATAGAAATAACAACTTTAGCAAAGTTGCAGGATAAATTAAACTCATAGATCATTAGCATTTCTGCATATTACCAACAAACTCCAATAGGAAGAAATATGAAAAGAAACTCCATTTAAAATAGTTATGGAAAAGATAAAATATTTGGTGTTCTATCTGCCAAGACATCACAAGGACAGTATGAACATAATTATAAAATATTCTTTACACAAATATATATCTACCTTATTGGAAATATTAATTGCTATTAGGTAGGCTTAGCTAATGTAATTAAATGAGAGTACTATATAAAATAACTTATTATGTTTTATATCAAACTAACCAAAGGCAAACTAGAAAAACTCATAAAAAATTCATCTAGAGAAACAAAAAGTCAAGAATCTCAAAGAAATTATTGGGGGAAAAAGTGGAAAGAAAGGAAGCCTTGCATGAACAGATCTCAAACTGTATTGTACAACTGTAATCATCGAAATAACTTGGTGCTCATTAAGAAATAAAGAAATTGATATATAAAAAAAAAACAAAGAAAAATAGTGGCCTAGTGTTTGAGATCTCAGTTATTGGGGCAAAAACTCACTATTGAACACAAACTATTGAGAAAAGTGAAAAGCAAACTGACAGAAACTAGATATAGACAAACATCTCATACTGTATTCCATGCGAACCTCCAAATTTTAAGTGCAGGATTTAGACATAGGGTGACATCATAAATACTTCAGAAAGACAGGAAAGAAATCACCTGCCAGATGTATGTATATTGGAAGAATTCATGAGCAAATAAAAAACCCAGAAGGAAGGTGGGAAGGTAATCAGAGGAGACAAAATAGACAATTTTGATTACATAAAATTTAAAAGTTTCTGAAAAAGTAAACCAATGCTGCTAAAATTAGAAGTGGGTAAATGAGGGCAGAGAAGGGAACTATATAGCAAGCTTATTTGATAAAGGTCTCACTTGTAAAATATATATGAAAGTGATTCAAATTTTATAATAATAAGAACCATTCTCCAATTCATAAATGGTAAAAAAAAATTATATGGATAGGCATTTTTCAGAGGAAGTAATTCAAGTTATCAAGAAATATTTTAAAAAATGCTCTAAATCATTAATAGTTAGACAAATGAAATAACTAACATTCTATCTCATACCCATCATATTGGCAAAATTGACTCCCCCAAATGAGTGCTGGAGTGCCTATGGATAAAGAGGTGCATAAATGCACTATTGGTAGAACGTTGAACTAGTCCAGCCATTCTAGAAAGCAAGTAGGAAATATGACCCAAAAGGTATTCAACTGTGCATACTCTTTCATCCAGTGATGCCACTACTATGTCAATACCTCAAAAAAAATCAAAGGAAAACGAAAACAACTCATGTACAGAAATATTTCCAGCAGCTCCTTTTCTGGTGGCAAAGAACTGGAAATTGAGGGAGTGCCCATCAATTAGGGAATGGTTGAATATGTCGTGGCATATGACTGTTATGGAATCCTACTATGTTGTAAGAAATGATGTAGGAGGTAGTTTCAGAGAATTCTTGGAAGACTTCCATGAACTAATACAGAGTGAAATGAGCAAAGTTAGGAGAATATACGATAAAAATATTTTTAAAAACAAACTACTTTGAAAGGCTTAGAAACTCTGATTGACACAATGACCATTCACAATTCTAGAGGACTCATGATTAAACATGCTAGTCATATCCTATGATGGACTCAGGGTACAGATTGAAATGTAAATATATACATATGCACATATGTATGTAAGATAAATGATAGATAGACAGACAGACAGATAGATATGATGCAATGTGGGAATGTGTTTTGGTTGTCTATATATATTTATAACAAGTGCTTTATTTTTCTTGCTTTATCAATGAGTAGGGGGAAAGGCAGGAGGGAGAGAATGTGAACCTGAAAATAAAAAAAAATTTTAAAGAATAAGTGAAAACTTACATGGTAAACATTATTCTATACACCATTAAATGTGATAGCAAAACACAAAGCACAACTTACATATATTCTAGTAAAATGTACTGAAGAATGAGTTATTGGAGAGATGACTAATAATTTCCAACCCTCAAGGAGCTTGCATGCTAATGAGGGGGACAATTTTGTATAAATAAGTGTAACCTTCGGGGTCACTACCTTTGCTCGTACCTAATGAGACAGATATTCAAAGATTCCAAGTTTATAGTAATTCTAATCTTGAAAGTGTAGTTAAAAAACTTATAAATGTCTTGTGATTATACCCCAAGTTAGAACTCTCTCACTATGGACTAGGGTGGGGTGAGTGTGGGATCCCAATCTTCAAGTTACATTAAAACAACAAGAATTTATTAAGTGCTACTGTGCCCCAGGCACTATACTAAGCACTGAGGAGAAAGGCAAAAAAAAATAGTTCCTGTTCTCAAGGAGCTCACCGTCTAATGGGGAAGAAAATAGAAAAAGTTCTATGTACAGCTAAGATAAATTCAGGATAAGTTGGAGATAAGCTCAGGGAAAAGCAACTAGCTATTAATAGGGAAATTGAGAAATGTCTTATGGAAGTTGGGATTTTGAGATTTTAAGGAAGCTAGGGAAACCAGGAAATAGAGCAAATAAAGGACAAAATTTCAGTTTGTGGGGCCAGCTAAGAAAAACGAATGGAGCTTAGAAATGGAATACCTTATAAGGAATTGTAAGGAAGTCAATATCACTGGATCTTGAGTTAGGAAGGGAGTAAGGTATAAGAAGACTGGAAAGTTATGATATGGTCAGGTTATGAAAGGCTTTAAAAGTCAACCAGCAAAGTTTATATTTGAGCCTAGAGAAAATAGGAAGCCACTGGAGTTTACTGAAAGATGGGGGAAAGAATAAAACTAGGAAAAGCCATTCTCTCCTGTAGGACTCTTAGTCCTCATTCTAAGAAGAAAATGTGATACAGACAACTACCAGTGTTTATGAGAAATAGGATTAGACTATTGAAACTCAGTTTTTAACAGAATAAAGGGACATGATCCTGAAGGGTGCCAATCACACGCATTTGATGTAAGGGGTTATGCGGTGGGGAGAAGAGGCAAGGATGCCAGTCCTCTTGTCTGTGTTTTCTCAGTCCTCCAGCCTCCTCAGTGAGATTACTGAGTTGGGGGAAGGGGGGAGGAGAGACAGAGAGACAGAGAGAGACAGAGACAGAGAGAGAGAGAGACAGAGAGAGAAAGAGAGAGACAGAGACATAGAGAGAGGGAGAGGGAGCAGGGTAGGGGGAGGGAGAAAAGAGGGGAAGGAAGGAAAGGAGAGGAAAAAAGAAACAAACAAAACTAGTCTTCTCCCAAAAGCCAGTCTATTACTTCCCTCTTGTCTCTTTAATTTTCTCCTCTTAGAGTTTCACTTAAAGACTGATTTGAGGAAGAGAGTTGCAAATGTCTGCCACCAGCAGCTGTGATGATCATGCTACTACTGCACAGGGTGAGAGGAGAAGGAGGAAGACCCACCATACTCTCTCCTCATGTTTTTTCTCCTTTTCTCAAGAAATCTTCAAAATCTCCAGCTGTTTGTATGCTCGTGTGTGTGTGTGTGTGTGTGTTTGTGTGTGTGTGTGTGTGTGTGTGGTGGGGAACTATACTCATCAGTCCTGATCTATCCTTAATTTCTTTTCCCAAGCTGGAAAGAAATAGAATTCACAAGGCCTTGAGTAACTTTATTCCTTTAGCAAGGAGCTTGCCTAAGCTTTATCCAAGGATGGTTACATAATTACAAATATACATGTACAGATCAATAGATAGAGAGATAGACAGATTGACACATATATAAAATGAATCATAGGTAGTTTGGGGAAGGAAGGTAGTAGCAGAGGTAGGGGAAGAAGGGCAATGGGAATATAGAGGAGGGTATAGGTGGAAGAGATTCTGTGACTACAGAAATAGAAATATTTGGCAATTCAATCAAATCGATGCCATAATGAGGCATTAAAATGTGATATACACATTTCAATATGACATGGGGAAAGGACTAGAGAAGGGATAAAAGCAAGTGTTAAAGAATTTCAGGAAAGAGAGATTGCTTCCTGAAGGACTAAAAGGCTTCATGGAACAGGTAACATTTGAGCAGGGATTTGAAGAAAGTCAAAGATTTTAACACCCAAGTTTGAGGTTGGGAAGAGTAGGAAGGAAAAGCTATTCTAAATGGAGGAAAGAGTAAAAGAAGTATTGCTTTTTCCAGGAACAAGTGGGTAAAAAAGGGGGTGGTAGGGGGGGGGGGGTGGCGGCTAGGTGGCACAGTGAGTAGAGCACCGGCCCGGGTGTCAGGAGGACCTGAGTTCGGATTTGGCCTCAGACACTTAGCACACACATAAAAAAAACCTAGCCATGTGACCTTTGGCAAGTTATTTAACCCCAATTGTCCTCCAAAAAGCAAAAAAAAAAAAAAAAAAAGGAGGTAATGGGAATGAAATGGAGAAAATTGGGTTTGGTTAGATTGTAGAGAGTCTCAAACACAAAGAGTATAGATTTAATTCAAGAGGCAAAGGAAAGCTATGGAGGGTTTTAGAGCAGGAGAATGATGTGATTAGATTTGTAATTTAGGAAGATTACTCTGTCAACTAGGAGTAGACTGGATTGGAGGTTGGAGAGTCTGGTGGCAAGACTTTCTGTGAAGGCTTTTTTGATCTCACAATATAAAAGATTCAGCAATTTAGAGTTGAAAGGGACTTCAGAGATCATTCATTTTAATTCTCTTGTTTTACAAATGAGGTGATTAAGATCCAGAGAGATGTATGTCTTGCCCAATATCACATGGGTAGTGAATGGCAAGGTCTGATTTATTTGGCATTTTTTCTTTTCCTTTCACTCTACATAATTTAACCCCAAACTGTATCTTTTGCAGCTCTCTGGACTCTTATGACCATTTTAGTTAACTGTGCTCTCTTCTCCCTCTTCCTTCTACCCTTTTCTCTTCTCAGAAGTAAACTTTACCTCACCAACAGTAGTTTTGGGTTGACCCAGTGCAATAATATTCTATGAGAGAAAAGTAGGACTTACAGAGAAGCATGAGATGCAAGAAGAGAAAAAAAAATCTCAGTTCACACTGATTTCCAAATAAAGCCCTCTCGTTTATTCGTTACATAGATGCATCGTGAGCGAGTAATCTGGGCAGCAGACCAAGAAGAAAATCTTATAAAAATAGACAACCCTAAAAACAGTCAAACAAATTGCCATCAATGCAGTTAAGAGTCAATTCAGTGGAAACATTTGTCTTTTAATGCCTTTCCCATCCATACCATTGAGTCTCTGAATTTATAGCTTCCTATAAAAATCCAATTAAAGTACAATGTAAATGAAGAGGGTTTCCTGAATCCTCTACATTCATCCTGCTTCTGCAGGAGTGTACAAAAGGTCCCTACTATTTCTAATAGAAAGTTGAGACAGTCCAGTATTTTATCTCTGGCTTATAACAAGGGATCTGTTCCAGGGAGAACAAGTCTTTTTAATAACCTATAAGGCATCATCCTTTCACAAATCTAACCCTATTTTGGAACCTGCTACACCTTCATTCTGTGCCACTTCTTGGGGCTAATAAGTTCAATTTATTGCCCAATGTAAAATGGAACATAGGAAACCATCCAGATTTTCAGATGAAATATTTGGTTTCAAATAGTTTCTGTGCACCATGACATGAGTTTGGCTGTCTATAGTTCCCTCTCTGGGACTGCTGAAACTCCATTTATATCTCTCAAAGGATGTTCCAGTTACCACTACCCACAGGTATTTCTGAGTTTGGGGCATAGGCTTATTAAAATATATCAGCCTGTAAATCAGACCTTCTCCTTGAGTCAGCATGATGCCTCATAGAAAGATAATTCAATCTGGAGTCACAGGGCCTGACTTAAAATCTTTGATTCTTTCCCCTACTAGGTATCATACCTTAGTTGAATAACTAAATTAGACTGGGCCTCAGTTTCTCCATCTACAAAATGATAAGTTTGGATTTGATTATCTCTTAGGTCTAGTTATAGATCCTATCTAATTTGAAGAATAAAAAACAAATGATTTTTTGGAGACATGGATAGCTATCTGAAACATTTTGTATTGCTTATAAATACCCAATGCATTGACTATTTGAAAGTATTACTCATCAAGTGGAATTCACCATGAGAACTAGGTAATGGGAAGTCTATCTTTTGCTGTACTAATATAGGGGGAAACTTGGAGGAAGTTCCAAGTTCTCTCAGGTTTTCAGAAACATGATGATCTCTTTTCTGCAGGTCTTCCTCTTAAACATAATGTCTGCTAATAAATCCAGTTAAACAATTACTATACAGATTACATGCCTATAACTTCTCACAGATTTAGCAAGGCTATTGAGAGAGCCAAAATCCAGGAATTCTCTAAAACATTCTAAAATGCTTTAGTCAGCCTCTTAAATGGAAGACCTTTCATTCCCTGTGCTGTCTTCCTTTTCTGAGTTGTTAGAAGGAAGAGTGGATTATTCTAACAATTTTCATGGTGTCTACAATGAAGTCTGTATTTTTTACTATATTAATGGTCATTCATCACACAATGAATTCAACCAACTAAGTGTTGATTTAAATCATGACCAAGGTTACTTAGGTTTACTATGTTATGGGTCAGTGACTTCAAAGAACCCATCAATGCTGTGCTTCTAGCAGATGGGGCGAAAAAGGGTTTCTTTAATGAACTCCTTAATTTCCAATGATGTAGGATTATGCTCCTATGAAGTAAGTAATAAATACTGTTGTTTCCCAGAGGCCCTTTTCCCACCCTTGAGTTGAAGTCTGGTTTTTCAGTTTGTCAGTCCAGTAGCATTTGCCTTTTCAGGCCTTGCACCAAGGTGCTCTAAGCAAACTAACCTTGTTTTCTCTTAATGGCACCCTCAACCTAGTCACCAGAAGGCTGATAGTTAAAGTGATATGTCACTGAAAAGGACGCTGAATGTGTCTCAATTCCAAAGAGAATCAAGGACGCCCTTGGTTGGCCATCTGGAGGCAGCTGGAGTTTCTTCTGGGGACAAGCAAAGCAGCATATATCTGTGGCTGTGTCATGTTTCATTTATTCTTTTGAATAAGTTCAAGATTTGTCAGCATTTTTTTTATAACAGGCCTTTTTCCTCGGTGGTTTTTAAATCCAGATCAGACTATTCTTTCTGGGCTGATGCTTGGCAGATCTGAGATCTCCTCCCAAGAACAAATTTGAATGCCCTGGATTTTCTCTGTTTTTGGCCACAACCATAATTTATTTAAATACAGACTTTTGTATTTTGTATATTTCAATTGTCCCAATCTGTGGGATTCTAGTCCCTGTGTGTTCTTGCTCTGTTTTCAGTTTCTGCTTGAATGTGTGTTTTGCAATTGGATTTATCATTCCTTAAAAATTGGACTCTGCCTCTGCTGGGAATCAGTACTGGTTATACGCTATACTAAATACTTTAAGTTCATAAACAAAAAAGGGTGGAGTACAATCAGGTCTTTGGGGACATAGAATACTTGTTTATGGCTGTGTGTGTGTTTTTTTTTTACTTCTAAGGATAGGAATTGGGTCTCTGCTTTCACTTGGATAGGAAACTCCAAATTTTGAGGAGATTCCTTCAACTTACTGTCCTTGAGAACTGACTAGGCACTGAGTGGGTCAATGACATGCCCAGGATTACATAGGAAAGAAGTCAGAGGAAGAATTTTAATACAGGGTTTTTTGGTTCTAAGGCTGGCTGATCCTTTACATTATGCTGCTGTTCTTTGGAGGGATGTCTAAATTAGCTATCTTTCTTTTTTGTTTTTGGGCACTGGTTTCTAACACATTTTAAAAAGATTTGTCCAAGGTAGGTATTTTTTTTTTTCCTTGTAAAGAGGTTGATTTCATCGAACATAACTGAAACAGAGGTATGTAGGTGCCCTCTTAAAATATAATTATGTTTCATAGACTTTCTGAGTGGAAAGGGACTAGTCTAGTGCAGCCTGTACCCCAAGCATAAATTTCTCCAACATCACTAATATGCAATATTCATTTTCTACTTGAAGTTAGTGACAGGAGGCATAATGCCACTAGAGGCAGCTATCTTTGGGCAGTTCTAAATGCTCAGAAGTTTTCCTTATAGTGAACTGAAATCTATATCTTTGTAAGTTCCAGATTCTGGGTCAAACAGACTAAGTCTAAGCCCTCTTTCATATGGTACCCGTTAAAGTACTGAGATGTTGATCATCTCTCAACCCTTCCACCCCTAGTCTTCTCTTCTCCAGGCTAAACTTCTCCAGATACTTTGACTAATCCTTCTACAAACTGATTTTGAGTTATTTTACCATTATGATTGCCTTACTTTGTATAAACTTTAGTGGGTTGATGATCCTTCTAAATGAGGTGACCATAAGTGCACATGGTAGGTTGGATGTGATCTGACTAGGCTGAGAACTTTCTGAGGCTGAGAGGGAAAAAGAAAAACAATGACATCAATTCTCCCTATCTTTTCTGATTGAAGAAATATCTGTGGTGTTGTAAATGTGCATGTGTTATAGGGGAAGGATTAGGAGAACAAAGAAGCAGCTTTGGGAATAGTGTAATAACCTGGTGTCTTGGGAAATAACCTAGAAGCTACAAGCACAGTATTGTGCAAGAAGGGGTCAGGACGCTTGGGTTTTAGGTTTGTATTTTTGTTGTTGTGATTGTTGTTGTGTTGTTTTACAGTCTCATTTGACTCTTTGTGGTCCCATCTGAGGTTTTCTTGACAAAGATACTGAAGTGGCTTGCCATTTCCTTCTTACATTCATTTGACAGATGAAGAAAATGAGGCAAACAGGGTCAAGGGACTTGCCCAGAGTGACATGGCTAGTAAGTGTCTATGGTCAGATTTGAACTAGGAAGATGAGTCTTCTTGACTCCAGGCCCAGAACTCTACCCACTGAGCCACCTAGCTGACCCAGATTTGCATTTTACTAAGTACAAAGTAACAGAATCAGTAAACCTAGCCATGATGATGGAACAATGGTAATAATATTAGTGACTAAAAGCAACATTCATGTAGCACTTACTCTGCACCAGGTAGTGTGCTAGGTATTTTACAATGATAATCATTTACAACTTATTTATATTCACAATTATCTCATTTGAATGAAAAGAGAAACTGTAAACTGGGGTAGGGTTAAAGCAGGGTTGGGTCCCAAAGCCTTGTTCTAACACTACATGCCTAGTGGTTATTTTCCATCCATATTCTACTATCTTTTGGCACCTCTAACTGCTTTAGTTTTATGTTGAGCTTTTCATTATTCCCTTGAGATATTTTTTAGCATTCTTTCTGAAAAGATTATTGACTGGAGTGATCACTAGAAGATTGCCAACCTCGAGTTTGACAAAGTTTGGGAGACTCTTCAACATCCTAAGAAGATTGCATTCTGGGGTGGTTAGGTGACACGGTGAATAGAGCACCAGCCCTGGAGTCAAGAGAATCAAATACAGCCTCAGACACTTAACACAAAAAATTAGCCCATGTGGCCTTGGGCAAGTCACTTAACCCCAATTGCCCTACCTTCCCCCCTCCAAAAAAGCAAAAAAAAAAAAAAAGATAGCATTCCTCCTGATTGGGCTTCTCAGGTGCCTATGATCATGAAATATTGGACTTCTATTTGGAGTTAGAAGGGATTTAGAAGAAGAGATGGCTATCATAGGATGGGATAATTTACCTTATTCTTCCCTAGCAAGAAAGTGGGCTAAAAGTACAGGACTCTGAAAACTGAGAACTGAAATTACAGAAGGGAAAACCTCAAAATTTAGAAACATGTTGGCAAAGAATACTAATAAAACCAGGGAGAGAACTGAAGGTAGTGTGTAGAAGGGGATGAGTTTTTACTAACAGGTTACTGTATTATCTGTAAGAGCAGAGACAAACTGTTATAAGGAAAAAAATCAGATGGAGTAAAAAGAATAAGAACTTGGTTGTATTACAGTGTTTGGGCTCTTGTTTAAAAGAGCAAGCTGGAGGGTCTTAGGTAGTAGAAGAGAGGACTGTTGTGAATTTGGCTCAGAAAAAGCAGAAAAAATTAACAAGAAGAATGTGCATGCCTCCCTAACACAGACTGAGCCCAGTTGTCATAAGGATGACTGTCAGGAGAGCTCATGGGTAGAAAGCGATACAATGTTAAATTATGAGGCTTTTACAAGGGTTGAAGTTTGCCCTGTATTGAGAAGAAAGCAGGAGAATCAGAGAAGCCAGAATCAGTGATGAAGTGGCTGGAGGAGTGTGGGTAGATAGTGTGGACTGCTTGAAATTTATATGCATTTGTTAGAATCCTTTTGTCCAGCAAACTTTTAGAGATTTTCATATGGCAGGTGGTAACAATATGACCAAGCTGCTAGCTTTAACTGCCGATGGATGCAATAAAATGTATCCCACTGATTCTATGTGGCCTAGTGGACACAGACCCTGGTACTCATTTAGAGACTGCATGAGAAAGTTGAAAGAAATAATGAAAACTGCTATCATGGTTGGAGATTCAGATTGTATCATGATATCCCCTTAGCAGTTTCTTATAGAGATATAGTGAAGACAGCTCCTCTGGCTTATAAGCACCAATTTCTGACTCTACTAATTGGTGAAATAGTACAGCCTCTTTCAGAGGTGCTAGATAAGATTCACAGATAAGTGACTTGGGGGAATGGCAAAAAAAAATTTCCTCAAGAGAGAAGAGTAAATGGCCAGAGGATTCAAAGTCAGACTAGGTTAGCAGGAAAATAACTGTTTACTACTCTATGAGAGCAGGGGGTGATGTTGAAAGAATTGATGATATTCCAACGAATGAACTATATAACATATACAGAGAAAAGGCTTAATGTTAGATGGAATAGGCAAGTGAGAACTGCCCCTGCAGATCCCCCTGAACCAGTGTATTCAAGTTTTTCACACCTTCAGGGAGAATAGGAAATTGGCCAAGTCCCAGCTCAGATTAAAGAAATACACATACAAGATTACAGACCCCATATCAATCTGACTATATATTGGAAAAAATGGATCAAATACTGTAACCAGGACATTGATAGATACTGGGACACAGACCTCCCATATTTATGGGAACCCCAATAAATTCAAGCATGGAACTCTTTTAAAAAATTTTTTTTTTAAAGCAATAGGGGTTAAGTAACTTGCTCAAGGTTACACGGCCAGTTATTTCTGGGTGTGGTGCTGAGTCTCTGAGCCCGGATTTGATCCAGGTCATCCCGACACTGGAGCCGGTGCTCTTACTCGCTGAGCCACCTGGCCGCCCCTAAGCATGGAACTCTTATTACCTACACAGGACTGGGAGGGGCTGAAATATCAGTCAGACAAGTCAAACTAGTGCTGGAAATTGGACAATTACCTAAAAGAGAATATACTGTGGTTATTGTACCTATTCCTGAATACATCATTGGAATAGATATATTGAGAGCTATGACCCTGAATTTACCTAAAGGAAGATGACAATCTGTAGTAAGGAAGATAGGAATTAATACAGTTTTAGTGGAAAAAATAAAAATGAACCCAATCACTTTACCTGAACATTCTGAAGTAATTACTTTAAAGCAGTGTCATGTGCCAGGAGGGCAAGATTAAATTGTCAATACTATAAATGAATATGTTGAAGCAGGAGTGGATGATAGACATTTGAATAAGGTGACTCCTCCCTTGTATTGCTGCCATTCCAGATACCGTCACCTTAATAGAAAGGATCCAGAAATATGATGGGACTTGGTATGCAGTCACTGATTTAGCCAATGCTTTTTTTGGAGGGGAAAAGGCTGGGCAATTGGGAATAAGTGACTTGCCTAAGATCACACAGCTAGTAACTGTCAAATATCTGAGACTGGATTTGGACTCAGGTCCTACTGACTCCAGGGCCAGTGTTCTATTCACTGCACCACCTAGCTGCCCCTATCCAATACTTTCTTTACCATCCCAATAGACTCTAAACCATGGGACCAATTTGCTTTTACTTGGCAGAGCAGACAATATACTTTCACCCATTTGCCACAAGGATATCTGCATAGCCCCACTATTTGTCATAGGATTTTGGCTGAACATTTGGATGAATTAGAGTTAACTGGTGTATAGTTTACCCACTACATAAATGATATCTTGATACAAGGAAAAAATGTAAAAGAAGTAGAGAAGAGTTTGGCTCTTTTAATTGAACATATGAAAAGCAAAGGGCACGAAATTAAACCTGTAAAGATTCAAGCACCAGCTCAAAATGTATTACAATTTTATGTATTACATAATACATAATACAAATACATAATACAAAATGTATTACAATGAGATAAGGGCTGTGAGAGATTCTTCCACAAGCCTGACAAAAGATTCAGGATTTTCCTATCCCTACCAATGAGAAGGAGGCCTGAAAGTTTATAGGATTATGTGGATATTGGTGGCATCAAATTCTGTATCGGGGACAGATTTTGAAACCCTTATATAAAGTAACTCAGAAGAAATATTAATTTGACTGGGGACTTGTGCAGACTAAATCTTTTGAAGAAGCCAAGGTTGCTAACCAATTGACCCTAGATTTCTGGCCTATGCAAAGTGGCCTAGTGGAATTGCAAGTTATTGTATAGGATGATTATGCAAATTGCAGTTGATGGCAGAAACAACAAAGCCAGAATGTACCCTTAGGATTTTGGTCTAGGAAACTTCCTTCATCTGGGATTCAATATATACCTGTAAAACTCTGGATTTCAGAAGTCTATATTATGGCAGCCGATGCATATTCAAAGTGACAATGGGTCACATTTCAAAGGTAATGAAATGAAGAGATATTGTATATTAAATAATATAGAATGGATATATCATATTCCATATTACCCACAAGAATCTGGGTTAATTGAAAGAATGAACAGATTACTGAAAGAACAGTTAAGAAAGTTGTAATAATTTGTATCAACATTGGAAAGATAATTTGTTCACTGCTTTATGTAATTTGAGTAATAGACCATTGGTAGGAAATACACCTCTAGCCAAAATAATGACCCCAAATCTTCAAATTAGAAAACAGCAGACACATAAGATCCCAAATATTGAGTATTAGACTGTGAGGCAAGATGTCCCAGCACCATATCCAGGAACACCTGGTTCAGCAGAATATGATTTACAATTTTTAGAGGACTTTTGGTTGGATAGAAAAGAAATAAGAAAAATCTCTACTGGAATATGTATGAGAATCTCTAAAGATTGTTTTGGATGGATATTAACTAAATCAGGTTTAACAGCTCAAAGAATACGTGTATTGACTGGAGTAATAGATTCTAATTATCAAGGAGAAATTATTATGACATTCAAACATTTGGGTGAAGAACATTTTGTAAAAATGATAGAATAGTTCAAGTGACCATTATTCCTTGTGAAACAATATGCCTTGAGAAAACTGGTCCTCCTTCTGAAATAACTATCAGAGGAATTGAAGAGTTTGGTTTTACTAATAGAGCAAAATTGGGAGCTAAAGTATGGGTCAAGCAGAAGCCAGACGATGTTCCAAAGGTTATGGAGATTATAGCACACGGGAAAGACCAATACTGTAACTGTTGTTTATTCAGGAGCAGATGATTACCAAATTGTATCCTTAACTTATATATTCTGCCATGAATGAGGCTATGATAGTGGGTTCATGTATTCCAGAAGCACAACTGATCCTATATTTGTTTCTGTTTGACTTTTTGTCTATTGAACTTGTTTGTGAGATTTGTTTCCTACAGGCTTAGTATCCTCCACCTGCAGATGCCTGATTGCTTAAGCTGAATGCCACACGCTGTCCATGATTGTGATGTGCTTGGTGTCGACTAAGCACGAGATGTCAGCTAAAGAACTGACCTCCCAAATGAGACCTGTTGGTCAGGGACAGCTCTATATCTGATTTCAGCTGGAAGTAGCTATGGAGAAGAGATCTTACCCCAAGATTTTGAGCACCATTCATTCGACAGTGGAAAGAAAGAGTGCTTGTGTCCAAACCCCAACCCTAAGATATTGTTTTATGTGCTTATTTTCTATTACCCCTGTTATATTGTTGCAAAGTTCTGTTGACACCAGTTACCCCTAAACCCTCATTAATCTATGTAATGAAATATATTGTTAACGTATTTTTGCTATATAAGGGACATGAAAGATCTTGGGGTTGAATGTAATAGTAATGGGAATTTTAACCTCTTCCCTGCCCCTTAATAAGCCTAAGGGAATTTGAAGACCTTTCCTGATTTGAAGACATTCCCTCCCCTTCATAGGCTGAATGTAATCACAGAGCCTGTGGTGGGAGGAGTTTGCTGAAGAGTTGAGCAGTTTCCACAGGAAGCTGGGAATCAGAGCAGCTAGACTGGAGGGAAGAGAGGACATATCTAAGGGAGACAGGCTCGTGAATAAATGTTGGTTTGTGGGAAGGCTAAAGGATGTTGTGGCTCTCTTTGCTATTATGGCTTAGTAATGTTTTTGCTACTATGATGGAATCAGCTTACTGGTTTTGGGATTTGTTTTTCTGGTGTCTGAATAAATGTTTTGCTCCCGCCTTATATATGGAGAGTCTGTTATATTTTGCAATTGAGCACTATGCCAGCATATTTACAGTGGCCATTAGCACTGTGAATATTAAATTGGCACTACAGATATGCACCTCTAAATGGGAAAGACTGTCTCTTTGGGATCTGGACCCCAAAAAGTAAAATCCCCTGGACTTTCCCATTTGGCCCAGGTCCCTGGCTCACCTTGGAGTACCCTGCCCTTCCCAGTTAATCCTTTCATTGTGTACCTCATTGTCTTCACCTTCCTCTCCCCCCTCCCAGACTACCACTCTTCAGTTCCATCTAGTCCCCTTCTCCTTTCCCAGACTACTTAGTCACTCTTAGATCACATCCAGATCGTCCCACAATCTCTTGTATAAAAGATCCATCTTCCCTCTGTTAAAGTGCTGAGATTCCCTAAGAGTCTGTCCAATAGCATAGATTTGTAAAATCTTTCCCACCCTAACCAGTATTCTAATAAACCTTGTCTCTGGTTGAAAGAAATCATGGGTCAAATTCACCTGAGGCAGGACCTGTGTCATTTGCCCTTGAATTCAGGGGTTCCCAGCATCACCTAGACCTCACCAAATCCACCATTTGGAAATGTATCCTTTCTCAGGCCAATAACTGATTTCCTTACTCTTTGTAGTGTCCATAGATTCTCTCTGCTCATTCTCTGGATCATGAGAAGCTCCTTCTTATTGAGAAAGATCTAGACCCATTTTCTGGTATACTTTTAGATAACTGTAACAATAACTATACTCCACTAACTCCCATTTATATGGAACCATAAGATTTTCAAAGGTTTTTCCTCATAGTAATCCTTTTTTTTCTTAATCAAAAGCAAAAACAAAATTTTAATAAATAAAACAAATCTCAGCATAGTCATATTAGCAATTGCAGTGCAGAGTAGCAAAATGTATAGCAAATTTCAAGCCTGAGATCTCTGTTTATTTTTCTGAGGTTCTCACACTGTAGGGGAAGAAAGCAAGCTCTCCCCTTATTTAGCACAAATCTTCCACCTCCAAATGTTCTCCAAGAGTAGTGTGATTATACTGGGGATTCATAGCAGGATAATAGTTACAGGATTTGTGCATGCCACAGAAACTTCAGCAATTCTCTAAGGTACAGAGTTCACAGAGTGAACATGAACCCAGGACTAGGACTTCTACAGTTCCTCCTTGTCAAAGGATTCAACCTTTCTCACTGTATTCCCTCAGTTGGAGCCATCCTAACATAAAAATACAAATGCTCAAGGTTGGAACCTTCCTGCATCAGTAGCTGAGAGGACTATCACAGTCTCTGGGTCTGAGGAAGTCCTCATTGTTTATAAACTGAGGCCAGAGGATGTTAGGCCAGCAGGAATCTTCCAGCACCAAGTACTAGCTAATATCTGCCTTACTTTGATCTTATCCTAAAGAGCAGTTCTGCTTATCTTATCTCCCTACTTAACAAATTCCAGAGTTCCCTTACCATCTCCAGGATGAAAAACAAAGGATTCTGTTTGATGTTCAAAGCCCTTTATAACCTAACCCCTTCCTACCTTTCCAATCTTCTTCAAATGCTTTATTTACTTAGGATTTACATCATTCATTTCCGCCAGATTTTGAGTTACACATTTTCTCCCCGTTTTTCCACTAGCCACCACCCCAAAATAGCAGTCCCACAGGCTATCCCCTCCTCCAATATGCACTCTGTTCCATATCTTCTCCCATACCCCCTTAGACTTTTTCAGTAGGACATGGTGGATCTCTATGCCCTAATGCCTGTATATCTTCTTTCCCAATTACATGTAAGATAGTATAAATAATAGTATACATATATATATAATTTTAAAAATTGATTTTAAGTCTTTGAATTACAGATTCATTCCCTTCCTCCCTTGTCACCCACCCTTACTGGGAAGATAAGCAGTTCAGTACATGAGTAGCTAATGCAAAACATTCACATAGAAGATATATTGTAAAAGACTGACTATATTTCCCTTCCTCTTATCCCACCACCCACTTGTTCTATTCTCTACTTTGATCCCGTCCCTTTTCAAAAGTGAGTGCTTCCGACTTCCCTCTCCCACAGCCTTCCCTCTCTTCTATCATCCCCTCTCTCATCCCTTTCCCCCTCCTCTCCTGTAGGGTGAGATACCCTATTTAGTGTGTATTTCATTCCCTCCCTGAGCCAAATTCAATGAGAATAAGGTTGTCCCATACCCTAATGCCAAGGAAAGGCAACTTCCCAAGGTTCAGAATACCAGCATAGGTGCTCTCCATTTTATTTAGTGACAAATTAAGAACAGAGAAGGTCAAAATATGACATCATTCAAAATACAGCATTTACTAAGTGTGATTAAATAATCTCTAAGTACTACCCCACCCCAGGACCTTACATTCATTCAATCAATTACAAAGTCCCTGTTCTAAATACCACTCCACCCTAGGCTGTACCTTCATTTAGTCCATCACAAAGCCCCTCTTCTCAAATGGAGATTAATTTCCAATCATAAGTAAAGTACATTCATTTGTTCAACCATACAACACAAAAAGGTCAAAAGTTCCCCACCCCTGGATCACAATTGAATCTACCCCAGAGTTACATCAAGTTTAAGCACAGCACTTAATACCCAAATGGAGGTCTTTTCTTCATCTTGACTTGAGGCAAGTTCTCAGCAATCTTTGTTCCTGGGGAGACAAAGCTTAGCAAGGCCACAAGATACATTGCCAGTCTCTTCATTAATTCATTCTCTGTCTGCAAAACAGTCCTAGGACCCCTGAAAACATTAGCAAAACCCTCTCTCAGGATTTCCTCTCCTCATTGCCTTTTTTAGCCTCTTTTGCCAATTGAGTTAGTCTGTTTTTTTTTAAGGTGTTATTTTCCTCAGTCAGGCTGTTGACTCTTATTTCATAATTTTCTTGCATTGCTCTCATTTCTCTTCCCATTTTTTCCTTCAATTCTCTTATCTGCTTCTTAAGGTCCTCTATGGCCTGTAACCAGCTCGTATTTTCCTTTGAAGCTTTTGGTGCAGGTGTTCTGACTTCACTGTCTTCCTCCTGTTCCATGCTTTGCTCCTTTTTGTCCCCAAAAGAGGAGTCTAATGTTGGAGTCTTCTGTTTGTTTTGCTTCCTTTGTCTGGTCATGTCTCCCCTCAGTCACTTGACCCCTGGGCTTTTTGCCACAGTAGGACTCTGCCACCAGACAGGGAGCTTTCATCACAAACACTGGGGTTTTCTCAGCTGCCAGAGGTATTAGTTGGGTGCCCTCTCTGGGGCCTTCACATGCTCTGGCAAGCTGGTCATGAACCCCAGGACCTCTACCCTAGACTGCAATCCAGATCCAAGAAGGTTAAAGCAAGAGCAATTACGCCTCAGACTGGTCGCTTGTTCCCCTTATAGTCTGCAGGCCAGGAGCTGAAGCCGCCCCATGGCACTGGCTGTGCTGGGCGTCTCAGCGACTTCTTGCCCTGGGGGCAGAAGCCGATGCACTCCCGACTACTGGTCCCAAAGTCCACACTGTACTGACCTCTCACTTTGTCCTTAGGGTCTTTGTGTTGATAAATCTGGAAACAGCCATAGATGCTGCTGATCTGGAGTCCCTTTGGCCAGAAGCTGGTCACACCCTCTCTGGGACTAAAACCTCTGGCTCACACGGGCCTGGGCTCGGCTACCAGAGTGCTGTGCTGGCCACTTGCTGTCAGCCTGCTGGGCTGTCTTCAGTGGAAGGTTAGCTTCTCTGTGTCATTTTTTGGGTTCTGCAGCTCTAAAGTTTGTTCAGAGTCCCCTTTTTACATGGGTTGGGGAAGGTGGAAACTGGAGCCAGGTGGAGGTCCTTCTTGTACTCTGCCATCTTGATTCCCCCTTTCCAATCTTCTTACACCTTACTGCCCTCATTAATGCAATGCTCCCTCATAGTCCTTGTGATAGTAATGGCAATTAAAGATTCCCCTGTATTGGCTTGGTTTTCAAATTGATTGTGTTAAAACCCAGAGTTTGTTAATCCCACCTGTGGGATGGGCTTGTTGATGTGAAAAGAAAGTCCTGAACTGGGAGGAGCTGGTGATGTAGATTTGGAGAGACACTAGAGAGAGGCGGAAGATCTTTTTGGAAGCAGCACCTCGTGGAGAGAGAGAGACTAAGAGAATTGCTGGTGGCCGCTTTGAATTGCCCTGGACTTTTGAGACCTGCCCCCTGAGCTGCCAAGGACTGAGGAGACATGGCTGTTTTGCTGGTACTTTGTCTGTCTGTTTTGATGTTGTTTTGCCAGATTTGTCCACTGGTGAAAGACAGTCCTTTTGTTGAAGAAGTCCTGGAACCTGGCTGTTCGCTAAGAAGCCCTGAGACTGTCCTGCAGACAGAGAGTGAATACTGTCCACTGGTGAGGGACAGTGCTGTTGTTGCAGGGGTCTGGAGACTGTCCTGCAGACAGAATGAATACTGTCCACTGGTGAAGGACAGTGCTGTTGTTGCAGGGGTCTGGGAGCCTTTCTGTTGGTTCAGAAGCCCTGAAGAAGGATTTTCTTGTTGTATGTTTACAGAAATCCTGGGAGAGGGCTTTGCTAATGTGTTCAGGGGTTCTAGGACTGTTCTACAGACAGAGGATGAATTCATGAAGGGACTGGCAATGTATCTTATGGCCTTGCTAAGCCTTGTCTCCCCAGGAACTAAGATTGCCGAGAACTTGCCTCAAGTCAAGATGAAGAAAAGAGCTCCATTTGGGTATTAAGTGCTGTGTTTAAACTTGATGTAACTCTGGGGTAGATTCAATTGTGACCCAGGGGTGGGGAACTTTTGACCTTATGTTTGGAAACTAATCTCCATTTGAGAAGAGGGGCTTTGTGGTGGACTTAATTAAGGTATAGCCTAGGGGTGGAGAAGTATTTAGAACAGAGACTTTGTAATTGATTGAATAATTGGAATGTCCTGGGGTGGGGTAGTACTTGGAGATTATTTAATCACGCTTAGTAAATGCTGTATTTTGAATGATGTCATGTTTTGATCTTCTCTGTTCTTGGTTTGTCACTGAATAAAATAGAGAGCACCTATGCTGGTATTTTGAACCTGGGAAGTTGCCTTCTTTTGGCATTACATTACAGTCCTTTAAGGGAGGAAGTGTTTTATGGGAAAAGACCTTTCCATTCGGTAGCAGAAATATCACCTTCAGCTACCAGCTTTCCTCTTCCCTCTCAATGTCTCTAGTCCCTTTGAATCATTTATCTGAACCTCAAGCTAACTTTCATACCTTCTCATTAGGTCTGTTTATGAATTGGGGGAGAGGGTAATGGGAATTCTAAAGGAAAATGGAAAGAGGTTGCAAGAGTTTATCATTAGCCTCGAAACAATGCAGCAAGTGTTATTGATTATGGGCCTCCATCTCAGGATGGGCAAAGGTGAATGGGATTTAGTCACCCTAACTCAGGAATAAAGGATGAGGTAAGCAAGCTTGAGTCTGATGTTCTGACAAGCATGACAGTGAGTGAGTCTAGTGACCTGACAACAGAGCTAGAAAGCTGTGATTGTTGAGACAAGTAGTCTCCTAAAAACACAGTGCTGCTTTCTGGAAGAAGTGGCAGCAGAATGAACAGTGGGAACCAGATGGGAACTGTGGTGATGGAGAGCAGTAGACCAAGGAAGCCCCTGAGCCTTACCAGGAACAGATGCTGGGCCCATGGCAATGGTGGAACAGCACTGCTGTTCTAGTCTTGGAGTTCTTAAGCTGTGCTCTTGCGTGTGTGTGTGGGTGTGGGGGGGGGGGTGGAGATGGACCCTTTTTGTGGTCTGGTGAAAGCTGTGGCCCTCTTCTTCTTTGCTTTTTTGGAGATGGGAAGTCTAAGCAATTGGGGTTAAGTGACTTGCCCAAGGTCACATGGCTAGTAACTGTTAAGTGTCTGAGGCCTGATACAAACTAAGATCCTCCTGACTCTAGGTCCAGTGCTCTATTCACTGTGCCCCCTAGCTTCCCCTGTGGCCTCTTATCTTAGAAATTTTTTTACATTTTTTACATTTTCTTTATTTTTTTAACTTTAAAATGTATTATTTTACTTACATTAACAACATGTTATGGAAAAAAAAGAGCATTGCTATTTTTTTTGTACACATATGATGAAGTTTACTCATTTTAGAATGCAAATTCATTGAAGGCATTGTTTTTTTTTCTTTTCTTTTTCAATTAAAGTGTATGTTCATTTTTAGTTTACATCATTCATTTCCACAAGGTTTTGAGTTACAAATTTTCTCCCCATATTTCCCCTACCCACAACCCCAGAGCAGCAATCCAACTGAATACCCCCTCCCCCAATCTGCTCTCTCCTATATCCTCCCCCATAAGCCCTCCGATTTTCCAGTAGGGCAAGATGGATCTCCATGCCCCAGTGCCTGTATATCTTATTTCCCAGTTGCATGTAAAAAAATAACAATATGTATATTTTTTAAACATTTGATTTTTTAACTTTGATTTCCAGATTCTTTCTCTTCCTCCCTCATCACCCACCATTACTGGGAAGACATGCAATTTAACATAGGTTGTACATGTGAAGCTATGCAGAACATTTCCATAGTGGATATATTGTGAAAGACTGATTGTATTTCCCGTTATCCTATAACGTCCCCCACTTGTTCTATTTTCTACTTTGACCCTGTCCCTTTTCAAAAGTGTGTGCCTCCAACTTCCCTCCCCCAAGCCTGCCCTCCCCTCCATCAACCCCCTCTAAACCCCTTCTTTCCTACTCTCCTGTAGGGTGAGATACTTTATTTAGTGTGTGTGTCATTCCCTCCCTAAGCCAAATTCAATGACAGTAAGGTTGACTAATTCCCTTTTGCCTTCCTGTTCTTCCCTCCACTGTAACAGTTTTCCCTTGCCTCTTCTATTTGGAATAATTTACCCCATTCTGTCTCTCCCCATCTCCTCTCATTGTATTCCTCTCTCACCTCTCAATTTCATCTTTTAAGTATCATCCCTTCCTATTCAATTCTTCCTGTGCTCTTTATCTATGTATACCTGTACACATATATACACACATTCATTTATGTATTCATATGCCCATATACCCTCCTATATAGACATATATATGTATGTATGTATATATGTACACACACACATTTCTATTCCCTTCGACTATTCTCATACTGAGAAAAGTTTCATAAGTTAAAATTGTCATTTTTCTGTGTAGAAATGTAAGTAGTTCAACTTTCATAAGTTCCTTATGATTTATTTCCCTGTTTACCTTCTCATTCTTCTCTTGCTTCTTGTATCTGAATGTCAGATTTTCCATTCAACTCTGGTTTTTTATCATGAATGCTTGAAAGTCCTCTATTCCATTGAATAACCATATTTTCCCCTTAAACATGATACTCAATTTTGCTGAGTAGGTGATCCTTGGTTTTAATCCCAGCTCCTTCACCCTCTCAATATCATATTCCAAGCCCTTAGATCCCTCAGTATAGAAGCTGCCAGATCCTGTGTTATCCTGATTGCGTTTCCACAATTTTAAAATTGTTTCTTCCTGGCTGCTTATAATATTTTCTCCTTGATCTGGGAACTCTGGAGCCTGGCTATAATATTCCTAGGAGTTTTCCTTTTTGGGATATTTTTCAGGAGGTGATTGGTAGATTCTTTCAACCTCTCTTTTGCCCTCTGTTCTAAAACATCAGGGCAATTTTCCTTGAGAATTTCTTGAAGGATGATTTCTAGGTTCTTTTATTGATCATGGCTTTCAGGTAGTCCAGTAATTTTTATATGATCTCTTGGATCTATTTTCCAGGTCAGTGGTTTTTCCAATGAGATATTTCACATTGCCTTCCATTTTTTCATTTTCTGGATCTGTTTAATAGTTTTTTGATTTCTCATAAAGTCACTAGCTTCCATTTGCTCCAGTCTAATTCTGAAGGAATTATTCTCTTCAGTGAGCTTTTGAGATTCTTTTTCCATCTGGCAAATTTGGTTTCTTAAGGCATTCTTCTCCTCATTGCCTTTTTGAGCCTCTTTTGCCTTTTGAGTTAGCCTATTTTTTAAGGTGTTATTTTCTTCAGTCAGGTTGTTGACTCTCTTTTCATGATTTTTTTGCATCCTCATTTCTCTTCCCAATTTTTCCTCCACTTCTCTTATTTGGTTTTCAAAATCCTTTTTAGAGGTGGCCAGGTGGCACAGTGAGTAAGAGTGCCGGCCCCAGCGTCGGGGGACCTGGGATCAGTTCCGGCCTCAGACACTCTGCACTCACACACAAAAAATAAAAATAAAAATAAAACTGGCTGTGTAACCTTGAGCAAGCTACTTAACCCTGATTGCTTTAAAAAAAATCCTTCTTAGGGTCCTCTATGGCCTGTCACTAGTTTATATTTTTCTTGGAAGCTTTTGGTGCAGGAGTTCTGCCTTTGTTGTCTTCCTCCTGTTCCATGCTTTGATTCTTTTGTCCCCAAAATAGGAGTCTAAAGTCGGATTGCTGGGCTTGCTTTGCTTCCTTTGCTTGCTCATGTTGCCACTCAATCACTTGACTTTTGAGCTTTTTGCCACAGTAGAACTCTGCTTCCAGAGAGGGGAGCTTTATCCCAAATTGCTGGGGTTTTCTCAGCTGCTGGAGCTATTAGTTGGGTGCCCTGTCTGAGACCTCCACCTTCTCTGGCTCACTGGTCATGCATCCCAGCACCTCCACCCTAGACAGCAATCCAGATCCAAGCAGATTAAAACAAGAGTAATTACACCTCAGAGTGATCACTTGGTTGCCCTACAATCTGCAGGCTAGCAGCTCTGAAGCAGCCATGCAGCTGTGGCCACCATGCCTCAGCCTATTCTACCTCCAGGGGCACACTCCTGGACTCCCTGTTCCCCAAATCCACTGACCTTTCACTTTGTCTTTGGCATTTATGGATTGATGTTTTCTGGAAACTGCCATAGGTGGTGGTGATCCACTCTCCCAATGTCCCTCTAGCCACAGCTGGTTGGGGTACCCTGAGGCTAAAACCTTGGGCTCATGCAGACCTGGGCTTGGCTCCCAGAGCACTGCACTGGCCCCTTCCTGCTGGCCTGCTGAGCTGTCTTCATTGGGCAGTTAGTTTCTCTCTGTCACTTTGTGGGTTCTGGAGCTCTAAAGTTTGTTTACAGTCATTTTTCCATGTATTGGAGGAGGTGGAAGGAGCCCAAGCAAAAGTCCTGTATATACTCTGCCATCTTGGCTCTGACCCTCGAAGATTTTTTTAATGTATAAAGTAAGATAAGTAGGGTCACAAGTAAAACCAAACACATTGAAATTCCCTTCCTCTGTGCCCAATTTTTCTCTCTTCATAACCTCTTGACCCTCCTGCTTTTGTATGAGATTCTTCTTGTTTTAGAGTTTTTATTTGTCTCTTGGATATTTCCTTATATCCTTTAGAAAAATAGTTAATCCTCCTCCCAAAAGATATTTGAGAGTAGAATACATTCCTCCCATATTTTTACCTTTTCCTCTGTCAGGGATATCATTCTGTACTCACCACATGCAGAGAACTATGGATTCCCCATATGAGAAACACAACCATGTCACAACCTCTTCAAAACTTCAATTTCCAATCCAATATGATTTTGAGAATCCATATTGTAGGTGTCACATAATCAATAGCAAAAATCTCTTTTTTCTGAAGCTCTAATAGCTCTCCTATGAAATGATCACCCTTTCCTTTTTTTATTGTTAATTGTTTACCTGTATTAAGACCCCAGCTAAAGTGTAAGCTTGTTGGGGATAAGGATTATGTATTCCTGTCTACTACAGTTCCTAGCACAAATCTTTGCACAATTTCAGGGAGTTGGTCAAGCTCAGTTCCTTCTTTAAAGGGGGAGGAGTGGAATGGGAAGATAGAAACAGCTGGAGTAACTGAGGAAGACATAAGTACTGAAAACCAGAAGAATTTTACCAACCCCTCTCTATAATTTTCTAGTTTACTCATGATTGCTGCATTCAACAGTGGCAGAGATCTGGTGCATTTATAGAGGGAGAAGGCTCCCTTTGTCCTTCTGAGAATAACATAGTGCAAACTCCAATTCTCGGGTACTACTCAAATCAGAATGAACTCTTGGCAAGCCTGCCCAGCTCTTAGATGAGGACACATGTGGCATGGCCTGTCTTGGATTAGAACAAAGAGACTCTGAAAGTTAGGTCACATACATTCTCATTACAAGCTTTACTTAGCACATTGCTTGGCATGAAATAGGCACTTTATAAATGTTTATTGATTGATGGATTACTAGAAATGTTCCCTATGGGCGTGAGATGTTCCCCTATCCCTTAAAACTAAGTAGATCTTTATAATGTTCTATAAGTGTTTGTTGAATTTGTAATCCAAGTGGGAAATATTCTCTAGAGAAAATTAAAAGTATTTAAATTATTCAGTGCCTTCACCATTTGCCTCTGACATTTAAAATACATGAAGAACAAACAAATTTTGATTTAGCATTTCTCTCCTAATAATAACTTGCTTGAATAGAGTGCTATAAGGTTTTCCAAATGCTTTCCTCACAGCAAATCTATATTTTAGGGCTATTTGGAGGGTCCGTAGGAATAATTTAAAAGGGGGAATTGATCATTCTCCATTCTCATTATTTCCTCCATTACCATCAATTGCCTTCTCAGTGACTCATTTTATGATGAGTGAACTGTCACACTTAAGAGAAGAAAGAAACATGCCGCACATGGAACTTGTCCTAATGAGACTTAAAACATCGTTTTTGTAGCCTGTTGAGGTCTCAGGAGAAGTAGAAAAAGAACCATGATACTGGGGTTCCTCGGGTTTGGGTTTTGAATTGGATCTCTACCAGCTATCAGAAGCCTATGGTCCTTTTATTAGCTCATTTCCCTTAGGGCTCACAAGCATTTTACTACCAAACAGAAATCACTAGCTTCCTTTTTAATTTTTTTTAAAAAAGACTGATCTCTGATGCTTTTCAGTGATATTTCAATTTTCTAGTTCCTTCAGATTCTAGGGTAGTGATTGACTAGATCATATTGCTCATTCTTCTCATCAGAGTGCAAAACCAAACCAAAAACCAAACAAAATTAAATTTAAAAAGCTTAATCCACTTGGATGAGATGAATATTATCTGTGAAATTGTAATTTTGGAAACAAGGAGATCATTATAGAAGTTTAGGAATGTAAAACAAAATAGTGGAAAACAATATATTATATAGATAAGCAGGAAAATAAACCTTTAGTAGGAGCTGAATTCTGTCCTAATAGAGCATCTTCAGGAATTTTCTTCCTCTCTAAACAGAACAGAGGTTCTTAACTGGGAGTCTGGGAAATTGGGGGAGGATATAAAGGGGGAGTTAATAGCTATAGCATAACTTCATAAATCTTGCATATTTCATTTATCTGAAAATATTCTTCTGAGAAAGGGTCCATAGGCTTCACCAGACTGCCAGAGGGGATGAAGGAACCAAAAAGATTAAAGAGAAATGCAATAGAGTCTTCAAAGAGTATGCTACTTTCCTTTTCAGGTGTCCTAGTAATAGAGTCTGCTCATAACAAACTTTGGCCATCATTTTAAGTTTATCCAAATCCTAACAAATGTGTCCTCATATGTGTAATAAAAAGGGCATAGCAACTACAAATAAGGCATTATGGAATGCACTGGGGCAGGTATTATCTAGCTGTCCCTAATGTACACCCCAGAGGTAGAAATGCTAAGTATTTGAATTCCCATTTTATAGATGCTGATGATGAGGCTTAGAGTCTTGAAGTGACTTACCTAAGGTACAAGCTAGTAAGAACTAATATTTGATTCTACATCCTCTCAGCTTAGATTTGGAGTGAGGAGATATGAGTTCAAAACCTAGTTCTGCCTTATTGTTAGTGTGATTTTGGGTACATCATTTAGCTACTCTGGAATTCAGTTTCCTCATCTATAAAATGAGGGGATTAGACTATATGGTTTCTGATGTTTCCTCCAACTCTAGAACTATGATCCTACAATACTGTAAACTTCAAGTCCAGGACTCTTTCCATTTCCACATCACTTTTCTAGAATACTATTATTAAGGTTTAAAAGAATTTGGCTTTTTTTATATCATCTACATTTTCTCTGTATCCCTTCCTCTTCCTCCCTTCTACTATAGAGCCATCTCTTATTACAAAAATTATTTTTAAAAGAGGAAGGAAAAAAATCAACAAAACTATTCAAAAACTTCAAAAAAATCTGATATCATATGCAATGTTTCACCCTTGAGAACCCTTGACCTCTGCAAAGGAGTTAAGTGGGGAGAGAAATCTTCTCATATCATTTCTTTGGAACCATTCCTTGTTCTTTGTAATTACACAGCATTAATTTCCAATTGTCTTATGGTTGTTCTTTTTAATGTGGCTTTAGTCATTGTGCATATTGTTTTTCCCATCTCTGCTCATTTTATTTTGCATCACTTCAAGGAAGTCTTTCCATGCTTCTCTATATTCCTCATTCTGTTGTTTCTTACAGGATAGAAATACTCTATTGCATTCATATGCCATAATTCTTTAGTTATTCCCCAATGAATGGACATCTATTTTGTTTCCAGTTTTTTCCTATGACAAAGAAGTGCTTCTATAAATATTTTGGTGTATATAGAGGCTTTCTATTTGTCAATTATTTCTTTGGACCATATGTCTAGTAGTGGAATCTCTAGAAATTTTAGTTACCTTCTTTGTATAATTCCAAAGTTCTTTCTAGAACATTTGTACCAATTCACAGTTCAGTCAATAATGCATTAGTGTGCCAATCTTTCCATAAAATCCCGAAATTAACTACTTTCATTTTTTGTCACATTTTTCCAATTTTCTGGGTGTAAAGTGAAACCTCAGAGTTGTTTTTATTTGCATTCTTCTATTAGTTATTTGAGCAATCTATCATAAAATTGTTAATCATGTTTAACTTTTCTTTTGAAAAATGTTTGCATGTATCTTTTGACCACTTTGGTATTAGGGAATGGTTTTTTAAAAATGTACTCTTGATATCCTTCTCTCCCATATTTTTCAGCAGATCTGACTCTCTACAATAATTGTTTCCCTCCTCCCCACTCTCCTTAATCCATCTCTCTTGTCTCCAATCCATATTCTACAAAATTGCCAAAGTAATATTCCTAAAGTACAATTTTGCTTATGACATTTCTCTGCTCAATTGACTCTCTTGGCTCCCTCTAGCCTTTAGGATCAAATGAAGACTCCTTTGTTTGGCACTTAAAGTGGTTTCCAAACTGCCTATTCAGGCTTATTAGTCATGAGTCCCCTCCATCGTCTCTAAAGTCCAGTCAAACTGGTCTGTTTGCTGGTTTTCTCATGTGGCATCTCATCTCCTTTCTCTGTTCATTTGAACATTCTGAGAATACTTTCCCTTCCTTACTTCTACCTCTTAGAATCCTATTTCCTTTAAAGTTCAGTTTAATATCTCTCTCCTATATGAGAGTTTGCTATTTTTAAAAATCCCTCACAGTCCAAGAAGAGGCTGAGATTCCAAACCTTTGTGCTGACCTCTCCATCACTCCTAACATGTGTGGTGTCATTGCTCTGTGGTAAATCTAGTGACCACTCTTCAGTTCACTTATTCCAATAAACAACTATTTTACCAGGGAAAAAAAGAGAAAGCCAGCTTATATCCTAATATTCTCATCAAAAAATGCCCTCAGCTGCTTGGGACTAAGGGGATTAAGAAGTATAATATGTAAATCGTGCCTTCATAGTTATATCTGATATCTACATTTAGACCTAGATCTATCTATAACATATATAGATGAAATATATGTGTATGTATGTATATATATATATATATATATATGAAGGTGATAGTATGACTTCCTTCCTTCCTTCCTTCCTTCCTTCCTTCCTTCCTTCCTTCCTT
>NW_027186349.1:10739472-10766651 GCF_028583685.1 Petaurus breviceps papuanus
CTTTCTTTCTTTCTTTCTTTCTTTCTTTCTTTCTTTCTTTCTTTCTTTCTTTCTTTCTTTCTTTCTTTCTTTCTTTCTTTCTTTCTCCATATCTATTGATATAGATATATAGACATTAAAGGTATTTACCACTGTGATGGAGGAGATTCCACACAAAGTCCAAGTTGAAGAGAACATTGGATTGATCCTCAGTGTCCTACTTATTGGTAGACATGGGCAAGAGTACAACAAGATGGGCTGATATGGATCAGTTGTTATGTGTATTACATATAACAACTGGGTAGAACTTCTAAATCTATGAGATCACAAACACTTTGGGATATTTAAGTATAAATCATATACATTCATATATATATATTGTCTCATTTGGTTTTCAAAATAACCCTATATTGTAGGGACTAAAGGTATTTTTTTATCCCAATTTTATAGATAAGGAAACCAAAACTAAGAGACTTGTTAGTTGATATAATAACTAAATTGGTAGAGAGAGCCACAAGTCTTTTGACTCAAAATCATGTGTTTGTTTTGTTTTGTTTTATTTTCCCACTGACCCTTGCACTAAGTTTGGGACTAATTGGAATGAAAATCACAATGTACAATGCATGCTCCTTAAAACTTCTTCATTGGGGGTCAATTGGAATTTTCAAAATTATCAAAATATCAAAAAAATATCAAAATTATCAAAAGTAGAACACAAGCTTTGGCATGTTTTACTAAATTCAAAACTTTTCTATGATGGGCCTGGCAACTTTATATGTATGGATCTGCTCTCTGAAGATAGTCTTTGTAATAGGGATGGTTGTAACCAGAAGGTTGGACAATGTATTATATAATTGGTGGAGAATTTATTTGACCACAGCAACAGTGAAGAGATACTGTGTGAAATAATAGATAGAGGGCCTGACAGGTGTCTAAAAGACCTGGGTTTAGGAGTTCTTTGCAAAGCATGAAGGATCTAATATATTTGGCATTATTTTTTAACCTCTATACTTCTTGGCTCCTTCTCAGAATACATGGAAACTTCATTATATAACACCACCCAGCATGTTCTCATCAGCTCCTCTTGTGAGCAAACATTTCACAAAACTCAAGAAACAAACACTTTTTATAGGTCAAAGCAAATAAATAGAAATCATTTTGGAGGTCATGAAAATATTGATACTGTAGACACTTGTATAATCTAACTCACTTACAGACATATGCTAGGAAGGGCTCACAGCAGCTGCAGTTTCTATAAAGAATCATAGTTTGAGGGGTGGCTAGGTTGTGCAGTGAATAGAGCACTGGCCCTGGAGTCAGGAGGACCTGAGTTCAAATCTGGCCTCAGACACTTGACACACTATCTGTGTGACTTTGGGCAAGTCACTTAAATGCAATTGCCCTACCTTTCCCCCTCCAAAAAGAAAAGAAAAAGGAAAAAGTCCTATATGTACAAAAAATACTCAGAGCAGCTCATTTGGGGTGGTCAGGTAGCTCAGTGAGTAAGAGCACCAGCCCCAGAGTTGGGATGACCTGGGATCGAATCCGGGCTCAGACACTTAGCACCCACCCAGAAACACCTGACCGTGTAACCTTGAGCAAGTTACCTAACCCCAATTGCTCAGGGGCAGCCAGGTGGCTCAGTGAGTAAGAGCACCAGCCCCAGAGTCGGGATGACCTGGGATCGAATCCAGGCTCTGATACTTAGCACCACACCCAGAAATAACTGTCCATGTTACCTTGAGCAAGTTACTTAACCCCAATTGCTTTAAAAAAAAAGAAAAGAAAAAGAATCATAGTTTGTCAATTTATGGCACCCATTGCAGCTCTCCAGAACTCTTGGAAAGCAGCCATCTGTACTGGTCATCATTTCTTTTAGCTCTCTCCAGCTCCTGGGAGGTGGTATTGCTGTCCCCCTTTCACTAGACCTTTGGTTGTCTGGAGAGGCCAAGTTCTCTAATGTGATCCCCTATTTCAATGGTATCGGAAGAGTGGTTTTTATAGATTTTTGTTGAGACAAGAGATACAGCATCTCTCTGTTGCAGTTTAAATGTTGTGCTAAGCCATGGAAGATTCATACATAGTCTTCACTTCATCATGCAATTCCTATTGAATTGTACATAGAAGTTTCTTAGTAGACAGTTTATTTTCACATTTAACTTGGAATGGTAATAAGACTATTACACTTGAATTTCCTTTTCTCCAAACTCCCAGGCTATATGTTTCCTTTTCATGTAAATATTTTTTCATTAGTCTAGAAGCTTGTTAATCACCCTTCTACTTCCTTATTATTAATAATATTTTAGAAGTCTCTTTAGGATCAACTGGTTAGGAAGGCTAAAATCATATGAGACTATTCCATGGATATCCAGATTAGGGAAATGGCCAAGGAAAATCAGACACTGGTATTACCATGTATCAGAAAGAAAGCAATTTTTAATCCCTTCATCCATCTATCTATCCATCAATACATCCATCCACATTGTTACCCATAATATATATGTTTAGATAATATATTATCCATTTGTTAAACATATAATATATTTACATAATATAGGTTTATATAATGCATACCTAATATGTCATTTATTGTATGTAACATAATTTATTATATATAAATTACTTATTATATATTATCATAATATATGTGATCGTATATACTTTATACCTATTTATATTAAGAATAGCAATGCCATTAAAAATCATTGTATTTGGTCTTACATCTCTATGCCTTGATCCATCTGAAAAGACCTGTTTATTTTATGATATTTCTTCCTCCTTTTTTCAATTACCTTGTTTCCTGGTATTATAATTTCTGTATACTTTAAAATCACTCAATAACTCACTCTTTTCATTCCAGAATCTTGGCTTTTTTCATTAGTCATTTTCTGTCACCAGTTCCTGAATTCATGCCAATTTTCATACTTAGAACACCTCCCCCCAGCCCTTAATGTGAGGAATTCCTTTCCCAGACTGGCTCCAACAAGACCCTGGGAGAAAAAGGAAAGAAAAATCTCTGCACCTTATTCTAGAAGAACATACTGCACTAAGACCATTGCTTGTTCAAGAAAGTGGAAGTATATTCTGAGATGGAAATTGTTTTCTTTCTTTGGTATCCTGGGAATACTTAAAATGTTAATGAATTCACACAAAATTGTCTTGTGAAGATTTTCCCCCCAGAGTTTCTTTTATACTTATGGATGGGATGGGACAGGAAGAGATTGGTTCCTACTCCAACCTAGTTGATATGATCATAGAAATCAAGGGGCAAGTAACAAAACTGATGAGCTGCCAAAATGTTGCACTAAGTGTGAAAACATACCTATGCCCTGTTATACTTTTCTGAAATATGAAAAAATTTGCCCAACTAAAGGGAAGGGGATGCTGGGTGATGTCTAGCTGAAGACTGGCCACATCCCTGGTGACTTTTCAAAAGTAAAGCCTGTGTATCCCAGAGATTATCTCAATATCAGTATACTCGTGCTCTGTGCTCACTCATGGATCCTCTGCCAGAGAATATTCCCCAAATTGAATGGGCAGGGGCCATGGTTATCATTCTTACTATGTCAAAACTCAAAGTAAAACTTGCTTTGATAATTAAAGGTCATTGATATAAGCAACAAAGCATATAGTGAAGAAGTGATTACTTTTCCCCCCTTCATGCCATTCTCTACTCCAGTAAACCTGGTCTACTTCTGGGAAGGGGGAATGATAAGGATACAGAGGTAAATTTGGGCTATATAAAAATAAAGATAGCAATACAATGTATAGGGCCAGGAAACATTTAACCTCACTGATAAAATATAGATAGCTTCTAAGATCCCTCCCAATTCAATACATGTTAAAATATGAACATTTACTCATATTTTCCATTTGACTCTGGTCCTACTTAGCATCTAAGTAGCATTTAACTAATTCGTAAGCTAAGCATTTGAAGCCTTCTACAAACTGGCTGCTACCTATCTTTCAAGCTTTAGTTTACTTTTCTCAAATGTCATTGATAGCAAGCAACAAAACATATAGAGAAGTGATTACTTTTCTCCCCTTCATGCCATTCTCTGTTCCAGTAAACCTGGCCTACTACTGCGGAGGGGGAATGATGTGGATACAGAGGTAAATTTGGGCTATATAAAAATAAAGATAGCAATACAATTTTATTAAAAAAAAAACTGACCTACTGTTTCTGTATGCAATATTATATCTCCTAGTTCTATTCTTAAAAAAGGAAAAGTTTCATTAATTTGTTCCATTTTTACATTACAAACATTTACAAATTGTTCCCACTCCGTGAGAGATCTCACCTAGCAGAGTAAAACAATCAACTAAAATTAGTAATACAGTGACCTTATATGAAAGTGCACTTTACATCTGTAGTGCTTTCCCACCTATTTTTAAATACACAAAATACAGCTGTTTTTTCCTTTCACCACCTACTCAATTGCAAAAAATAGAAAAGAAAAAGCAAATTCCTTATAACAAATTTGTAGTCACTGGCTGTATCTCATATATATATATACACATACATGTATATATGTATATGTACACACACCTCTATATGTGTGTATGTATACATATATACAATACAATACATAGATATATGTATATGCATACACATATATGTATGCATATACATATTTATATGCATATACATGTAGGTATGTAATGTATGTGTATATGTGAATGAGATCATATTTGTAAAACACTTCTAAAGAATTATAAATCATAAACTATAATAAGGTATGTAGACAGGTACATATATGTGTTAGTGTGTGTTTCATTTTGCAGCCTAGATTTATCACTTCTGTCAGGAGATGAATATTATGCATCATTGGTACTAAGGTATCAAGGATGGTCATTATGTTGGTCAGATTTCTTCTAGCTTTCAAAGTTCTTTGTTATTGAATAAATTGTTTTCTTATTTCTGCGCATTTTATTCTTCATTAGCTTACAAAAGTCTTCTTAATTGTTTATTTTATAATATCTATCTTAGAGTATAGGTCATTTTTTGTTTATTTAACTCTATAGCAATTAATATAAGCCTTTTCATGTCTTTTTGAAATCATCTATATCTTTATAATGCATCTGTTTCTTACAGTACAATAGTATTCCATGATATTCATATAACACAACTTATTTAGCAATTCCTCAGTTATTGTATATCTTCTTATTTCCATTTTGCTACCATTGCTTTTATAATATATTAATAATTAATAACCATAAAATGAAATAAAATACAATCACAATCCACTTTTGTTCCACTTTGCATATGAGGTCCCTTTATATCTAGAATGTACCTCGTCCCATAAAATCCTCACTTTTTCAGGTACCATTTTCTACATGAGGGCTTTGCTCATCCTTTGATAATTTCTCTTCAAAATAATGTTTTTAACACCAGCCTCAACACCTCCCCTGTGGATACTATAGATTACTGCATCTTCAAGAGGCTCTAGAATCCTGAGGTTTTGCCAATTTAACTGTTGCTCTGACGAGACTGCTAGCAATGCAGCCTAGACAGACACTGTGAAAAGACAGGGAAAAGGAATTTATTCCCTTAGAAAGCTGAATTTAACTCATATTGAGAATAAGTAATAAGATTCTTCCAAGAACTTCAATATGACTCTTCCAGAACTGAGAAGTTAAGAGTAACAGCGATCCCAGTTTTACAATTCACCATCTTTGCCAGCTTTTGAGAGGGTCAGTTAGTTCAGAAATGGTGAAATGGTGAATGGTAAAGATGATGAATTGGTGATTTATCTCATTGATAAAACATTGGAAATAATTATATCTTTATCTTATTTTTTGGTTATATTGTTAATAAATTGTATAGATTTTATTTAAGCCTAGAAGATTAGAATTAAATGGTAACAAAGCTAAGAGATGGCTATTTTCTTTTGGGATAAGATATTTATCAATAAATGAATGAGTATTTATTAAGCACTTATATGTGCCAGGTATCATGCTAAGTTTTGGGGATACAAAGACTTATCCAGTTAATAAAATGGAAGCAGCAGCTCATAATTAATTGATTAATTAAAAAGTAAATATTTTAGTTCAGTAATAAAAGAAATGTAAAAACCTTATTTTAGAATTTAGCATGTGAATGAATATCATGCTAACAGACAGCAGGGATCTCCTCAGGGAGACAATATACTCTCTAAACCCAGTTTTCTTTGTAGATATTTTGTGTTTGCTCATTCCCATAGACATTACAGCGTCCTCAGTAAAAAGTAATCTCCCAGAAGGGAGGGTATGTGCTGTTTTAGCTCTGTATCCCTAGATCATAGCACAATGGATTGCACAGAATAGACACTTATCATTTGTTGAGTAGCATTTCTAAAAATGCTTTAAAATATTTTCTAATATTAAATTTTTAAAACATTTTAAATGCTTTAAATAATAAATATATTATTTTTAAAGTAGCAAACAATCCCTTCATATCACTATGAAGGCAGGATAAAGACAATCCATATACAAGAATAAAGAGTGAAACCTTGCTAAAACACTGTCCTTAGGGTCCATGCTATGGGGACCACCATGTAGGAGAATTTGCTTTCTAAATAAATATCATTTTTTAAAAAAGTGCTTGTGTAATTAAACCTCTATGAAAGGGTCTCTGATATATCTGGTTTACAGGAACTTTTGCTATTTGGAAAATGATGTTAAATTTAGGGGCATTTGAGCATGCTGTAGACTATCTGGATAGGAAGGAGTGGCTATAGATGAGTAGTTCAGGAAACTGACCACAAACTTAGAAGGGGCACAACATGATAGTGACAGAAGATGATGATTTTGCATACATCTACTAAAGTCATTTCTGTGTCTAAAACAGAGTGGTTAGACTTTTTTTCCTCTGGCCTCAATAATAATTTCATCCTTCAAAAGGCAGAGGAAGCAATGAAGATAAATTGCATTCTGAATCTGGATTTAATTCTCAATAACAAGAAGGCACTAGCTGTTGGGATGCAAATCATGAGAACCATGTGGAGAGAAGTGACCACTGCATCATAGACTTTGTGAAAGATGAGAAGAAAGCAGAATATGCCATGCATTCTGTTTTGAGACAAAAAAAATTTCAATGTATTCAGAGGTAAGATATCATGGACTAAGATTCTATAGGGGGCAGATAGGTGGCACAGTGAATAGAGCACCAGCCCTGGAGTCAGGAGGACCTGGGTTCAAATCTGGCCTCATACACTTAACACAAAAACTAGCCATGTGACCTTGGGCAAGTTGCTTAACTTGCCCTACAAAAAGGAAAAAAAAGAAAGATTCTATAGGAAATAACAACTTAGGATGGGATGGAAAAATTTGAAGAATGAATATCTGAAAACAAAAAAAGAAATAGTCCTGATATGGAAGAGACCAAGGATGTTCAGAGAAATTTTCAAACAATTTAGGTTTAAAAAATACATGTTCAGTAGATGGAACTAGGGGTAGGTGATGAAGGTGAACACAAAAGCATGGCACACTCTGGTAAGATTGTCAAGAATGCTAAAAATCAGAATAAGCTAAGAATGGCAAGAAAAACTAACAACAGAAAAAAATGAATTGTATTAGAGGGAGGATAAGGTGATAGAAAGCTGACCTCAATAAGGAAGACCTGGGTTCAAATTCCACCTCTAACATATACTAGCTTTGTGGCTAGTTAGCCACATTAGCAAGTGCTTTAATATCTCAGTACTCTAGACCAGTGGTCTCCAAAATGGGTGGTAGCGTAGGAAATAACCAAATCTGATACAACCCTGAAGGGGTAGGAAATATAGGATCTGCACTCTAATTCTAACTCATTAGTTGGACTCGTTTCTGACATAGCTACATCAATTCCTTTAACACTTTCCCATCTGTTCAGTGACTTTAGTGAGGTATGGGCTGCTCAGGAAGAGGACATGTCAACCTGACTCAGGTGCCCATAGCAGCTTCACAAGTTTAATATACACACCATTTCCTTCCTCTTCTAACCTTTCCCATCCTCTAGTTCCTCTATCACCACAGCATCAGACTCTGAGCTCCTAGGAAATATCTGGAAAGTTTCCTTCACTTTACCTACACCCCAACCCCAAAACTAATTTAATTTTTATTATTAAATAGGAAATAGTAGCCCAGGATGATAGGTATGGATGGCTTGCATTTATATTATCTTTTTTTCCTCCTAAGTCTACCACTTTTATGAACTTTCTATGTTTTCTTGGAGAGTGGGTACTAACTCTTCTGGTTTGCCTCATACTTGTTTTAATGTTCATCCTCAGTCTCCTTTCCTGGATTATCTAGCTTCCTCCTGCACATTAACTATAAGCGTCCTTCAATGCTCTATTGTGGTTCTTTTTCTCTTGTATCTTTAGCTTCCTTTGCCTGGTGATATTATATGCTTAAAATATCAAGTATCATTACTATGCAAATGACTCACAAATTTATAATCCAGCCTTTACTACAGTCCTGCAATACCCACTGCCCACGTTACCCATCTTCTTCTGGATGCCCTACAGAAATCTAAAAGCTAATATGTCAGAAGCAGAAATGGTTATGTGTTCCCTAAAACCTATCTTTCCTCCAAAAGTTGCACTTTTATTTTCAAGAGTCTTTTTCCCCAACTACATGTCAAGACAGTTTTTAGCATTCATTTTTACAAGATTTTGAGTTCTATTTTTTTTCCCTCCCTCCCTCATCTCACCGCTTTCTAAAATGATAGGCAATTTGATATAGGTTATACATATTCATGTAAAGCATATTTCCATATTAGTCAAATTGTGAAAGAAGAAACAAATCAAAAGAAAAAAACAAAATGGATAAAGTAACTGAAAAAAATATGTTTTGATCTGCATTCAGAGTCCATCACTTCTTTATCTGAATGTGGTTGGAATTTTCCTTTGTGAGTACTTTATACTTGTCTTGGATCATTGCATGGCTGAGAAGAATAGGTGATCATGAAACAATGTTGTTGATACTGTGTATAATGTTTTTGTAATTTTGCTCATTTCACTTTGCATTAGTTCATAGACGTCTTCCCAGTTTTTTTCTTTTAATCTGCCTGTTCATCATTTCTTAATGTGCAATAGCATTCCATTATATTCACATACCACAATTTGTTCAGCCATTCCCCAATTGATGGGCATCCCCTCAATTTCCAATATTTTGCCACCATGAAAATGGTTGTTATGAATATTTTTGCATATATAGGTTCTTTTCCCTTTTTAGTGATCTCCTTGGGATACAGACCAAGTAGCAGTATTGCTGGATCAAAAGGTACACACGGTTTGGCTGCCCTTTGGGCATAGTTCCAAATTACTCTCCAGAATAGCTGAATCAGTGAACAACTCCACCAACAATGAACTAACATTCCAATTTTCCCACATCCTTTCCAACATTTATCATTTTCTTTTTCTGTAATATTAGCCAGTATAATAGGTGTGAGGTGGTACCTCAGAGTTGTTTTACTTTGCATTTTTCTAATCAAAAGTGATTTAGAGTACTTCTTCAAATTCCTATAAATAGCTTTGATCTCTTCATCAGAAAATTGCCTTTTCATGTCTTTTGACCATTTTTCTATTGGGGAATGGCTTGAATTCTCATCAGAGACATTGTAAAAATAGTTTTTCAGCTTTCTGCTTTCCTTCTAATCCTGTTTGCATTGGTTTGTGTAAGAGCTTTTTAATTTAATATAATCAAAATTGTCTATTTTCCATTTTGTAATGTTCTCTGTCTCTTGTTTGGTCATGAACCTGTAACTCACTGAACTTCTTTAAGAATCTGGATGCTATACCACTTGGTGCATTTTTGTTTAGCATTGATAATACTTCATTGTCCATGGTACTTTTTAGCACTATGTAGTTTCCTTCCTTATCTCTTTTAATGAGGTCTACTTTTGCTTTTTTTGTTGTCTGAAATCAGGATTGGTACCCCTGCTTTTTTTTTTTTTTTACTTCAGCTGAATTGATTCAGCTCCAGGATCTTACCTTTCTTTAGTGTGTGTGTCTCTGATTCAAGTTTTTTTCTTGTAAACAACATATTGTAGGATTTTGGTTTTTGGTCTACTATTCACTTCCATTTTATGGAAGAGTTCATCCTATTCACATTCACAGTTATGATTATGTTTTCCTTCTGTCTACCACCTCTCCCAGTCTACCTTGTCTTTTGTCAGTTTCCCCTCCCCCCACTTTACTTAATCTCTTCCCTTCCTACTTCCCCGTCTTGTAAGACAGATTTCTATATTCAACTGGTTGTGTATACTATTCCATCTTTGAGCCAATATTCATGAAAGTAAGGTTCAAGCAATGCGCATCACCCACCTTCCCATTTTCCCTCCACTCTGATAGGTTTTTTGTGCCCCTTCATGTTGAATAATTTACCCATTCTGCCTCTTACTTCTTCTTCATGCAGTGTACTCCTCTTTCTCATCATAAAATTATTTTTATATAGTTCCCTCAGATTCACCTTATACCCATACCCTTTGTCTCTGTATATTCCTTCTACTTGTACACAATGGTATAATTTTCAAGAACTAGAAGTATTATCTTCCCACCTAGGAAATAAAACAGTTAAGCTTCATTGAATCCCTTATGTTTTTTCTATTTTTACTTTTTTAGGCTTCTCTTGGATCTTGATACTAGAAATCATTTTTTGTTGTTGTTGTTAAAATCTAGTCTCCTCCTTAAGAAAGCTTGAAATCCTTCTTTTTCATTGAATGACCTTTGTTTCCCCTGCTCCCCCTCCCCCATGTGCTTAATTTCTCTGGGTAGGTGATTCTTGCTTGTACTCCTAGCTTCTTTGCCTTCTGGAGTATCATGCTCATGACTTCTGATCCTTTAATGCACAGCTGCTAAACCCTGTGTAATCCTGATTGTAGTTCCCTAATATTTGAATTGTTTCTTTCTTGCCACTTGCAGAATTTTCTCCTTGACCTGATAGTTCTGAAATTTGGATATAATGTTCATTTTTCATTTTGGGATCTCTTCCTTGATGTGATTGGTGGATTCTTTCAATGCCTATTTTGCCCCCTGGTTCCAGGATATCAGGGCATTTTTCCTTGATAATTTCTTGAAAGATATTGTCCATGGTCACCTTTTGTTTATTGCTTTCAGGTAGTCCAATGATTCGGACATTGCTTCTTCTGAATCCATTTTCCATGTCAGTTGTTTTTCCAATGAGGAATTTAACATTTTCTTCTATTTTTCATTTTTAAAAATTTGTTTGTTTGACTTTTTGATGTCTCCTAGAGTCATTAGCTTTTACTTGACCAATTCTAACTTTTAAGGACCTGTTTTCCACAATTTGCTTTTGAATTTCCTTTTCTATTTGGCCCATTGTACTTTTTAGAGAGTAGTTTTCTTTGGTCGATTTTTGTACCTCCTTTTCTGTTTGGCCAATTCTATTTTTAAGCAGTTGCTTTCTTTTTCCAAGCTCTTGACTCTTTATTTCAAAATTCTATTACATCACTCTCATTTCTTTTCCCAATTTTCTTCTACTTCTCTTATATGATTTTAAGCTCCTTTTTTGAGCTCTTCCATGAGGTCTTTCTGGGCTTGAGACCACTTCCCATTTGTCTTGGAGTTTTGCCCATAGGTGTTTTGACATTGCTCTATTCTTCTGAGTTTGTGTCTTGATCTTCCTTGTTACCATAACAACTTTCCTTGGTCAGATTATTTTTTTCTGTTTTTTTTTTTATCTCTTTTGATCTTTTTCCTTTCTTTTGAATTGGAGCTCTACTTCTGGGGCAGAAGAGGTACTGTGTCAGGCTTTTTGTGCCAGGGTCTATGTGTCTGAGTATTTTCCTGATTCTGCACTGATGTTGCCCTGAGGCTCTTGGGGACTCTCATGTCTGGTGCTGAACTGAGTGGGTGATGTAGGGGTTCACTGACACTGCTGAAGGCCTTAGGGATCTGGCAGCTTACCTGGTGCTGACCTGGAATTATAGTGTTGGTGTGTAGCATGTGCAGAAGCTGGTGGGGGTGTTTCTGCATTTCCCCAAGGTCTAGTCTGAAGCACATGGAGGTCTGGCCACTGGAGTTTGCCTATTAGCCTGGGGCTGCACTGAAGCTCATGGTGGTTCTTGGAGCTGGAGTCTGCCTGTTACCTGGCTATGCTGAGGAATGTGGGGCTTCCTGGTGTTGTTGTTTGGCTGATCCACAGCACTGGGGCTCAGGATCTTCAGCTGGTTTACTGAAGTATGGTTTGCTGCTAGCTTGCTAGGATGCTTCCTGTCCTGAGCTGCATTCTCCTTTTTATGCAAGTAAGACCAACCTTTCCTGCCAATCTTCCAAGTTTCTTGGGCTAAAAGATTGGTTCACCTCATCTTTTTTCTGGTTCTGCTGTTCTAGGAGTTGTTTGGGGGCACTATTTTATGATTGTTTGCAGGTGAACATGGAAGAGTTACAGCAATTTACTGCTTACTCTGTCATCCTGGTTCCTGGGGAAGCAAAAGTTCCACATTTCTGTTGAAGGCAACAACATTTTTCCAGTTACTCAGGTTTGTTACATAGTTGTCATCCTTGTCCCTCCATAAAATCACAAATCTAGATATGGAGCAGACCTTAAAGGCCAACTAGCCTTATATTTTCTTTTACAGATTATGAAACTGAGCTCCCAAATTTCAGGGACTTGTCCAAGGTTTGAAAGGAAGTGATAGAGGCATGATTTGAACCCAGGATCTTGAACTCCAAATCTGGTGTCCTTTCCCACAATATTGCTGCCTCCCTGTCCTCTTTCTCTAATCCAGTTAGAACCAGTGGCCAAATATTTTACCTCTACAATACATCTCTTGTCTACAATATGTCTCATTTGCATCTTCTCTTTTCCCACGTGGCCACCACTCTAGTTCTGGACCTTATGCTCTCTCACATACATTAATAGAATAACTTCCTAATGTAATTCCCTGCTTCTATTTTCCTTCCTTCTCCAATCTATCCTCCTCATAGCAGTCAAATGGATATTCTCAAAATACAGATCTGAACATCTCATTCCAAAATGATATATATTATTATAAGAAATAATTATAACATGATACATAATCACAATGCATGTAAATTATAACATATATTTATATATTATATAACATATAATGTTATATATGTGTATTATATTTAAGGGGTTAACAAAAGGTAAAATTTGAGAAAAATTGGGTTTTTCTAATAGAGAGATATGAGGTAGATAAGGACAGTGGAGAGATAAAGGGAGTGCATTTTTCTTCAATTTCCTCATCTGTAAAATGTGGGATTTGAACAAATGTCTGTTTCAACTTTAGAGCTACCATACTGTATAACTGAAACTACAGTTAGAGAAGAACATTCATTTGGTAAAATAATTAGGTTACTCTGCCTGAAGCATAGCGAAAGATGAGTGTAATTGCTTGGCAAAGAGCAAACTGGTGAATAGTATAAAACTGTGGAGCCACTTTAGGGTCTAAGTCTGGGAAATATCTAGTAATATATCATATTTTTCCTTGAGGGAACTCATTCTTGTTTTTATGAATTAGCCATAGTGGATAGAAGGAAGAGTCTAAAGAGAAGAGAGAAAATAAGACTTATAGTACTCTAGGCATGAGATAACTAATGCTTTGACTATAGGTATAGAGATTAGGCATACTCAAAATATTACAAAGTCAAAAGATTTGATGATGAATTCTATATGAGGGTCAAAGAATTATCCTTTTTTCAAACTAACCTATCAGGGGAGACTCCAAAAAAAAGGCAGGAAAAGTGTTAACCCCGATAGGATTTTGGAGAGAGACAAGAGGGCAAAAGAAAATATTACTCCTTCACTGTGTTTCCCTGTATTTGCAAGAGTGTGCCCAAGTGACTATCCACTAAAAAAGAAATTGTGGAAAAGGCATTTTGCATATTGAATAAATGAATTTGGAGTTCTGATGCTTAGATGGGTCATTCTGTTATTGACTCAGGGTGGATATTCTCACTATTGAGGTAGAACATTACAAAATAATTATAAAGATTTAATTTCTAAATTTTGGAGGAAATTTGGAGGTGATCTGGTCCAGTAGTGTTAAATGCAAATAGGAATGGGACCACAAATTCACAATAAAGATCCCCGTGGTTCACATTTTGGCTTTGTTTCAAAATTAAATGTTATTTATGTGTTACTGAATTATTTATTTATTTTATTAAATACTTCCCAATTACTATTTTTTTTTGCATTTTGTAGAGGGAAGGCAGGACAATTGGGGTTAGGTGACTTGCCCAAGGTCACATGGCTAGTAAGCGATAAGTGTCTGAGGCCGGATTTGAACTCAGGTCCTCCCGCCTCCAGGGCACCACCTAGCCACCCCCTGCTCCCAATTACATTTTATTGTAATTCAGGCTGGACTTAAGAGTGTTGTAGGCTATGTTTTCACAACTCAGATCTAGCCCAGCTCCCTCTTTTTGTGGATGAAGAAACTGGGGCTCAGGGGATATGACTTGATCAGCGTCACATTAAGGACAGAACAAAGATGAACATTGAAGTCTGATGATTCTTTCCCAGTCCTGTATTCTTTTTCACCATTTCATGAGAGCTGAAGACTGCTTCACTCTTTAATATTAAATAACAAACAAATACATGGTTTCTGAATCATCAGAATCTGGACTATTAATAATAATAAGTGACTTTTTTTGTTTCCCAACAATGAGTAATGATACAGAGGCACACACAACTCTATGTGTATAACGTTCTCTTAAAGAGCCTGGCAAATTCCAAACATCCAGTCCCATTTCCACAGCACATGGCGCTTATTAGAGATGATACATTTCCCCTGGCACACAGACAAACCATTTTTAAATACAAACATGGAATGTTTTCCATAATGTATGCAGAGTGGGATTGGTCCATTGGTTTAGAATGACATCAGTCATTCCTAAACCAAGAAAAAGGAGGTTAAGAATCACTGCATGCCAGGAGAAAAAAAAGTAGGCTTTGTGAAATCTGAGGAACTCATCCACTGTGGCTACAGCTGGAGTGGAATCTTTAAGCATTTCAGCATGAACATGGTTTTAATAGGCACAGACAAAGGACTAGGAAATATGCCTCTCATTGGTATAAAGGATTATGGGATCTTAGGATCATAGAATTTGAGCTGGAAGGGAACCCTTCCTTTTAGAGATGAGAAATCTGAAGTCCAGAGAGGTTGCTTAGAGTATCATAGCTATTAAATATCTGAGGCAGAATTCGAGCCATAGTCTTCTGGACTCTCTACATATGGTACTTTATCTACTAATACACTAATCTGTATCATTTAATTTTTATCATTTAGCCCAACAATAAGATTTTATACTGTTCAAGACACAATCACCAGGAAGTCTTCTTATGCAGAAACAAATGCTCAAAACCAATATGATGCTTATTATTTTCAGATACACTACTCTTTCCATATTAACAATGACTTTTGTTCAACAGAATAAAATAAAGGTTATGGTACTGTGATTTGGAGGGTTGGGCAGGTGATTTTTGTCATTGTGAGGTGCTGCCCTCTTCCCTGCAGATCATCTACTTATTTATAATGTATAGACAGTGTTCTCTATGGCACTGAAAGATTAAATGACATGCCCAAGGATATATAACTGAGGCATGTGAGAACAGAACTTGAACCCAGATCTTCTTAATTCTAAGGCTATCCCTTCATGTCCTAGGCCATGCTGCTTCTCTGCATGAGGCTATTGGTGCACAGGGTCTTCCTATGCTTTCATATGCATCCTGGCAACAATAATTGTATCCAACCAACAACTCTCCAGTGACTATTCTTTCTGTGTTTTGATGAGCTATACTTTTTCTCAGCCAAGTGCTATTTACTAGAAAGAAAAACAATCTAACCAGTCAGATGCTTTTCAGTCTCTTAGGAAGGAAAAATGAGTCCAATGATCACAAAGTACTAGGTATCACGCATAGTAATAATGGCAGTAAGAAAAATCATTCAATGAAACAAATAGATCCCTTTTATCTGAATACTAAAAGAAGACATTTCATAGATTAAGGAAGGGGAGGAGAGATTTTAGTGGAAATTAGCGAAATGAGGTAGAATTGTATACATTTTTTCCCCTAGTAAAATTTCCTAATATTCTCCTTTCAGTGGAAAGAGAAAGACTATTATGCTTTTTTTCCCCATTATGAACAAATAGCATGAAAATAGGGCAAAACAATCACACCTTATAGAATGAGCTCTCAACTCATGCTTTGAAAGTTCACATACTTAAACCCTTTTACTTAATGTTTAGAAGCAAAACAATGTCAATCCATGTCAAATGATGCTTTCTATAGTATGGACACACTGAAGGCAGGAATTGAGTGCTTTCCCTTGTAACCATTATATTTTTATTTTATTATTATATATTATTTTATATATTGTATATATGCTTATATTCTATCTTTATACATTATTATTATATTTTAGTGAAAAATTGTCTTTAACATTCATTTACCTCCATGGTAAATTAAAGGGCACAGAAAGATAAACCATGCTGATGCTTTAAAAAAAAAATTTTTTTTTTAAAGCAATCGGGGTTAAGTAACTTGCTCAAGGTTACACGCCCAGGTGTTTCTGGGTGGGTGCTAAGTGTCTGAGCCCGGATTCGATCCCCAGGTCATCCTGACACTGGAGCCGGTGCTCTTACTTCCTGTGCTACCTGGCCGCCCCCATGCTGATGTTTTTGTTTTGTTTCAAAAATATTTGTGAAGTTGTGAAATTTGATTTAGTCTAGTGGCAACATCCACAGTAGCTTTTCTTGTCTGTGTGTGATCCTAGATTCTTGAGAAGTTTCAAGGACTAAAAACTATACATAGTGATGAAATATGCACAGTATAGATAATTCATATTGATAAAATGATGACTATGTGTAGAACCAATGCACAAAAGTTATATATGGAGAATAATGCTAAGCAATGTCTTTTTATTTTTAGACCTTTGATTTCACTGGTATGGGGTATTTGGGGTAGTCCTGGTGAGGAACTTATTCTACAATGTAGCCTTGTGTCTTGCATGCAACCTGTAGTCTTAGAGAACTGACTGAGATGCTGAGAGCTAAAGTGACTTTTACAGGGTCACATGGACAATATACCTCAGAGGCAGGGACCTAAACACAGGTCTTTCTGATTCCCAAATCAGTTCCCTTTTCCTAAACAGCATTTTACAAATTATAATTCTCTTCTAAAATTTCAGTTGAATTATAATTTCTACCGATAGTGGTTTCAACATAAAATTTCAGTTTGTGCCATTACCAGGACATCAAAGTTTTTATCAGAAGAATTCCAGTCAGTCTGGGTACACTGAACCTGGGATTCAAAGCTCAAGTGACCCCTTGGAGAGATAATTGTTGAGTCATTTGCAGTCCTTTACTATGACATTTTTGTGGTCTTCTTGAATCATTTTTATAACATAAAATTTTCTTTGCTCTTTCAAAAGATTTTTAATTTCCTATATTAGAGAGGTTTCAAAGTTTGCTGTCTAGCTAAAGCCTTTATCATCAGCAAAGTGATCAATTACTTTGATAATGAGATTCTCATTACTACCTGTGTGACCTTAGGCAAGTCTCCCTGGACCTCAGTTTTATTGTTGTTGAGTCATGTCTGACTCTTTGTGACCCCATTTGGGGTTTTCTTGGAAAAGATAATGGTTGTTTGACATTTCCTTCTCCAGCTAGTTTTACAGATAAGAAAACTGAGGCAAACAGGGCTAAGTGGATTGCCCAGAGTCACACAGCTAGTAAAAACCCGAGGCCAGATTTGAACTTGGGAAAATGAGTCTTTGCCACATGCTTTAGCCAATGTGCCACCTTTGCCAGGCCTCAGTTTACCATCTCTAAGACCCAAGAAGTTCCTCCCAGAGTTAGATTTATAACTCTATGATCCTACATATTTGGCGAGTTCATCTAGATGGCAGATCTGGGGTACATACTACAGTAGGAGTCTTCTCAGTTTGGTGAGAACTGTCATATTTATGTTCTTCTGGCATGGATCAGAAGAAACCTGCAGTATCTCCAGGTCAAAAGAACTAAATAGGAAAGAATTAAATAGAAGAGATAAAATAGGTAATGTTCTGTAGTTTCATATTCATACTATTGGGGTAGAGGTTATTTTATCTGAGCAGCAAGTGGAACAGCAAGGACTGTGTATGACCATGTTTCTGTGAATTGCAAGCTCATTTTCTTGATAGTTTTTTGTTGTGTTGTGTTTTCAAATCTATGGTAATGTTATAGATGATCACTCAGGACTTTGGGGTATATTTCTACTTACAGTGTCCAGAGGCCTGTTCACTAAATGGGTTGTCTCACTCAAAGTGAGAACTTGAAAAGACCTTAGCTTAAAAGGGCCAGGGTCTCCAACTGCATCCTGGGCCATCTACAGTTGTCCTGATCAATATCTAGCCACTGGACCCAGATGGCTCTGGAGGAAAAAGTGAGGCTGGTGACCTTGCACAGCCCTCCTTCTCTCCAATCAAATTTAATTGCCAGTCTTGTCATCATGTCCCTTATGTCATGGTCTTCTTTGAGAACAAAGGACAAACCACAACCATCCCAGCTAACATATTTGTCTAAATGCTACTATAATGCACATGGTCAAATTCTAATGTTTCATTAGAAAACTAGATTACTTTTTACTTTTAACCTCAATAAGCTACCATCCTCAGCAGGTTCTAAGTGCTGAGCCTGTGGTATAGTAGAGATATGCCTCAGATGCAGGGGTATGCTGGTAAATGTTTAACAATTCAGCTATGGAGAAAAATTGTATACATAACATACTTTTAAGTTTAATCTCTGAGGGGTGGTTAGGTGGCACAGTGAGTAGAGCGCTGGCCCTGGAGTCAGGAGGACCTGAATTCGGTTCTGGCCTCAGACACTTAACACCCACACAAAAATACTAGCCATGTAACCTTGGGCAAATTACTTAACCCCAGTTGTCCTCCAAAAAAAAAAGTTTAATCTCTGATATTATTATGTTTTCCATCAATTTCTCAAATTTGGACAATCAGTGAAACAATAAATCAAGCCCTGATTTATAACATTTGCTGATTTATAAGTGTAAATGCTCACACTGAAAATAACCGACACTTTTGGTTAAAAAATGATTCTAGTACAATCCTCCATGTATATCCTGTGCTTATCAGTAGGCTAAAAAGCAAAGGTTCCTGACCTTAAGTTTGTGTAACTTATGAAGCAGGACAATCCTGTTAAGAGAATGGGGGGAAAGTTTGCTAAATAACAGTATCCTATTGAAGACAGTAATTGTTTAATACATACTTACTGATAATGTGTATATACATGGTAAATACTACAATTTGTTTCCTTTTGTACCAAGTAGGGTTTATGGAGAGCCAAGAATTATAGAGAATGAAAAAAATTGGAATCCCCTAGTCTAGAGAGTCTACCACTTCTAAGTAACTGCTCCAAATTTGGGTTTGCTTCTCATTTGCAGAATGTAACATTCCAAAACACTATGAACAATTAGTTGTGGTTCTACTGTTGTAGTACTATTGTACTACTGGGCAATTTTAGAGTCAGTGAATGAGTCAGTCAATAAGCATTTATTAGGTGCTTAATATGTGCCAACCACTGTGCTAAAGGCTAGATATATAGAATCTAAAATAGCCACCATGCTTATGAAGTAAATACATTATAATTATAATAGCAAGCACCCTAGTATACCCAGGATGGCTGCTAGCACAGGTTCTTTGATCTGCTTTTCTAAATGAAAGCAACTCTTAAGGGGTTAACAATCTTAATTTAATCAAATATATATCATTCACTTAGTTCAGGGGAAAAAGTCAGCATGCTGAACTTTAGAAAAATACAAACAGAAATTATAAGCAACAAAAAATATAAAGAGAGAAAATAACAAAATTCAACAGACCAACAGACAGCGCTTCTAGCTGTCTGACTATCACATACATACATAGTTAGTTGCCAAAGAGAGAAGCACTAATATCTGGGTTTTCAAAGCCAGGGGACTCAACGGCTGCCCAGAGTCTCAACTTTTCCCATAAGTGAGCCCCAAAGCAAAACCTTACCTCAGGGTATATATAGCCTTCTCCAGGGTCAGAGGACATTACAACCTTCATGACCCATTGCCTAATTACAAAGTAAAAAAAGATGTGGATCTTCCTGAAAAACAAACATCCCCTAAGCAAGCCTCTCTTGTTGGGCTCCTACTGAGGCCCATTAAGGGGCAGGGAAGATCTTCAAATTCCCTTACTATTACGATAATGAGGGAAACAATATGTAAGTACCTGGGTGTATACAAGAAATATCTAGAGTAGATGGATGGTAATCTCAGAAAGGTTGATAGAGTGACTGTAAAAACCTTCAGAAGGTGGGTTTTGATCTCAAATTTGAAGGACACCAAGAGGAAAAAGACAAATGAAAAAGTAAAAACAACAATATGGCTAAATGTTGTTCTAGGCAAGATAATACAAATAATGGAGTACTTAAGGTTGACAAAAAAGTTAATTTCTGCTGATTAAAGAACTTTTTTCATGCCTGGTTATGCCAATGGTACTTCAAGAAATCTAGAGTAGCCCATAAGATTTGGGCATCTGTAGCAGACTTTTAAATATCCACTAGGTAGCCAATTGACAGCATAGTGGACAAAATTCCAGGCCTGGAGTCAGGAAGACTCATTTTCCTGAGTTCAAATCTGGCCTCAGAAACTTACTATGTGACCCTGGGCAAGTCACTTAAACCTGTTTGTTTCAGTCTCCTCATCTGTAAATTGAGCTGGAGAAGGAAATGGCAAATCATTCTGGTATCTTTGACAAGAAAACCCCAAATAGGGTCAGGAAAAGTCAGAAACAATTGAAACAACAGAACAACAAATATTTACTAGAAATTTATGCATGTGTGTATGTTTGTGTATCTGTTTCTCTCTAACTATATATAAACTATATATGTATTACAATATAGTTATATCTAATGACATATAACTATATGCAAAACTATATAATTATATGTAACTATGTGTATAATTATATTATAATTATATGTAATTATCTACGTGGTCATATAAAATTCTAAATACTGTAGTGTTATATATATATATCTGTATCACACACAATATATGTATATATGTGTGTATACATATGTCTATGAAATATATACACACACTTAGAAATATATAACGCACACTCATATACATAGATAAGTGTGTATATGTGTGTACATATGTACATACATGCATACATATATGTATAGAAAATCTTCCAGTAGACCTGGAAGTAAAGTTTCATCCCCATTGAGGGAATATTGAATTCTGCTAAACAGACTGATATATGAAGTGTTTTAGAATTACAGAAATTTCAAAATGGAGATAGAAAATTGCATCATGACCTGGCATCATGCCACACATCACAAAAGCTTAAAAAATTTATCCAGAAGATTCCAAGCTTTAGGAGGAAGTAGGTTCCTTCTATTTGGAAGTTTTTATGCAAAAGCAGAATAAAGACTTCTCAGATACATTGCTGAATGGTCCCCTCTTGATTTATGGGTAGGACTGACAAATGCTGAGATTCTACATGAGTTTGCCCTTGTTAGGCAGCACTTCATGCTCTGACCCTTTCGTTCCTTGACTCCCCTTTCTTATTCACTAATAACATGTCACTTTTAAGTACCTTTTATGTTTCCTAAGACCCCTGCAAGGCCAGGCACATTGCTTGTTGACTGACTGATTGATTGTTGTCAAAGGTGAAAGATAAGTAATCTATTAAACTAATCTGAACTATTGTATTAGTCAGGATCCATAATTCATGGCTTAATGTCACTACCTCCTAAATACTATATTTATATTTTACTACTTGTAAAAGACATGGCTTTATCCAAAGGAGTGATTCCAGGGGTAGAATTTTAAATAGCATGACAAGTCAGTGAAAGAGATATTTTGGGGGCAGGTGGACTCTTCCATGGCCCTTAAATCATACCACAGAGGAAGCCAATATTGACTATTTGGACTTCAAGAGATGTGAAAAGAGAATTGAAAGCCCAGCTGTGGTTTGGGTCTGTTGAAGGTCACAAACTACTTTTCAAATGTTTTGGGTTCAATAAAACCCCAGATGTGTTTGGCCCTGAGCAATTTTATTTCATTTTAAGCCCATGTGTATTTTAAAGGAAATTTGATCCATATGTTTTTGATTCATTTACACTTCAATCATTAAAAAAATGCTTTTTTTCATAGTTATCTGATGTCCAAAAAGGCTTTTATGAGCTTTTAAAGTCCTTTCTCCTTCAAAAAAAAAAAAAGAAAGAAAAAGGAAAGAAAAGAAAAAGCCACACGAAAGATAAAATCTAACATGAAGAAAACTTAGTTTGCCAAAAATAAATAAGCTCAACACACCCAATGTTTCAATTCTGGTTGGTTTAAAGCTCCAAAGTGCCATCTCTGTGTAGTGTCCAAAAGAAAACATTCAAAACAAACCCTCTACCCAAAATCAGCTGTTATCTAGCCAAGTGACAAGCATAACACAAACCTACAAGAGTCACAGAAAGGTTGCCAGTATTTGTGTTCAGAACATGTTTACAGATGACCCCACCAGGTATTGTAGTCATGCCCACCTCTCCTTCAGCTGGTTGGGCTAGCAAATTTGTCAAAAGCAAACAGAATTTTTTCACTGCACTTTAGTCTTCAAATAGGAGCATAGCATGAAAAATGTACATCTCATCAAGAGCAAACACACACTGTCCTTGCCCTGATGTTATAACAAAATTTCTCCCTTGTACCCTGCCCCACCACCAATGCCTTTGTCAAAAGGGACTGCAAATCAGCATTACATGGGAGTTTAGTGATGATGCTGTTGTTGTTCAGTGTTTTAGGTGTGTCAGACTATTCATGAGTGTCCACAGTGTCCATGGAATTTTCTTAGCAAAGATACTGGAGTGATTTACCATTTCCTCCCACAGTGGATTAAGGCAAACAAGATTAAGTGATTTGTCCAGGGTCACAAAGATGGTGTCTGTGACAGGATTTGAACTCAAGTCTTCCTAATTCCATGCCCAGAGCTCTATCCACTGAGTTATCTAGCTGTCCAAGTTTATTGATATTTAATAATATCAATATTTTACATAATATATTTTATATACATTTTATATAATGTAATATTTTATATACATTTTATATAATATAATATTACATTATATTATAATAATATAATACACATTTTACATAATATATTTTAAGTTTCCAGATTAATATGCTTAAACCTTATGATACATTAAATAATACTTCCCCTCCCTCATCAGGTCTTAAAGCAATTATATTATTTAACAACTATAAGATTGTTTTGTTTCTTTCCCAATCACAGTTCTAGCAAATCTTTTCTTTATAGAAGGAAGAAGAAATGCACAGTGGAAAAATCCTATTACTTCCCCCAAACTCACAAAAAGGCAGAGGACTCATACACACACACACACACACATATACATACATATGTGTGTGTGTATATATATGTATATATATACACACACATGTGTGTGTGTATATATATACATATATATATATGGGTCCCAACTCCAACATAGTCTGGGTGTGTCCCCATAAGTACATCACTCATCCTCCCTCATTCAGTCTTAGATTCACCTGTAAATGGGAATATGATCTGCTCAGCCAACTTTACAGGGTAGAAGATCAAATTATATAAAAGATATGAAAATGTTTTTGAAAGTATCAAGGGAAATACAAATACAAGACAGTACTATTAGTTGTACTATTAATAACATGTAAAGATTACACAAGAACAAAGGATTTTCCACAGTGCTCTTGGCCAGACTTGAAACATTTGATTCTAATGCAATTAGTTAGCATTTGTCATTCAACAGAAAAAAGATCAAGAAGTTTGTATTCTGGTTGCTTTGTTTCTTTCATCAATAATTTCAATTTATGAAACTCAGATAATTTTTTTCAGATAATTTTCCAAATTGTATTTCTTCCCTCTCCACATGGTCTTCATTAATCCAAGAATCATTTGAAAGCTCCAGATAAATCATCAAATGATGATACCTATGAAATGTCTACAGGTAAAGCACTTGAAAATGGCCATTCTCTCAAAAATATTGATCAACCTGCCCTTTCTCTAGAAGACAGAAGTAACATTCTTACCTGATTTCCTGACCAAAATTCTTACTTGTCCTGAGCAAGTGACTGCTTACATTGTATCACTGAAATATGAAGCTAACCATGGACATCAAGTTTCATTGCTCATAAAATGCAGCGTTTCCTTGGTACTCCATACTCTGAGCAGTCATATGCTATTTTCTCGTTTGATTTTTTAACATGCCAATTTTCCTGTCCAATCTCCCTTGTTGAGATATAGCCAAACATCACCCAACACCCTTTCCCTCAGCATACACAGATGGGCCTTTAATAAATGCTTTCAGTGATGCCCTAGAACAGATAATGTTGTCCTGGCTTAGAGCCTCCTGAATTGGCTGGCTGCAATTTTCCTGTCTCTGATGATGTCTATGGGTGCATTTCTTGCTTTTCTGACTCTCTAACCTTCTGCAAAGGTTTCATTTCTCCATTGTCCTGGGCTTGGAGGGAAGCTTCAGAGCTGAATATATTAAGCAGAGGTGATAACTCCCCTCTACTGTTTTGCAGGAGCTCCTAAGGATGAAATCCTCTGACATTCTCGGTCTGTAAGCATTCCCAGTTGCTTCTATTTCCTGTTTGTATTTTTCCCTATGGATACTCCCTTCCCCAAATCTACCCCCTTTACGCTACCATCTTTCTGCAGTTTGGATTCAGTTTACCTAAAGACCAATTGGATAACTCCTTTGACTTCTCAAACCTCTCTTATTTTAGACTACTTTGTCTTCTTTGCCACTTGGGTACCTCCTGCCTCTGTTTCACTTTCTTTTGAGTGTTGTCTTCCCCCATCAGAATGCAAGCTCCTTGAGGACTTTCTCTTTTGAGGGACAAGCCCAATCCCTTGAAGGATTGTCTTTTGTTTTCTTATTTGGCACCTCAGTACTTACCATAGTGCCTGGCACATAGTAGGCACTTAATAAATGTTTACTGACTATTTATTGAGATCTAGGCTAGACTCCAAGTAGAGGGAGGCTAGGAAGAAATGAACCTTTTGGTATACTTTGTTTTCTGACATTAGCAACTATGTCCCATTCAGGGTCCTAGTAAGCCAAATTAGAGTTCATTTGCAGATTAGGGAAAAACAGAGACAAAATGAAAAAAGATTCCTGAGGTTTACTGTAGGTGTGTACAGCTGGAAGAACACTTCTGGACTTCTAGATTCTTTCCTAGACTTTTCATTTCCTAATTCTTAAGAAGCAGCCTGGAATATTTTTAATATGATATTTAGAGTCAAAAGACCTGGGTTAAAATTCCATGTCTACCACTTACAACCTGCATAATGTTGGGCAAGTCACCAGTTCTCTGCATCACAGTTACCTAACCTGTAAAATAGGGAATGCAACACTATGATCTCTAATATCCCATCTAGTTTGGAATCAATTAATCTTATGTCTTTATGATGATATACCTGATTAAAATCTTCCTCAGTCCTATTAATGTGGTGATCAGTGGTTAAATAAAAACAATTTCAGCTTCACATAATGAGCAAAATTTTTAAAAATATTTTGATTCAATGTTGTACAGTAGAAAGGTTAGAATACATATTTTTGGGACTTGACTTTTGACTACATATTCAGGCTTAACCATTCTGGTTTCTAGGTCAAACTGAAAAGCATCTAAAGTAGAAAAATGTTTCTGGTTTAAGTTTCTGGGTTTAAATCTATGATCCTATGCCTCTAAGATGCATTAACTGAGTAAAATTATCCTGTGTCCTACTAATGTTATGAACAAGGATAAAATAAACAAAATTCCAACCTCAGATTTGAGCAAACTAAAAAAAAAATAAAGAATCAGATCTGCATGATGGATAAATATCCAACCCTAAATAGTGCCTCCCACACATGTTGGTTTGCAAAACTTGGCAAATTACTGAATTTCCTTGTGCCCCAGCAGATTATTGGGCAAGGAGTTTTCCTCACCCAGAGTTCCCTGCACCAAAGATATCCTGGATCTGAAGGGTCCACAACAAAACAACAAAAATTTTTTGTGGGATATTATAAGGTTCATTTTGTTCATATCTTCATTTATGGAATGTCTTCCTCAAACATTTTATTCTTGTTTGTGACTATATTCCAGGAGCCAAGAAATGTAGATTCCCTATACGGCATATTGTAGAAGGCAAAAAGGGGGGGGGGGTAGATTTTCAATGCTTCTCTCACCAAATTATATTGTCTAGATTACTTTTACTTCATTGAGTTTTATAAAGTTATAAACAGGGATATGCTGCTAAATATTTTAAAAAAAAACAGCTCTCTTGGGGAAAAATATACTCATGATACACCTTTAAATTCAATCTACAATATTAATGTTTTCTCCATCAATTTTGCAAATCTTAATAATAGAGAAAAAACATCATCAAACCCTAAGTTTATAGCAATTGCCAGTTCTCAAGGTGTAAATGCTATAATGTCAATGCAATATTCACAGCACCCATGGCAGCTATGATTATGCTAGTGTAATTGTGAATCACAGAATGTAATAGACTCTTCACATGGAAGACATAACCAAAACATTTATTCAAACACCAGAAAGCCAAATCCATCATAGAAACCAAGAAGTTGGTACACATAATGAGTACAGCAAACACCAACATTCCCAATCCTTCCCTCCGGCAGACCTTCAGCACAAAACAGGCCCCCTTAAGCAAAAATGCCCTTCTCTCACTCCAGATGCTATGCCTCCATGCTGCTTTGCTTCCAGCTGTTCTGGCTCTCTCCTGCTCCTTCCTGCTCCACCCTTCCTGTTCCACCCTTTCAGTAAGCTCCTCCCCCCACAGGCTCCATGTGATTACATTTGTCCTATTAAGGGGCAGGGAAGGTCTTCAAATTCCCATTCCCATTACAATGCTTACATTGAAATTTTAAAAATCAGCTTTTATAAGCTTGTTCAAATTAGTCCCAGCACACCCCTGGCTGTAAGACTGTAAAATGGCTCGTTATATTCATTTTTTGAGTTAAAACTGTATGAAGTGTGTGTGTGTGTGTGTGTGTGTGTGTGTGTGTGTTGGGGAGGGTGGGGAGACACAATCTAAACAATTGCTTCTAAATGTATGCCTGCATAATGATTCTAGATAAACAAGACTTTCATAAAGGTGTATATTTGGTGGTTTAAAAATTTTAAAAATATGAAACCTGATGAGTCACATTAGACTAAGTGCAGTACAG
>NW_027186349.1:10766661-10849670 GCF_028583685.1 Petaurus breviceps papuanus
TAAAAATATGAAACCTGATGAGTCACATTAGACTAAGTGCAGTACAGTGAGCCTTGGGCTAGAAGCACAAGACCTTTTTCATGTCCTAGTTCTTCCACTTACCTGTTTAACCCTGACTGTGCTACCAAGCTGTGTGACATTTTTAAAATAGAATTTTACTTTTTCCAATAACATGTAAAGACAGGTTATAACATTCAGTTAAAAAAATTTTTGAGTTCCAAATTTTCTCCCTTCTACCCTCACTCCCCCCCTCCCTAAGATCATAAGTAGTGTGATACAGCTTATATATGTGTGATCATGTAAAGCATATTTACACATTAGTCATGCTTTAAAAGAAGAAAGAGACCAAAAGAAAAAAATGTGAAAAATAAAGTGAAAATAATATGCTTTGCTATCCATTCAGACTCCATTCAGCTCTTTCTCTGGATGTAGATAGCATTTTTTCATCATGAGTCCTTTGTAACTGTCTTGAATCATTGTTTTGCTGAGAAAAGCTAAATTGCTCATTGTTGACCATCATGTAATGTTGCTGTCTGTTACTATGTACAATGTTTTCATAGTTTTGCTCACTTCACTTTGAATCAGTTCATGTAAGTCTTTACAGATTTTTCTGAATTCCTCCTGCTCATCATTTTTTATAGGAAAATAGTATTCCATTTCACATATGCCACAACTTATTCAGCTATTCCCCAATTGATGGCATCCCCTCATTTTCCATTCTTTGCTACCACAACAAGAACTGCTATAAATGTTTTTGTGCCAAGAGGTCCTTTTCCCTTTTGTGTGATCATTTTTGAGATTGTTTTTCCATCTACAAAATGGGAATAATAATACTTGATTAGCTATCTCAAAGACTGTTGGGAAGAAAGATTATCAAAGGGTAACAAATGGTAGAAAATGGTAACAAATGTGATGTTATTATTATTTATCTCATAGGGTTATTGTAAGGATTGGTTGAAATAACATATGTAGGATTTTTTTTAATCTAAGCCAACCATATAATTTTTAGCTATTATAATTAAAGAAAGTAAATTCCATAAAGCTATTATTTTTTTCAGAACTCAGTACTGTGCATGGCATATAGTAGATTAAAAAAAATCTGGCTAAATGAATGAACTTTTACTGTTTAATTCAAACCATTTGTCATAAAGGTGAGGAGTCTGAAGCCTATACAAGTAAAGTTACATGCCCAAGTGACAAAGGTCCTAAGTGGTAAAAGTGAGAATGGAACCCAGACTTCCAAACTTCCAGTCAAGTACTCTTTTAGTACACGTGGGAGATGAACTCTTTTGTGTAATTGTTTATCACAGTGATGTAAAAATAAAATAAAAGAGGGACCTTTAAGTCCTACAAAAGGATTCTGACAAGGAGCATATTGACTTAAAAACCATGTATTATCTATGTTCTATTTTGTTTTTATTTATTGAGTCAAATATCTCACAATTACATTTTAATCTGGTTTTGACTGCACTCAGAATGTTGGCCCATGGGCTGCATGTTTGACACCTCAGGTTTTCAGGTGACGGTACATGCTTTCAGAATTTGGGCCTTGCCTAAATGTTCAGGCTTAATAATTCTGGCTTTTAGGGCAAGGTGACAAGCAAGTAAAATAGAAAAAAAAATCTGGTCTGGTCTACTCTGTATACAGAAATAATGAGAAGCACAAAAGTGGCACCACTTGTTATTCAAGTTATTGTCCATTTCTTTTCTTTGCAGGTATGGTTTATTTGCATGTACACCTGGAGATACTAAGCCTTACCAAAAAAAGAAAGAACTTTACATGTTGGAAATCCTTGTAACTCACTTACTTAAGAGACAGGTGTCAGTCAAGGGAATTGCAGTCCCCCTTCATTAGTAATCCTGGAGGCACTACCCAACTCTTATGCAATCTGTTTTGTATAAATTTCCATCATCCCTGCTGCTGACTCAAGGCTTCTTTCTCCATTTATACTGATTTCTGCCTGCCTGCTGATCCTTTCCTGACATGTGGCCTAAATTAAGCCTTCCTTTGAATATATGATTGCAATCACCTTTCTTGTCCAGCAACTTGTCAAGATTTAGCCACCAAAGAGAACCACCTGCTGGGAGCATAAAGCGATTACATGTTGCTAGCACCCAGTTCTATCCCGAACCAACCTTCCATTCTCCTTCAGTGCTGGGGATGAACGGGCACTTAGGAGCAGTATACTTGAGGTATACTTGAAGTATACTTGAGGAGTACTAGAGAGCATTGGGTAGCCACGAAGTTTTTTCCTCTAGCAATATTTGAGGGGCTAAAGCTGGATTCATTTTATAATCTATTCTTACTTCACTATGCATGAGAAGGAAGGACCAAAGGAAAATCCTAAGATCACACTTAAGTGAAGGTAAATGGTTGAAAGTTGGACTTGAAGAGGATGATGAATTCACGAAATGGCAATAGCTAAATTTGCCTTGCAAAAATCAATAGTTCAGGGGAGGCTATGTGGTGCAGTGAATAGAGCACTGGCCCTGGAGTCAGGAGGATCTGAATTCAAATTTGACCTCAGACACTTAGTACTTACTAGCTGTGTGACCTTGGGAAAGTCACTTAATCCCAACTGCCCTCCAAAAAGCAAAAAAAAGAAAATCAATAGTTCAGAACTGGGGTCAGACCCAATGTTACAGCATAAATGGAACATTCTAGTTCAGCTTTCCTGATGTTCCCTTCTAAAAATTTTAATTCATCAAATCAAATTCTAAAGCAGTATTTTAAAAAAGTTGGGGGTGAGATATTTTTTTTAACCCAGGACAATTTAGGAAGACAGGAGTAGTCGATGACATGGGAGTGAGGCTAGCCAGCAGCAGTTATACTAGGAGTACTCACTGCTAAGAGAGCAAGGAAACTGAACCCCTGGTCAGAAAAAGATGATGTGGAATCCCTGTGTTAGCACTGTGTACAAGACTGGGAGCATTTGTTAATTCCATTGCCAAGTTCCTAGTCACAGTTCCATAAGCAGACATATGCAGACTAAGGCAAGAGCCCTAGTTCCTAGTCTACAGTTCTCAGACAGAGAGAGGCACTTGTGGTCACAAAAGAGAAGGGTCTTGCCTGGGGATGGGTCATAGACTCAAGAAAGGGAGGAGTTGTGATCATGAGAGAACAAAGGCTCTACCAGGGTAGAGAATGACTACATACCACAGAGTATGACTACACCTCTCCTTAGATCTTATCACTTTGGAAGCACCAAAAACTTAAAACCTCACAGAATTGACTGTGAAAATTGACTATTAATTTTTTTTTAAAGCCTGAAGATTGGGACAGTGACTTACCCACCAGAAGTCTAACATAAAATCCAAAGTCAACAAATAGGCTAGAAAAATGAGCAAATAACAAAAAAAAAAAAAAAAAGAACCTGACCATAAAAAAGTACTATAGTAACAGGGAAGATCAAGACAAAAACCCAGAAGAAGACAATAATCTACAAGCAAAGCCTCAAAAAAGCAAAAACACTACAGATGGGTTACAACACCAACAAGAATTCTTAGAAGAGCTAAAGAAAGAAATAAAAAAGGCAAAAAAAATAGATTTCAAAAAATCATTGAATGGTAGAGGAAAATTAAGGGAAAATGAGATTAATGCAAGAAAATTATGAAGTTAATGAAAAGTTTGGTTTAAAAAAGGCACTAAAATACTAGAGAAAATAACTCATTAAAAAAATCAGAATTGGACTAATGGAACAAGAGGTATAAAACTTCACTGAAGAAAATAATCATTTAAAAAATATAATTGATCAAGTGGAAGCCAATGATTCCATCGGGCATCAAAAACAAAACCAAGTCCCAGGTCAAGGGAAAAAATACCATAGCCAGAAAGAAATAATTTTTAAAAAAGAAATAAAAAAGAAAAAATTAAAATACTATGGAGCTACAGTTATGATCCAAAAATACACATTAAAGGAGCAGAAGGCTTAGAATATGATACTCCAAAAGTCAAAGGAACTAGGATCACAACCAACAATAACATACACAGAAAAACTGAGTATAATCCTACAGGGGGAGATGGAATGACCATTTTATGAAATAGAGGACTTCTAGGCATTCCTGATCAAAAGATTAGGGTTGGGGAACTTAATAAAGTTAAAATATGTACATTCCCAAATGGGAAGATGATACATCTAGCAAAAGAACTTTTTTTTTTTTTATCATTAGGGCAGTTAGAAGAAATCTACTTAGAAAAAGAGAATAAATGTGAGCTAATTATGTTGGGAAGGATAGTGCTTTCAAAAGAATAATGAAAAAGAAGAATATACTGGGAGAAGGGAGAGCAAGAATGAGAAAATAATCTCCCATAAAAGAAGTGAATAAGTAAGAGTTTTTATAATACAATGGGAAATGTGAAGAAGATGAAAATGTTTGAAACTTGCTCTCATTAGAACTGGTTCAAAGAAGGAAAAGTATGTATACACTCAATATGTATAGAAATCTATTTTACTCTCACTTTCTCGGCTAGCCAAGATCGCACTGAGCCGAGGTGGGGCAGGCGGCCTCACGCTAACCTCCAGCCTCCCCCGAAGGGCGCATGGAGGGCTCCCCAGAGGAGGAGGGTGGGGAGAGTCCCGGGCCTGACCGCCACCTGGATCTGTTGACGCCGTCCTCGGGCACAGTTCGGTGCTGCCCTCAGAGGCCGTCCAGGTCCGGGGCTACGACTTCAACTGCGGCCTGGACTATGGCACTCTCCTGCGCCCCTTCGCCACCACTGGCTTCCAGGCCACCAGCTTCTGCCGCGCAGTGGAGCAGGTCAACGCCATGATTGAGAAGAAGCTGGAGAGGAGGAGGAGAACCACACAGATTTGAACCCAAGTCGTCAGCCAGCAAGCAGCTGCACCATCTTCTTGGGCTATACATCAAATCTCATCAGCTCTGGCGTCCGAGAGACCATTCGTTACCTGGTGCAACACAATATGGTCGATGTTCTGGTGACAACTGCAGGTGGTATAGAGGAAGATTTGATCAAATGCCTGGCACCCACATATCTGGGTGAATTCAGCCTGAAGGGGAAGGACCTGAGACAAAATGGCATCAATAGGATCGGAAACCTGCTTGTCCCCAGTAATAATTACTGCAATTTTGAAGACTGGCTGATGCAGATTCTGGACCAGATGGTTCTGGAACAAAATACAGAGGGGGTGAAATGGACACCATCAAAGATGATTGCAAGGTTGGGCAAAGAGATCAACAATCCGGAGTCTTTGTGTATTACTGGGCACAGAAGAACAACATCCCAGTGCTAAGTAAGCCCAGCTCTGACAGATGGGTCTCTTGGGGATATGATCTTCTTCCATTCACATAAGAATCCAGGGCTTGTACTGGACATTGTGGAAGATTTATGACTCATCAATGCTCAGGCTATCTTTGCCAAGTGAACAGGCATGATCATCTTCAGGGAAGGCCTCGTGAAAACACCACATTGCCAATGCTAACCTCATGAGGAATGGGACAGATTTTGCCGTCTATATCAACACAGCCCAGGAATTTGATGGCTCAGACTCTGGTGCGAGGCTGGATGCCTCTCTTGTCTTCCCTCTGCTTGTGGCAGAGACTTTTGCCGAGAAAATCAGCTCCTTCACTCCTGAGAAGAACAATGACTGAGCTGGTTCCAACAAGGACCTGAAGCTGGGGCTTCTGATACCTCCTATTTATTGTCTCACAGTTACTCCCCAGGCACCCCCAACTTTCATGGTATCTTGGCCAAGGTCCGAAAATACCTAGGCCTGAGATAAAGGTGTCTTTATATGGCAGGTAATGGCACAGATCCCTAAGGTAAATAAACTCCATTCTCTCCCCCCCAACAAACAAACAAAAAAAGAAATCTATTTTACCTAAAAGGAAAGTAAGAAGGAAAGGGACTAAGAGAAAAATAGGATGATAAGGAAGGCAGATTAAGGGAGACAGGGCTGGGAAATTAAAAAAAAAAGTCTTTTGAGGAGTGACAGGGTAAAAAAAAGAGAGAGAAGAGTAGACAAAAGAGTACTGTGAATAAGATGAAAGTTAAAGGAGATGGATATATTTTTGGAAAAGTTAGATATGATTGACTTCTGAAGAAAACTGAATGGGAATATAAAGGAGGATAGCTTTTTCTCAGTTGAACATGGCACCTTCACCAAAAATGATCATGTATTGGGATATAAAAACCTCACAACCAAATTAAGAAAAGCAAAAATATTAAATGTATCCTTTTTTTGATCATAATGCAATATAAATTAGACTTAGGGAAGAAACTTGGAAGCATAAATTAAAAATTAATCAAAAACTAAATAATCTAATCCTAAGGAATGAGTAGGTCAAAGAATAAATCACAGAACAAATATTTTCATTAAAGATAACAACAATGAGACAACATACCAAAATTTGTGGAATGCAGTTATAGCAGTACTTTGGGGAAATTTGTATCTGCAAATGTTTACATAAATAATAGAGAGAAAAAGATCAAGTGAATTGGGCACACAACTTTAAAAAATAGAAAATGAATGAATTTAAAATGTCCAATTAAATACCAAATCCTGAAAATCAAAGGAGAGGTTAATAAAATTGAAAATAAAAAAGCATTGAACTAATAAATAAATTAAAGAAGTGATTTTATGGAACAAATAAATAAACCATTGGGTAATTTGATTTTTAAAAAAGAAAGGACAAGATCAAATTACCAGTACCAAAAATGAAAAGGTTAATTACACCACCACAGAAAAGAACATTAAAGGAATTATTAAGTACTATTTTTCACAATTATATGCAAAAAATCCCAATGATCTAAATGAAATCTTTCAATATTTATAAAAATATACATTCCCCAGCTTGACAGAAGAAATGGAATAATTAAATAATCCTATATTAAAAACAGAAATCAGACAAGCCACAAATGAGTTCTCTAAGGAAAAAAAGAACCAAATGGATTTACAAATGAATTATATCAAACATTTAAAGAAATAATTAATTCTAATAAACTATTTTTAAAAAATAGGTAAAGAATGAGTCCTAACAATTCCCTTCTATGACACAAATGTGGTTTTGATGCCTAAACTAGGGAGATCAAAAACAGAGGAAGACTATACTTTCAGGGATCATTTCTAGTCCAGATTATCAAGGGAATTAATTAAAAGAAATGCTAGGAAAAGTGACATAGGCACCCCAGATTTTAAACTGTATTATAAAGCAGCAGTCATCAAAACTACTTGGTACTGACTGAGGAATAGAGTAGTAGATCAGTGGAATAGATTAGGTACACAAGACACAGTAGTCAATGACAATAAAAATCTACTGTTTGTTAAACACAAAGACTCCAGTTTATAGGATGAGAACTCCCTATTTGACAAAAATTGCTGGGAAAACTGGAAAATACTATGGCAGAAATTTAATGTAGACCAATATCTTATACTGTACAACAAAATAAAGTCTAAATGGGTTCACAATTTAGATATAAAGGCTGATACTATAAGCAATCTGAGAGAGCAAGGAATAGTTTACCTGTCATATTTATGGAGAAGGAAAGAATTTATGACCAAAGAAGAGATAGAGAGCATTATGAAACATAAAATGGATAATTTTGATTACATTAAATTGAAAAGTTTTTGTACAAAGTCAATGCAACCAAGATTAGGAGGGAAGCAGAAAATTGGGCAAGAATTTTTTACAACCAGTGTCTCTTATAAAGACTCATTTCTAAAATATACAGAGAACTGAGTCAAATCTTTAAGAATACAGGTCATTCCCCTATTGATAAATGGTCAAAGGATATGAACAGGCAGTTTTCAGAGGAAGGAATTAAAGATATCTATAAGCATATAAAAATGCTCTAAATCAGTATTGATTAGAGAAATGCAAATCAAAACTACTTTAAGGTACCACATCTCACCTGTCAGATTGGCTAACATGGCAAAACAGGAAAATGATAAATGCTCGAAAACATGTTCGAAAATTGGAACATTAATGCATTGTTGGTGGATTTGTGAGCTGATCCAACCATTCTGGAAAGCAATTTGGAACTATGCCCAAAGGGCTATAAAAATGTGCATACACTTTGGCCCAGCAATACCACTTCTACAGCTGTATCCCAAAGAGATCATAGAAGTGGGAAAAGCACCCATATGAGAAAAATATTTATAGCAGCTCTTTTTGTGGTGGAAAAGAATTGGAAATTAAGGGAATGCCCATCAATTGGGGAATGGCTAACTAAACAAGTTGTGATATATAAATGCAATGGAATACTGTTATGCTATAAGAAATGAGTAACAGACAGACTTCATAATAACCTGGAGAGACTTATATAAACTGATACCGAGTGAGAGGAGTTAGAACCAGGAGAACATTGTACACAATTACAGACACATTGTACCTGTGATGACTGACTTTGATAGACTGGGCTCCTCTCAGCAATATAAGGTTATAAGACAACTCCAAAGGATTCATGATGGAAAAGACTATCCACATCCAGAGAAAGAATTATAGAGTCTGAATGCAGATTGAAACAAAGTACTAGCTCTCTCTTTTTTTGTTCCTTCTTTCTCATTGTTCATTCCATGGGTTATAATCCTTCTTTACAACTTTACTAATGTTTAGTGTGAAAGAATTTGTAGAAACTATTTAGAATTGTATACTGTCATAGGCAAGGAGAGAGGAGGAGAGGAAAGGAGAGTAAAACAATATATCACAAAGATCCTATATTATGATCAAGTGGAATTTATGCCAAGCATACTGTTTCAATATTAAGAAAATTATAAGCACAAATGACCACATGAATAACCAAAACAACAACAAAAAATCATAAAATTGTATCAATAGATGCAGAAAAAGTTTTTTGACAAACTACAGCACCCATTTGTATATTTAAAAAATGAAAGCATAGGAATAAATGGTAATTTTTCTTAAAATGATAGGCAGCACCTATCAAAAACCAAGAGCAATCATTATCTGTTACAGGGATAAACTAAAAGCTTTCCCAATAAGACATGGTTGAAGTAAGGATGTCAATTATCATGATTATTATTCAATATTGTACTAGAAATTCTACCTATAGCACAAAGACAAGGAAAAGAAATTGAATAAGATGAATATAGAATAAAATTGAATAAGAATAACCAATGAAAACAAATGATCACTCTTTGGGGGATATTACAGTATACTTAGAGAATAAAAGAAAATTAAATTAAAAAAACTAGTCAAAACAATTAACTTTAGCAAAGTTGTAAAATATAAAATGAATCCACACAAATTATTAGTATTCTATATATTACCAACAAAACCCAACAGGAAGAATTAGAAAAATTCCATTTAAAATAATTGTAGATAGTACATAACTCTTGGCAGTCTAATTGCCAACACACACATACACACACACACACACACAAGTACCATATAAACAGAATTACAAAACACTTTCCACATAAAGACAGTCCTAAACAATTGTAGAAATATCAATTGCTCATGGGAGGCCAATCCAATATAATAAAAATAACAATACTACTTAAATTAATTTACTTGTCAATGACATACCAATAAAACTACAAAATAATTACTTTACAAAGCAAGAAAAACAATAACAAAATTCATCTGGAAGAATTAGTAGTCAAGAATATAAAAAGAATCAATGAAAAAAAAAGTGAAGGCAAGCCTACCAGTACTAGATCTCAAACTATAGTAAAATGTAGTATTCATCAAAACAATATAAGAAAGTAGTTGATCAGTAAAAATAGTTTAGGTACACAATATATATCAGCAATTGACTACAGTAACTTAGTGTTTGATAAGCCCAAAGATACAAGTGTTGGGAAAGAACTCATTATTTTATAAAAATTGCTGGGGAAATTGGAAAGCAAGCTGGCAGAAACTAGGCATAGAACCACATCTTATACTGTATAGAAAGATGAGGTAAAAATTGGTACATAATATATATACAAAAAGTGATATCAGAAGTAAATACGTAAGTTTTAAGTAAGTGGAACATTGAAAGAGACAGAGAGGATGATGTGTTGGGAGGCTACATAGATAATTCTGATTACATGAAATTAAAAAAGTGTTTTACACAAATAAAATCAATGCAGACAAAATTAAAAGGAAAGCAGGAGACTGCAAAAATACCGCAATTTCTTTGATAAAAGTCTCATTTCTTAAATATACAGGGGACTGAGTCAATTTTTAAAAAATAAGACCCATTCCCCAATTGATAAATAATCAAAGGATATGAATAAGCAATTTTCAGAAGAAATCAAAACTATCAGTAGTTATATGAAAAAGTCTTTAAATCACTAATAATTACAGAAATTCAAATTAAAACTACTCTGAGGTACTACCTCACACCTATCAAACTGGCCAACATGACATAAAAGGAAATGACAATTGTTTGAGGGGCTTGGGGAAAAAGGGACACTAATACATTGTTGACATGGATTCATGAACTGTTTGACCATTCTGAAGAACAATTTGGAACTGTTCCCAAACAGCAATAAAACTGAGTATATCCTTTGACCCATCAAAGCAACTACTAGGTTAGTATACCAGAGAGTTTAAAGAAAAAGGAAAATGACCTACATATATAAAAATATTTATAGCAGCTCTTTTAGTGTTGGCGAAGAATTGAAATGTAAGGTATGCCCATCAATTGGGGAATGCCTGAAAATGTAATGGTAAATGATTGTGAGGAAGTACCATAGTGCCATAAGAAAGGACAAAGGGGATTGTTTTAGAATAACCTGGGAAGATTTATATGAATTCATTCAAAGTGAAGCAAGCAGAACTAGGAAAACTTTGTACACAGTAACAACAATATTGTAAGAGTTTAAAAAAAAAAAACGATGAAAAATGCTATCCATCTCCCAAGGCAGAACTAATGAACTCAGAGGGCAGACTGAAGCATATTTCTTTATTTCATTCATTCATTCATCCATCCATCTGTCCATTCATTCATTCACTCATTCATCCATTCATTAATTTATTTTGCAACAGAGCTAAATGGAAATAGGTTTTGTATGTCTTCATACGTTTAATGGATTTCATGTTGCTTGGCCTCTCAATGCATCGAGGAAGGTGTAATGCCAAACAAAGGCAACTTCCCAAGGTTCAAAATACCAGCATAGCTGCTCTCTATTTTATTCAGTGACAAATTAAGAACAGAGAAAATCAAAATATAGCATAATTCAAAATACAGCATTCACCAAGTGTAATTCAATAATCTCCAAGTACTACTCCACCCCTGGACCCTACTTTTCTGCTCCTCCATTGCTCTCTGAAAGACCTTGTAAAACCAAGCATGAGAAGCTTTCCAGAGGACTTCCACAGAAGCTGTGAACAGCTTCAAGTTTCTTATTATATAGTATAGTGAACTCTCTATTTATTCAGTAATAAACTAAGACAAAACATTGACCGAAACTAAAGTAGAGCATTCACAATGTTATAGCATAAGAAGTTATTACTAAAATGGCCACATAGTTTTCACCAAAGTGGCCACATTGTTTTAAGCAAAAGATATCATTCAGTAAGTCCTTAACTCGGTCATCCTTAGGGATCAAGCCTCCTTAAGGCACACGAAGTACAAAGGTCAAAGTTCTCCACCCCTTGGTCACATTGTCTTAGTCTCTCAGTCAAAAAGTCTTCTTTCTTCTTAATTGGAGATTAATTTCCATCTTTTCCATAAGGAATTCCATAAGGAATCATCCTTAATTCAATCATCCTGAAGAGGTACAGGATACAGAGTACAAAGCCCTCCTGCCCCTAGGCACAGTAAATCATGATCTTCTCAGTCAGCATTAAATACCCAAAGGAGAGGTCCTTTCATCTTGATTCCAGGCTGGCTCTCAGATTCCATGGTTCTTCTTTCATGGTCCCAGTTCCTGCCTGAATCTACCCAACTGTCACCTGGATTAAAGGGCAGGCAGCTCTCAGTTCCTTGTCCAGTTCCTGTTTCATACTGAAACTCACAGTGTCCAGTCCACCTCAAGTCCTTCACAGTTTCTGCTCCTGGGAAGACAACACTTAACAGAGTCACCAGAACTTTTATACACATTGCCGGCACCATCCTCAATTCACTAACTGCCTGTGAAATCAACACAGACCCACCAACAAGGTCTGAAAACTCAACATATAGCATAAACAAAAATCAACGCAGACACAAGAGACAAACAGAGTGCCGCCACCACAAATGTTCCCTTCTCAAAATCGGCCACCACAAGTGCTCTCTGAGTTCTGCTTTCTTCCAGCCTGGGCTTCTCCTTACATATGGTCATTAAGCTCTTCCCTGTACTGCCCCTTGCATTAGCCACAGGAGTTAACAAGTACTGTTTCTTAACAAAAGATTTGATATAATCATGGGCAAGGCTTAAACAAAACTTGAACTGAAAGAGTGCTAAATATAGCTGAAACAAGATGTTAGCTACTTTTTTGCTTGCCATTGCAGACTTGCAACTTAATGGGCTATGGGTTGCTGTGTTTAAGAATTCACTGAAGTTAGAAAATGAAGGGGTCAGTCATGTATTAAAAGCAATGGAGAGCAAATGGACAGCACAACTGAAGCCCTCATGCCCATGAAATGCAACATCTCTAAGAGAAGATGCCTGGAATAGCATATACAAGAAAACCACAGGATCAGAAACTGTGGATCAATTGCAATGTACTGATGGAGAAATGAAAACATCAGTGATATCACTGATTGATGAATTAATCAATTGATTTATTAAAGACACCACTGATTTATTAATTTATAACATTCAGATGACTATGTGTTAATAGCTAGATAAATATATGATCTGCTCATACCTTAAAAGATCTATGATTTTTTAGGTGCAGGGATCTTCCCTCTATAACTTAGTGGATAGATTGCATGAGCTGGTATAATCAAAACAGTTCATCACCTCACAGACCTGCCACTGGTGACAAGCCTCTCCAGACTTAGCTAGTCTGGTCCTTGGGCTATTATTGATGTCTGGCTCATCATCAGACATTCTCTCAAATCTTTTCCATCTTAGCATAAACCACCAGAACTTCTGCTCTATTGGAAACAGCACTCAAAAAGCCAAGATCCCTTATATGCCAGCCAAGACATTAGAGTACTTCTCTGAAAGAGCAAACATATCAATCCAACTGAAGTAACCAAAGCATAAACAGAGATAACTTCACTAAATGCAAATCTCTGGGGAGTACAACAGAGAAATGATGATTAAATATTCTAGAATATACTTTTCCCATATGTACAGAAAGAATATCTTCCAGTTCAAAATATTTTCACACTAACCTCTGTCCAGAAGGAATGTGGAGAATGAACAAATGAAAACATCCTTTTTACTTCACTCAGAACAAAATGATAGAACTTCTATATTTAAAAGAAATTTTAGAATCATCTAGTCCAGATTCTTATTTATCAGATAAGGAGAACACATTTCAGGGAGGATACATGACTTGCCCAGAATATCCAAAGCTAAGTTAGGGACAGAGGCAAGACTAACACCCAGCTTCCTGAATCCTACTATAGTGCTTTTTACATGGCACTTAGTTGTTTCAACCATTGTTGTTGCTGTTGTTGTGTACAACTCTTCATGACCTATTTGGTGTTTTCTTGGCAGAGATAATGCAGTGACTTGTCATTTTGTTCTTCAGTTAATTCTACAGATGAAGGAGCTATAGCAAACAGGGTTAACTGACTTGCCCAGGGTCACACAGCTAGTAATTGTCTGGAGTTGGATTTGAATTCAGATGTTCCTGAATATAGGCCCAGTACTCTATCCATCTAGCTGACTGTTTCAATAATTACTTGACTTTAATAGAGTGGTTGAGAGGTTGATAGTAAGACTTACAAGGTATCATTTAGATTCAATTTACAGAACTTTTACCCCACCTAGCCTCTTTTTGCTCTCTCTCCTCTCCTCTTCTTCTTCCTTCTTTCCCTATTTCTTTTCTTCCTTCCCTCCTATTAGGACATATGATTTCACCCATTTAGGAAAATCCCAGTGTGAAAACTCTATCTTACTAATGTAGGCCAGCACCTCTTCTATAATGAGTTAAAGATTTGACTGGGAGCATGGAAATGCCAAGTGACCCAGACAAATAGTATTTGTCAGAGGAGGTTTTGCAACTTATTTATTGCAAGTCTCATCCTTTATTCCTGATGTTTTGCTGCCTATTCTATACCTTATTAACACTGGTTATTTGTCTTGCTATTTGCCAGTATGTGACTTTCTATTAGATACCTTTGTAAGAGTCTGAAAGATAAATCCTTAAAATAATATAATTACAATATTTCTTTAGAATTTGAGGTAACTACCACATGAAATGCTTCAAATAGAAACTATTCAAATCCATTTGAAGAGATGTATTTTATCCTGAAACTAAACTCAAGAAGGCACTTACTGTGAAGGGTCTTATAAAAGAGAAATTGATGGACAAATTCAACTAGAGTTTAAGATGAGACAGAAAATTCATTCAAGCAGACACTTCCTGCTTGTTTAAAGGCATTCTATTATATTTATGTCAGTAAAAGCATGGGGTGGGGAAGGGTAGTCTAACACAATATGATCTCAATATATTACCTTTTGATATTCAAACAATACAAAGATCAAATTTGTAGAAGCTTGAGCAGCTGATATTTACATCCATTAGACTGTCTCTTAAATAATAAAAATAAAATATTACTGACCTGTGGTAACTTTTTTAAGAGGACATTTTGGAGAAAAAGATAAATTTTACATAACTATAGTTAGATAAAATTCCCAGTTTTCAGAGGGGGAAAGCAAGAGGATTAAGTCTTCAAACTATAGGTGAACATCAGACCTCTGGGAACCAAAATGGTGAAATAAGCAGTAAATTGCCATAACTTTCCCATATTCACCTCCAAACAACCACAAAATAGCACTCCCCGAAAAATCCTGGAAGAACAGAACCAGCAAAAAGATGGAGTGAAACAATCCAGTAGGCCAAGGAAATTGGAAAATGGGCAAGAAAGGTCTGACTCACTTGGGAAAAAGGAGTATGCAGTCCAGGATGGTAAGTATCCCAGCAAGTCAGCATCAAGGCCAACTTCAGCAAACCAGCAGAAGATCCTGAGCCCCAGTGCTGTGGAGCAGGTAAATGCCAATACCAGGACCCCTATGTGCCTCAGCAAAGCCAGGGGAACTGGAAGACTCCAGCTCTGAGAACCACCATGTTCTTCAGCATAGCTCCAGGCAAACAGGCATCCTCCAATGGCCTGACCTCTATTTGCTTCAGCACTTCCGTGAGTAATCAGGTAGAAGCCCACCAGATGGGTGCCTAACAAAACAGGCAACTGCCAGCACTAGATGCCTGAAACGTTTCACTGTAGTCCTGGACAAACAGGCAGCCTTCAGAGTCCAGATCACCAAGTGCATCAGTGTAGGCCCAGGGAAATACAGAAACACCCCCACTAATCTCAGCATACAACAGACACCACCACTAGGACCCCTGCTTAGCACCAGTAAGCTGCCAGACTTCTAGGGCCTCCAGTAGCACAAGCCAGCTCACATTCCTCTCTCTCAGTACAGCACCAGACATGAGGGTCCCCTAAGGGCCTCAAGGCAACATCAGTGCAGTACCAGGTAAACAGCCAGGGCCTACAGCCTCTGGCAAAAGAAGCCTGAGACAGTGCCCCTTCAAACCCAAGGGGAGAGGTCAAATTCAAAAGAAAGGAAAAAAAGACTAAAAAACATGAGCAAAAAACAAGAAAAGAATCTGACCATAGAAAGTTATTACAGTGACAGGAAAGATCAAGACACAAACTCAGAAGACAACAAGGTCAAAGCACCTATGGGTAAAACCCCAAAGAAAAAGCAGTAAGTGGTGTCAAGCCCAGAAAGAGGAGCTCAAGAAGGAGCTTAAAAATCATATGAGAGGGGCAGCTAGGTGGCCCACTGAATAGAGCACCGGCCCTGGAGTCAGGAGGACCTGAGTTCAAATCCAGCCTCAGACATTTGACACACTTACTAGCTGTGTGACTTTGGGCAAGTCACTTTACCCCAATCACCCTGCCTTCCTCCCTCCAAAAAGGAAAAAAAAATCAGATGAGAGAGGTAGAAAAAAAATTGGCCAAAAAAATGAGAGTGATGCAAGAGAATTATGAAAAAAAGAATTAACATCTTGGGAAAAGAATACAACTAGTTAAAAAGTAGAATTGGCCAAATGAATAAGGCAATACAAAATTCCACTGAAGAAAACAACTTTCTAAAAAGAACAATGGACCAAATAGAAAAGGAAAAGCAAAAACTAACTGAGAAAACAAATTCTTAAAAGTTAGAAGTGGGCAAGTGGAAGCTAATGACTCTAGGAGATAGCAAGAAAGAATCAAATTCAAAAGAATGAAAAAAAAATAAAAGAAAATGTAAAATACCTCATTGGAAAAACAACTGACCTGGAAAATAGATCCAGGAGAGACAATGTCAGAATTATTAGACTACTTGAAATCCATAATCAAAAAGAGGAGATGGACAGCATCCTTCAAGAAATTATTAAGGAAAACTGCCCTGATATTGTGAAATCAGAGGGCAAAATAGGCATTGAAAGAACCAATCACCTCAGGAAGGAGATCCCAAAATAAGAACTCCAAGGAACTTTATAGCCAAATTTCAGAACTATTGGGTCAAGGAAAAAATACAGCAAATGACCAGAAAGAAACATTTCAAATATCCAGAAGCCACAATCAGGATTACATAGGAATTAGCAGTGGCAGCATTGAAGGATCAGAGGTCATGGAACATGATATTCGGGGAGGCAAAGGAGCTAGGGCTACAACCAAGAATCACTAACCTGGTGGAATTAAGCATAATACTTCAAGGGAAAAAAATGAAATAGAAGGATGCCAACCTTTCATAAGAAGACCAGAACTGAACAAAAAATTTGATCTCCAATATCAAGACACAAGAGAAGCCTAAAAAGGGAACAGAAAACATAGGGGATTCAATGAAGCTGAACTGTTTAATACCTTACATGGATAAATGATACTTATAGTTCTTAAACACTGAACCAAGTGAGATGAAATATACAGAGACAGGGTGTATGGTTGTGGTGAATTTGATAGAATAATGTAAAAGTAATTAAGGAACAAGAAAGAGGAGGATACTGGGTGCAGAAAGAAGGGAGAGGTAGGGTGGGGCAAGTTATTCCCCATGAAGAGGCGCAAAACCTACCGCAGTGGAGAGAAGAAAGGGAGCCTACATGACGGCACCAGCTGAAACCTACTTCATCAGTATTGGCTCAGAAAGAGAATAGTATACACAATCAGTTGAATATAGATATCTATCTTATAAGACAGGGAAGTAGGAGGGGAGGAAATTAAGTAAAGTGGTGAGGGAGGATTGTCAGAACAGAGGGGGCAGACCGGGAGAGGTGGTAGACAGAAGTAAAACACTGACAAAGAGGGAAAGGGTGAAAAGAGAGAGAGGACAAACGGGAGGAAAAAATAAGATAGAGGGAAATACCCAGTTAGTAATCATAACTGGGAATGTGAATGGGATGTACTCTTCCATAAAATGGAAATAGTGGAATGGATCAAACACCAGAATCCTACAAAATGTTGCTTAGAAGAAACACACTTGAAGCAGAGAGATACATAGAGAAAGGGAAAGCCCTGGAGCAGAATTCATTATGCTTCAGTTGAGGTTTAAAAAAAAAAGCAGGGGTAGTTATCCTGATCTCAGAGAAAGCAAAAGTAAAAACAGACCTATTTAAAAGAGATAAGAAAGGAAACTACATAGTGCTAAAAGGCAATGAAGTAATATCAGTACTAAATGTATATGCACCAAGTAATATAGCATCCAAATTCTTAAAGGTGATGTTAATTGAATTACAGGTTCATGACTATAATGCCAGGCAAAGGCAACTTCCCAAGATTCCAAATACCAGCATAGGTGCTCTCCATTTTATTCAGTGAAAAATTAAGAGCAAAGAAAATCAAAATATATCATAATTCAAAATACATCATTCACCAAGTATAATTCAATAATCTCCAAGTACTACTCCACCCCTAGACTGTACATTCATTTAGTCAACCACAAAGCCCCTCTTCTCAAATGGAGATTAGTTTCCAATCATAAGTAAAGTACATTCATTTGTTCAATCACAGAGCACAACAAAGTCAAAAGTTCCCCACCCTTGGATCACAATTGAATCTACCCCAGAGTGACAACAAGTTTAAGCACAGCATTTAATACTGAAAGAGAGGTGTTTTCTTCATCTTGACCCGAGGCATGAGGCATGTTCTCAGCAATCTTCATTCCTGGGGAGACAAAGCTTAACAAGGCCACAAGATGCATTACCATTGTCTTCATTGATTCATTCTCTGTCTGCAGAACAGTCCTAGGACCCCTGAAAACATTAGCAAAACCCTCTTCCAGGATTTCTGTAAACATACAACAAGAAAATCCTTCTTCAGGGCTTCTGAACCAACAGAAAGGTTCCCAGACCCCTGCAACAACAGCACTGTCCTTCACCAGTGGACAGTATTCACTCTCTGTCTGCAGAACAGTCTCAGGAGCTCTGAACCAACAGCCAGGTTCCAGAACCTCTGCAACAACAGGACTGTCTTTCAGTGAACAAATCTGGCAAAACAACATCAAAACAGACAGACAAAGTACCAGCATAATAGCCATGTCTCCTCAGTCCTTGGAAGCTCTGGGTGGCAGCTCTCAAAAGTCCTGGGCAATTCAAACTGGCCCTCAGCAATCCTCTCCGTCTCTCTCTGCCTCCAAGATGCTGCTTCCAAATGCCTCTCTCTTTGCTTGTGTCTCTAAATTTACGTCACCAGCTCCTCACAGTTCAGCCCTCTCTTTTCACAGTCCATCCCACGAGTGGGATTCACAAGCTCTGGGTTTTAACACAATCAATCCAAAAACCAAGCCAATACAGGGGGATCTTTAAATTCCATTACTATTACAATGACCAAACAATAGATAAAGAACATTACAAAATGTAAAATACATCATTTTGATTACATTAAATTAAAAAGGTTTTGCACAAACAAAACCAATGCAACCAAGATTAGAAGGAAAACAGAAAATTGGGAAATAATCTTTATAGCAAGACTCTCAGATAAAGGCCTTATTTCTCAAATATGTATAGAACTGAGTCAAATTTATAAGACTAAAAGCCATTCCTCACTTGATAAGTGGTCAAAGGAAGTTCTAAAATGAAGAAATCGAAGTTTTCAGATGAAAGTGGCTTTCAGATGAAGAAATCAAAGCTATCTATAGGCATATGAAGAAGTACTCTAAATTATTTTTGATTAAGGAAATACAAGTTAAAACAACTCTGAGGTACCACCTCAAACATATCAGGTTGATTAACATAACAAAAAAGGGAAATGATAAATGTTGGAGAAAATGTGGGAAAATTGAGACACTAACGCACCATTGGTGGAGTTGTGAACTGATCCAACCACTCTGGAGAGTAATATGGAACTATGACCAAAGGGAAACCAAATTGTGCACGTCCTTTGATCCAGCAATACCACTACTGGTCTGTATCCCAAAGAAATCATAAAATAGGGAAAAGGACCTGCATATGCAAAAATATTCATAGAAACCTTTTTCATGGTGGCAAAATATTGGAAATTGAAGAGATGCCCATCAATTGGGGAATGGCTGAATAAGCTGTGGTATATGAATGTCACGGAATATTGTAGAACTAGAAATGAAGAACAGGCTGATTGCAGAAAAACCTGGAAAGACTTGTATGAACTGATGCAAAGTGAAATGAGCAGAACCATGGAAACATTATTTACAGTATCCACAGCATTTTGTAATTATCAACTACTAATGACTAAGCTCCTCTCAGCAACATCATGATCCAAGACAACTACAAAAGACTCTTGAAGGAACATGCTATCCACATCCAGATATAGAAATGATTGGCTCTAAATGCAGATCAAAACATACTTTTTCACATACTTTATTCTTTTTATGTTTTTTTTCCTTTTGATCTGTTTCTTCTCTCACAATTGTAATATGGAAATATGTTTTACATGACAGCACGTGCATAACCTATATCAAATTGCCTACCATTTTAGGAAGAGGAGAGGAAAGGGAAGGGAAAAAATTTTGGAACTCAAAATCTTGTTAAAGTGAATGCTAAAAATTGTGTTGACATGTAATTGGGGAAAAATAAATAAAACTATTTAAAAACAAACTATAAGTGAGTGAGCATAATTTTCTTTCTCTGTATATAGATATACGCACACAAATTCAGCCTTTATTACATATATCGTAGAATATGCATATATAATATGTGCATGTTATATACAAATGTTTATTATATATTAATATCATACTTATACATGGGCTCATTGTATCTTCCTGTTACATTCATAAGCTCCTTGGGGGCAGGGACTACTTTACTTTTCAAGGTCTTTCTATATGAGGTATTTACCAAGGGAGAATTTGATCCTGAATAGGTGCTTAATAAATGCTTGTTGATTGATTGATTTCATGTAAACAGAGATCTCTAGTGGAGGATCCCAGGAATATGCCCCTGGCTCAATAGCAATTAACATTTGAATGAAGGGATAGATGATAAGTTTACCAAATTTGCAAATAACACCAAACTTGGAGGGAGAATAACATGTTATATGACAGAGGCAGGATCCAAAAGGCTTCAAGAATGGACTGAATCCAAAAAGATGGAATGAAATATATATAAAAATATAAAGTCTCCTACTTGAGTTAAAAACAAATTAGTTCAGTAAATGGAACGGGGTGATAGGAGATGCCAATATAGACATTCAAGTATCACATTTTAGGTAGAAATGATCTGGGATACTGACTTGAATTGCAAACTTACTATAAATTAATAATGTAATCACATCCAAACTATTTAACTTATTATTAGGCAGTATTCATATAGGTGCATAGTGTCTAGGGCAAGGGAAATAACAATTCTATTATACTCTGTTCACAACCTGGGCCAAAACTCTTTCCAGTCTAATGATAATACTTCCATTTATACATCCTATGATCCAGCCAATTGGAACCATTTTGTTTTTCAGTCATTTCCATCATGTCTGACTCTGTGACCCAATTTGAGATTTTCTTGGCAAAGATACTTTAGTGGTTTGTCATTTCCTTCTCCAGCTCATTTCACAGATGAAAAAATTGAGGCAAATAATGAGTTGCCCAGGGTCACATAGCTAGTAAGTGTCTGAGGCTGGATTTGACCTCGGGTCTTTTTTACTTCAAGCCTGGGGCTTTATCCACTGTGCCACCTAGCTGCCCAAACTAGACTTTAGCATTCCTCATAAATGACACTGCACCTCCTCTTTATTTTTGCACAGGCTGATCTCCATGGCTGTAGTGCACTCCCTCCTCACCTCTGCCTTTTTTAGAATTCTTCATTTTCTTCAATATTTGGCTCAAGCACACTTTGTCCATGAAAGGCAGGATCCCAGAGGCCTTCTTCCAACCCCTCCAAAAGGTTACCTTCTATATTAATAACTGTCTATATTAATTATATTTTGTGTGCACAGGTGTGTATGTGTATGCATATATACATTATCTATGAGCTCCTTTAAGGTAGGAACTGTTTCATTTTTGTCTTGGCATATAAATGACCTAACATAATACCTGGAATATAGTAGTTGTCTAATACATACTAACTGAGTATTGTGTTTAGTTTTGGAAACTACATTTTAGGGAGAACATTGACAAATGGGAACATCCAGTTAATTGTGACTGGGATTGAAAAGGACCTGGAAACCATAATATAAGAGAATCTGAAAAGAACTGCAAACACTTATCCTGACAAGGAAAAAGGTAGTGGAGATGAGGGAATAAGATATCATAATTATTTACAAATATTTAAATTATTTTCAAGGGGAAGAATCAAATAAAGTCAATAAGCATTTTTAAGGACTTGGCATGCATGAGGAATACAAATACAAGCAAAAAGAAAGTGTCCATTTTCAAGAAGTTCACATTCTAATGGAGGGAGATAACACATTAAAAAAGTGGTTGAAAATAGAGTCAGGGAGACTACAGGAAAAGAAGGTCCCCATAAACGGCCAAGCTGGAGAAGCCCAGAGAGTCAGGAGCAGAGCCAGAAGAGGAATGGAGTCAACATGGGTAACAGGGTATTTCCTCAAACTGTCACTCCTAGGAAGCACTTAACAATAGAGGAAGGTGTCACAGGAGCAGAGGAGTCCTCCAGGGGGAAAAGACCACATGGGTGGATGGATCTTCCAGGGTGAGAAGGCCACTGGGACATGCTAGGGAAGTATAGAAAGTCAGGAGTGGAACCGGGATAAAGAAGTATTAAACTTTTTCTGCTTGGTCCCAGAGAGCAGAGTTAGCAGTAGTAGATAGACATTTTAGGATTGTAGAATTCAGTTCTACATAAGGAAATACTTCCTAACAAATTGAGCTATCAAAAAATGGAATAGCCTAGTTCGGCCTCCCCATCACTGGAGGTCTTCCAAGAAAGATAGGTTGACCATATCAGGGATGCCATAAGGAGGATTATGGTATAGTATATGCTATGGTATATATGGGGCTGTAATGTTAATGAAATAGGAAGATCTTCCCCTCTCATTAATAGGTCTAACACATGGAGTCTGAGTCACATGGAGCTCAATTATGTGGGAAGAGCCTGCCCAAAGAGCAGGGAGAAAGAGGGAGCATGGACAGAGAGCAGAGCAGCAGAGGAGCAGACAGCAAAGAGAGAGAAGCAAGTGTGAGTGGGGGAAGGGAAGAATTTTGCCTAGGGGAACTTATGGGGAGGCCTGACAGAAAGAATGTTTAAGATGTCAGCGCTCCCTGGATTAGTGATGAGTATCCTGTTAAATCATACCTCCTGATATCTTGGTATCCTAATGATGTCCCAAATAAATATTCTGATTTTGCCTTTAAGGAAGATGGTGTATTTATATTTTGTGAATCTATCCTGGAAATGCATATGCATGTTCATATTGGCTGCTATGGATATCACATTGGTGATTGGGAAGGAGGAAGGGAAGAAGGCGGGGGGAAGAGAGAGAGAGAGGGAGAGATTAGATTCAGGTCTAGTTTGGGCTGGAAAACCTCTCTGGTACCTTTCAACTCTGAAATTATTGGTTTCTTCAGTCAAAAACATATGTACATATATGTTATAAATTATAAGATGGTCTAAAAATTCAAGGTGTTGCTATCGTTAGTGAATCAGGTGTCTTAAGTTAGTCTTTGGCAAGCCCTCTATGGCAGGCTATTCATGACTGAATTTTCTGACAAGGGCCTGCATTACAAATAGTGTTCATTGTTTGTTAAAGGAAGAAGCATGTGCTTTTTTTTTTTTTTACCTGATGGGAAAGAAGGCAGTGGTTTGTTATGTATAGAAATTTAACAGCTTAATGTGAATTCTGTCCAAGAGATTTGGTTAATTCCTTTCATTGCAGGCACAAGACACTAGAAGCCTTTTCCATTGAGGCATTTCTAACAAAAAATGCTTTGTATTTTCTCTAGCACCTGCACGAGTATGTGGTTGAGATCCCAGAGTTTATTACCACATAATAGGGAAGAGATAACTTTGGGTGTTAAAAAATGAAAAAAAAAATTGGAAAATTGTAGGGCAAGGATTAGAAACCAGCAGCCACATCCATAAAGTGATCCCAGTGATTATTGTTCCTGTTGAATGGTGGGTTTTAAGTAGCACTGTGCCCTAGTGGGCCTGCCAGGTTTAGTTAGCAGTAAAATGCTTCCCTCCTCCCAAGAACCTACATTAATAGATGTGGTGGTTTGGGCTATTTAGATTTGTGCACCTCCGTGCTGGAGAAGGCCTGACAGATACAATCACTTTAACTTTGGAGTAATTGATGCTGACTTTCTCCCTCTTACAACTACCCAACAAGCCTAATTGTTCCCAGTCAGTGAATGAAGCCCTGTCCTCATTTCCAAGGAAGACCCTTGCTGATTTATTTGCTAAAGAAGGCTGCACAGCCACTTTTGATACTTGTACAGGTTAAGCAGTCAAAAATCAGGCCTCTGCCATGTCTGACATGGTTTGGGCTGAGAAGAACTCGTTATTGTCTCTGCTGGCAAAACCAAAACCTCTAGATGAAACATTCGATAAACTAGTTCTCCTTTATATTTTTGTGGAGATAGGTTTTTCATAAAATGATGTGAATTCCACTGGTTTGGAGGTGAATTGAATAATTTATATTTGTGCTTCTATCTTTTAAATTCTATAAGACATTTAGGCTTTCTGAAAATCCTAGTCAAATCAAACCAGTTTCCTTGTTTTCCAGTCAAAGTGAAGTGATTAGTACGTTTAGTCTGCCTACTAGCAACCATCTATCTAATGGAGAAATTTCTTTCAACAGACAGTATAAATTAATGTTGTAATTTTCTCAGACGTGGACAAGTCTTAGCAAGCCCTGAGGTAGAATCTGCCTACCTTTAACATCTTATTCCCAGAAATGTACAATTCCAAGTGCATTTGGGGGAACCAAGTTTGGCATCAGAGATACTGAAGGAAAGAGTAAATTTAAGGATAGGAATTAAAATATTCAATTTAGTGCATCCATCTCTATGGTGTAGATAAGTAACAAGGAGTTGAATAAATTCTCAATTATACTATGTTGTTAGAGAAATTGTGAAAAAGTTCCCTCCTCACTGAGAACACAAACAAAAACAAATAAAACACCCAAAACTCCTGTTACTAACATACATAAGCAAAAGAAATTCTCATGTTGGTCTATCTCAGTCATGAGTTTTCTGGAATTACTGTTGGTCATTGCATTGGTCAGTATACCTAAGTCCTTCAAATGTGATTGTCTTTACAACATTGTTCTTCTGGCTTCTTCTCACTTCACTCTACTCAGTTCATAGGAGCCTTTCTAGGTTTTTCTTTAAACATCAATCTCATTCATCATTTCTTATGGCACAAAAGTATTCCATCATATTAATATACCATGAATCATCCACTTCCCACCTGATGCATACATACCACCTGAGGTTCCAATTTTTTACCACTGCAATCAAGAGTGCTATAAATATTTTGGTTTATATAGTCCTCTTTGTTTGATCTCCTTACAAGTATAGACCTAGTACTGCTATCATCAGATCAAAAGGGTTCACAGTTTAATACATTTTTGATATAGTTTCAAATTGCTTTCCAGAATGACTAGATCAATACACAGCTCCTCCAACAAGGTGCTAATATGCTTGTTCACCTACAGCCCCTCTAGAAATTGTTGTTTTCCTTTTTTTAAAAGCAATATTGCAAATTTGATGGATGTGAAGTGGATGCTCAGAGAGGTTTTCATTTGCATTTCTCTCGTTATATATGATTTAGAACATTTTTCTTATGGTTATTGATAGCTTAGATTTCTTCCTCTGAAAACTGCCTATTTATATCCATTCACCATTTATAAGTTGGAGAATGGCCCTTATTTTTATAAATTTGAATCTTACATATATATGTATATAACATCATCTATGGTATTATTAGTAACACATATTTTCACCCCATTTCCCTGCTTCTGTTCTAATTTTAGCTACATTGACTTTATTTGTTCAAAAGCTTTTAATTTTACATAACACAAAATTTTCCATTTTACCTTCTGTGACCTTCTCTCTATTGTTTCATCATGAACTATTCTTTGGGACCAGCCTCTTCAACTTGGCACTGGACCCTGAAAACAGGGGGAGAGATATTTTTATGTATTAAAAGAAAATAATTAATAGGATATAAACCAGAATGTCAGATTAGGTAATATGATTTCTAATTGGAGGAAAGATTAGGGGTTGTCCAATTTGGGAGGGGGAGAGCAAACAGGTGCAATTCCCTGAAATCAGAAAAAGAGGTGCTCCACTCTCCTTCCCCAACTGTCTGTATTCAGTCAAAGGAACAAGGAAGCAGTAACTGATTGACCAGTATGGGGCCAGTTTTCAAATAACACATATGGGTTGCTTGAGATGTATTATTGTAAGAAAACTCCTTTCATCAATCTTTGGATCTGATTGGGTTTCTATTCAGCTTAAGCTAGGTCCTTAGATAAGGGTCTTTAAGCAACAGGTAGAGGTGGTCCACCTTCTCAGTCAGGTAGGGCTAGGTTCAAATAATGCAAAAAAAGTTAAATGATAACTTTATCATACATTTAAAAGGAAAAGCAAGTTGTACACAATACACCTGCAGTTCCATGTGCAATCTTCTTTTTCCTATTCTACTTTGTTATGGAAATACTTATTTTATTTCTTAAGTTCAGAATTTTTAAAAAAGACAAAACAAGCCCCCCAAAACCCCCAAAAGGGATGCAATTTTTTCTTCAGTTCCCATGACTGAAAAAAGTTTTCTTACAGGACAGAAATTGAACTAGACTCATTTTTAAATTTTGTTTTCTTCTTTTTTAAAAAATCATCTTATCACCAAAAGCTACTTTGTATATATATTGTATTTACTTTCCTAGGTATAGGCTGCTTCCCCCAACATAATTTAAGCTGCTTCAGGGCAGGGATAGTTAATTTCTCTCTTTATTCCAAGCATCCTGCATAGCTCATTGAACTAAATGGATGTTTAATAAATATTTATTGAATTGAAAACCAATTAATTAACTAACTTTGCTTGACCCTAGAAGGTAGAACTAGGAGAAATGGAAAAAAAAATGTGAAAGTGAAAGGAAGATTTCCTCTTAATAGAATGAACATCATCTGAACAGTTAGAACTATACAAAAGTAGAATGGACTCTCTCCAGAAGCTGTGTGTTCCTTTGCTTTGTGTTGCTTGTCTTTATGTAGCAGAAGAGTTTTATTTATAAAGTCATATTGTAAAGGGGTTTCCTGAACAGGTATGAATTAGACTAGAAGACCTCTGTGATCATTTTGACTTTAAATACTATGATGCTATGAGTGCCCTGGTTGAGAACATCAAGCAGAAGATAGTACATGGAATCATGACCCATTTGAAGTATTGTACTAATGTATGACCTGTAAGTATCTATAGGTTTTACTCACAAGTTGGCATTTTAACTACTCTAACACTGATATAATAGAGAGAGACCTAAGCTTTGAGTCAGGAAGATGTGGGTTCAACTCCTGCATTTGGCCTACACTGGCTATCTATCCTTGGGTACGTTATCTACCCTCACTGCCCCAAGCAAATTTCAAAGAATATAAATTATAGATAATTTGCATATAGATGAAGTTTCCATGCAAGGAGTTCCCCAGACAGATAAAAATCAAAGGACCAGACAACCCCACTCCCAAAAAAAAGGAAAAAAAATAGCCATGACACACACAAAAAGAAATTCCTCATTTAAAGTGGGTATTTGCTTTTATAATGACAATGTTTCCTCCAGTCCCATTAAGCATCTGTTAGAAGGAACCTGCTTACTTGCATGTTGAAATGTTTTTCTAAATGCAAGTGTGATTATATTGATGTGACATTTTCACAGCAGCAAAATGTTTAGAATATATACAAGAGAATTTTTTTTTGGTGAATTCACATAAGCCATATCACTAATAACATTTTTTTTCAACATTCAAAAAGTCTGGAGACTATCAATTCCATCATGTTTTGCCAACTGCAATAATAAATAAAACTTGTTCCTTTGCAGGAATGGCATGCTAAGTAAACATCGAAATCATTATTTGTTTATACTACCTGAGGTTTACACTCTTATAGTTTTCTTTTTTTCTCTCTCTCTCTCTTAAATGGCTTAACTTGGATTTTAAGACCCTCTTTACTCACTTATTTCCTCTTTTCTCTCCAACTCTTCTATCCTTTGAAGAAAAATTTAAAAAACTAGAAATAATCCAGTGATAGGTCTTAGGACCCTATTCCTTGGATAAGAATATTAGATATGACAGACAATCATTTAACTGTGTAAACTGACAGAAAAACTCTCTCCAGTATTCAGAAAATTTTAAGGTCAAAGATGTAATTAGGTAATTTTTTAAACTTAATTTAAAAAAACAAAAGGAAAAGCAGATGGGGGTCAGGAGTGGACCAAGGGTCAATAGAATAGCCCAAGCAGAAAGGAGGAGGAGGAGAAAAATTGGATCCTGGATTAGTTCGATGGTTCCTCTTTGAATTTGGTGTCCTGGGGACACTTTCTGGTCACTTCACCCAATTTATGGCACATCCCAATGTGTGATAGACCTGTATATTTGTTATTCTTTCTTGATATTTATAATAAAATAACCCAGATAAACTACTTAAGTCATGATATAATTGTAGGGAGAAAGTGACATTTCATTAACTTACTTTTACATATGGTATAATAAAGCATCAGACTTACAAGTAAGCTTAACATTTTAAGTTAAAATGAGTACTTCTCACTATTTTATATCTTTGAAGAAAAGTCCTTTTATGAACATTTGTTCATATAAATATTCTGTGTAAAAGTAATGAACACAACTGGACTCCCTGGATAGGAAAATGCCAAAGGGCTAGGCAGAAACACTTGTTTCTAAGGTAAATACAGATTAGACTGGGAACTGAGTGGTTCTAGTACTGATCTTAGAACAAATTGTTTGGCTTTAACCTTTATTTTCCTCAAATGATATTGATATAGGAACGCTATTCTGAGAATTCTATAAGGATTAAATTTTTAGAAAATAAATCATACTTGTTAATTGGACAGTACTAGATAAATAAGAAGTAGAAAAAGCACAGAATTGGGAATCAAGAGACCAGAGTGTTTTCACTAGTTCTGCCGAATACTACCTTTGTGACCATCAGAAGTTCACTGAATCTCCTTGGGCCACCATTTGTTCATCTATAAAATAAAGGGATTGGATTAGGGGATTTTTGAGGTCCTTTCTTTCCCTCCAAATGATTAAGTATTTAGCATTTGCATTACCTTTGAAACTTTAAAGGCAAATTTCTCTCCTTAGTGAATCTAATGAACTCAGTGATGTTTTGTTTTCATGGAGGAGTTTATGTAATGAATCTGAGCAGTTGATGTAATGACATTTAGCTTTATACTTGGTTAGAAGCCCAACCTTCCTTTACTATATTACTAAATTGATATATTAAACAAGCCAACTTACTTCCCTGTGTTCAGTTCCTCATCTGTAAAATGGACAAATAGTATCTATATACCATAAGTCATAGGGATATTGTGAGGAAAGTGGTTTGCAAACTGAGCTATTATCACATTGAGGTTAGAAGACTTTAAGACTGGACTTCAAATTACATTGTTATTTAAACTTTACCAGCACTTATAAATACATGGCTTCCATAGCTTGTTGGGTGTTTGATTGGTTTGCTTATTGCATGTAAGGAATGATTAAAAAAAAAGATAATTCTGATTAAGACAAAGAGATGTTCTACTAAAATATAGTCTGCTTTACTAAAATTGTATATCACTAATTTACTTTCCTATTAAGAAAATAATTAATATAAGATATAGAATTGCAGTAAAAAAGAAAGAAGTAAATTAAGAAATAATTGATTGAAAATATATAAATCCATAACTAACTCTACAGTGAGTTTCATGCAGCCAAAACTGTCCTCATATTTCTAGGAAAATTTTCATCAAGCTCATATAGGAAAAAATTGAGTAAAGTTATACTAGAAGACCCATACATTACCAAAATAATGAGTAAAGGCCAACACATTGAATATTAAGATAGTATTCAAATATACTTTGGCTTTAATTTTTAACTTGAGCAAGGAAGCCTGGTTTTTAGTTATGCCTTTATCCCTCACTAGCTACATGACAAATCATTTCACTTTTCTGGGCCTTTGTTTCCTTATTTATAATAAGAGAAAGTTGGTCTATAAGAGTTCTAGCTCTAATGTTGTATGTCTGTAATCCTTATCAAATTCAATTATTATGTAGTCTTGTGTTGGTGGTACACATAACATATTAAAATAATAATATTGTGTTCATCTTTGAAAGAAATGTCATTGATTACCTTACAAATAGGATAATTGTTCTAGCTATTCTAATAGTAGTAAATTCATGTATATATTTTTGGCCAGCTGTAATGTCATGCACAGAAGCTTTCCAGAAAAATGCTACTGTGAACAGCTTTTAAGGTTCTGATTACACAGTATAGTGATCACTCTATTTATTCCCTAACAAATCAAAGCAAGACTTTCACAGAATCAAGGTACAGCATTCACAATATTATAACTTATCATAGAAAATCATAATATAATATTCACAACATAGTCTCAAAGTAAAATAGTCACTCTTAAGTTAACTCAGTCACTTATCAGTAGTCTCAAAGTACATAGTCAAAGTCTTATACTCTTGGGGCAAAGTCTTGATTAACTCAATCAGTCACTTATCAGTAGTCTCAAAGTACATAGTCAAAGTCTTCCAGTCTTGGGGCAAAGTCTTGATTAACTCAAATCAGTCACTTATTCAGCAATCAATTACTAAGGATCATACACAAAACCCTCCACCCCTTAGGTCACTAGTACCTGCTACTTCAAATTCAAAATTACATTATCAATACACCAGTCTTTGTTGTAGGCATACCTTGGTAAAAAATGACTTGAATTGGAATTAATGTTGTAGCCTTTAGACAGGGACCTTGACTATTCTTCACCAAACACTTCTTTTTACCAAGAATTAACCAAGAGAGTTAAATAGTCACAATCAAAATACAGAGTAATGAAGAAAAGAAGCCCATTGGAGAAATCCTTGGCAAGAAGAAGGCCTACTCAAAAGACCTGCTTTTTTACATTAATTACCTCTTTGATCTTGAATGTACCATAGAACTCATTATTATTATTTTTTCACATTTGTAAAATAATATCTACTTATAGTCAGCACAATGTAGTAGTGTCAGAAGAACTGAGTCTTAGTCTTTTTCTAATGTGAGATCTTGGACAAAGGACTTTGTTGCCATCTGAGTATCAGTTACTGTTTTATAAAATCATAATAAAACCTATTATACTTATTTCACAGAATGAGAAAATTAAATGAAATAATTGGTATTAAAATGACCTATACAGGGGTAGCCAGGTAGCACAGTGAGTAAGAGCACTGGTTCCAGTGTTGGGATGACCTGGAGATCGAATCCCAGGCTTGGACACTTAGCACCCACCCAGAAACACCTGGCCGTGTAACCTTGAGCAAGTTACTTAACCCCAATTGCTTAGGGGCGGCCAGGTGGCTCAGTGAGTAAGAGCACCAGCTCCAGTGTCGGGATGACCTGGATCAGATCCTGGACTCAGATACTCAGCACCACACCCAGAAATAACTGGCTGTGTAACCTTGAGCAAGTTACTTAACCCTGATTGCTTTAAAAAAAAATGACCTACACATGATTTACAGAATCTCAGCATCAGATGTAATCTTTAAAAAGATCTGAACCAATCAACAGCTGAACAAGAACCCCCCCTACACTATACACAATATGTGATCTCTCAGCCTTTGCTTAGATTTTTTCACTGAGGATGAATCCACTATCTCTCCACAGCCTCATTTACTTTGGAATAGCTTGAGTTGTCGGAGAGCTTTTTCTTAAACCAACTTCTAATATGCTTCTCTGAAATTTACTCTTGTGACTGCTACCTCAGCTAACTCTCTTACTTAAAGAAATCAAGATTGCATTAAGTTCATGAACTCTGTCTCTCCTGAGTCTCTCTGTCTTTGTCTCTCTCTGTGTCTCTAGCTCTTTGTCTCTGCCTTTCTGTGTCTGTCTGTGTCACACATACACTCACACACATACACACACACAAACATACACAATCACAATTTCTCTTCTCCAGGCTAAAGATTCCTAATTTTGCTATGATATGAAATCAAGGCCTCTCACTATTCATAGTTGACTTCCTCTGAATATTCTTGAGCTTATCAATGTTCCTCCTAAAATGTGGAACCCATTCTTGAATGCAAAAATCTGGAGGTGGTCTTACCAAGGTAATATCAGACTATTTACGACACTCTCCTCCGTGCATCCTGACTGCAGTAACATTCTCACACGCTTGCTGTCCGTATCTTTAGTGATACTCTAAAGAGGTCAGAGAAGTTACTTATATACCAAAATACTTATTGCAGAAGGTTTTGTAGCCGCTGGATGTCTAGGTGGCATAGTGGATAGAACATTGGGCCTGAAGTCAGAAAGACCTGAGTTCAACTTTCTGCCTCACTTTCTTCAATTTTAAAATGGGAAAAAATAACACCTACTTCTAATAGTTTTATAAGGGTCAATATGTGATGTGTGATAATATGTCTCAAGAGCATAGCACAGTACCTGGCACATAATAAGTAATATAGAAATGGTAGCTTATTATTATTATAGAAGTATCTTTCAATAATCAATCACATCTATAACTTGGAAGTCTGATACTACTGGGTTTTAATTTAACATATTTGAAAAACATCTTTTTGGTCTTACAAATGGAGTGTAGGCCTTAAAGCTGATTCTCAAGTTACATCATTTCCTATCTTTATAAAATGAGGGTCATGGTTATGAATATGTATGTATGAGTGTTGTGCTTCTTATAAGCGGATCTCTAGTTTTATATTCAGAATCACGCCTACCGCAGTAACTATAATAAATATATTATGAACATGGTCTTATCAGCTGCCACTTTGTAGTCATTGCCTCTAATAAATAAATGTTATTTATGTTTCTTTTGATGATTAAAAAGTCATTGTCTATTGGAATAATAATAATAAATCAACACTCATAATATTAATTATAATAAAACCTAGATAACTATCCATTGAGTAGTGACTGAACAAGTTATGATATATAAATATAATTGAATATTACTACATTGTAAAATGAATATGAAGAAGTAAGAACACTATGGGAAAAAGCATATCCCCTGTTGCAGAGCTGAGTAAGTAGAAACAGAAAAACCATATTGCAATGACTATAAGAATTTAAATGGAAATCCCCCAACAATGTAAATTTACACAATCCAAAATATTTGACTTTGAAGAACAATTGAGAAAATGTACCTTTCTCCATTCTTTGGAGAAATGGGATACTATACAGTAACATTTACTTTCAGATATAATTGATATTCTGAGGGGGTTTTTCTTCTCTTTTTCCATCTTCCCATAGTCCCTTCAACACTGACTGCTTCAATTTTCATCATGTTTGCAAATTTTCATGATGCAAGGCAAAATATCAGAATAAATTTTATTTGCATTTCTCTTATTATTCATGATTTATAATGCTTTATTTTAATCACATATAGTTTGGAATTATATTAAAAATTATTCATATTCATTGTTCATTTATCTACCAGGAAGTGAATATTAGCTTTCTATATTTGTCTGAATGCCCTATGTATCAAGAATTTCAAATTTTTAACAGTGATAATTGAAGTACATATTTTTATATTAATAGTTTCTCTTCTTATTCCTTCTTTATTGTTGGGTTGGGGTTTTTTGGTCACTCAAAAGCTTTTACATTAACTTAGTTGAGCTTGTCTACTTTTTTTTTATGATTATCACCATGACTATTTTGATTAAGAATTATCCCACTAATACACTCTTGGGACAAGGGTCAACAATTGGTGGTGTGGCAGGAGGGGATGCAATGGAAGGCAAGGGGGCTTCACTGGGGTCTCCTGGATGCTGCCAAGGAAGAAGCCTGCAGTGTCAGCAGGGCCAGGCAGCATGCAGGTGGAGGGGACCCCAGGGACCTACTGGGCTACCTGTTTTCGAGCAGGAATGTCTCAAAGAAAATACAGGCAGCACTTTAAAAAACATGGCAACTGTTTTTATTGCCTGTGAAGCAGTAAATTGGCATTATGAACTATTAAGAAGTAATAACAATTTAGGTCCTGAAGTTATAAGAAAAGAGACTGCTCAGGGGCGACTAAGTGGTGCAGTGAGTAAAAGCACCAGTCCCAGAGTTCCATGAGACAAAGGAACGTTCTGTATATGTTTCTGAGAAAAAGCCCTTAAAACTCTCCAATTTTACCTTCTTATTTAAATTTCATATATCCCATTATGTAGGCAAGTAAATAATTATTTGAAGGGAAATGTTTCTGAGTCTTTGGACAGAGAAAGCTGTAGAGACATTTTGGTTTCCTTCAAAATATCTTCTTAGGGTGGCTAGGGCACAGTGAATAGAGTACTGGCCCTGGAGTCAGGAGTTCAAATCTGGCCTCAGACACTTAACACAAAAAAACTAGTCATGTGACTTGGGCAAATCACTTAACCCCAATTGTCCTAACTTCCCCCCTCCAAAAAAAAAAGCAAAAAGAAAATATCTTCTCTCTTGATATGTTTTGCCTATTATTTTAAGGAGATAAGGAGACAGATTCTATTTCTCCATTTCTATATTGTGCTTACCGACGAGCCTGGCAAGTGCCTTGCACATAGGTAGTACTTAATAAGTATCTCTTTTTCCCTGAAATTCCTAATCTGGTAAAATAGTGATCCAGGAATGAACATTTAAAACGATATCTATGGTGTCATTAGCAAGCCTTAGATTTTTGTCATCAGTGTTCTCTGAAAGCCCTGGGAAGGTATTGAGAAGTATAACATAGCCATTAGTAATGCCAGGTAAATAGCATGGTGTCGTATGGAATATATTGGTACATCTTGATAGGCTAAGTATTTCAAGTCGAGTTGACACAAATCCCTACCCCATAGTTAATTACTTCCCAGAAGGAGAGATTTTATTATTGTTGCTTTTCAGTCAAGTTCCATTCTCCCTGACTTCATTTGGGGTTTTCTTTGGAGAGACACAGGAGTGGTTTGCCACTTCCTTCTCCAGATCATTTTATGGATGAGGAAACTAAGGCAAACAGGATTAAATGACTTGTCCAGGGTCACACAGCTAGTGTCTGAGGCCAGATTTGAACTCAGGAAGAGAAGTCTTTCTGGCTCCAGGAACAGCACTCTATCCCACTGTGCCACTCAGCTGCCCTAGAAGAAGATATAAAGCTATGGAAAAGGATTGACAAGTACATATTATATTGATGGGAACATGCATTATCATTAAATTTAATTTAATAGCACCTACTTCATGGGGTATACTGAGATTCAGATGATATAGCATAAATGCATATGTTTACACACATAAGTGTGTGTAAACATATATATATATATATATGTATGTATGTATCATGCTTTGAAAACATTAAAGCACCAGTTCAATTCTGGCTATAATTTAACAACTACTTATTAATTACCTGAGAGGAAGCATGGCAGAGTAAAGACAAAGCAGTCCTCAGAGTCAAGAAGTCAATTTAAGTCCTGCCTCTGAATCATAAGTGCACATTGAAGCATATATTTTTTCACTTTCTTTAATTTTCTTGCTTTTTTTCCCCCTGTAACATGGCTAATATGGAAATGTTTGGCATAATTTCACTTGTTATTTCACTACCTCTCAGTATCCCAGAAGTCTCTGAGGTTCTAAATGGCAGAGAAATAGCCAATCTGCACTGGTAGAGGAAGTTCCACAGAAGTAGTACCTTACCCCAATGAAATCACATTTCAATTCAAAAGATAAATTAACTACTTATTGTTTACAGGTAAAGGAAACCAATCCCTGGACTCAAGAAATTTACATTCTACCAAGTGAATCTTAGACTTGGTAAATAACTTTGCTGCTTTTCTATTATTTGTAGCTTTTTCCCCCTAATTAGATTGGGAAAATTTCTCTAATCTAGTTTCCCTAACTAGATTAGGCCCCTGGAGGAATAATGGTCTCCCGGTAAAACAGCATGTAATGAAAAGAAAAAAAAAAACTACAAACCAACCAACCTTGCTATAAGCAGGTTAAGCAAAAAAATAATGTAGGTATGTATATTCTGCTGGAATGAAAACTAACTCTTTATTTCCCTACATGAAAGCAATCCCCCTGAGACAAGGAAAGTCTCACTAAAAGTGGAGAGAAACCTCAAAATCACTGCATCAATGTCTTGTGGCCCATTGATAACTGTATATAGCCTAGGGGAATTCTTGGTACACATTAGAATTTAATTGTTTCATATACACATTACCTTTGTTTCTTGTTTATTTCAAAACTTTTGGGTTTTTGACACAGGACAGTTTGACAGAGGAAAAATGTTCTTGATTGATTGGTTATTAAGGGGTCAATTTTTTTTTCTTCCTAAGCCTTACCTCTAACAGCCTCCAGCTTTGTAGAGATCAATAGCACAGGAGAGAAAAAAGGGATAGAAGGGAAATTGTTAGAAGGAAAATTTGAAAAATGAAGTAAGTGAGCAAAACCAGGAAAAAAAATGCAGTAATATTGTAAGGACAATCAACTGTGAAACTACTTTGATCAATAAAATGATCCACAACATTTCCAAAGGGCTCATAATAAAAAATGTTATCCACCTCCAGATAAAAACCAATGAACAATGAATGAGTGCAGATTGAAGCATATTTTTTTTCACTTTCTTTAATTTTCTTGCTTTTTCCCTCTGTAACGGCTAAAATGGAAATGTTTGGCATAATTTTGCACGTTAAGAAAAACATTATCTATGCTTTCATATATTTTTATGTATTTTACTATTCCCCAATAACATTTTAAAAATGGATTACCATTTAGATTGTAAATATTTGTGTTATAAGAATCCATGCAGAAAGGCTGCCTTTAAAGACTTCTAATTAGAATACCTGGATATAAGATTAATTTCCTTTGACTTGCTCAATTGTTGGCTGTTAATAGGTTCTTCGCATTCATACAATTCTCTAAAATGTATTTTTTTTTTATTATCACCCTACTGGTCACTATTAATAAGTAAATTGCTTTAAAACTACCTTCTGAGGGGCGGCCAGGTGGCTCAGCGAGTAAGAGCATCGGCTCCAGTGTCGGGACCTGGATCAAATCCGGGCTCAGATACTCAGCACCACACCCAGAAATAATAACTGGCCGTGTAACCTTGAGCAAGTTACTTAACCCCAATTGCTTTAAAAAAAAAAAACTACCTTCTGTTTGCATTGTATTATAAAATTTACAAAAAAAAGACAGCCTCATTACTAACTAGGTTGTTCTGAACAGTTTATGAAACTGGATAGCTTAATAAAAAAGTTGTAGAAAGCCAAAGTTTGTCAAGAGTAAATAACTTAGTTCTTAAGGTTGGTGAACAACTTTTTTGAGCAATGTGAAGGAATATTCTTGGGCTTTGAAGAAGGTATTTTGAAGACAAGGAAGAAAGCTTTTTCTTCAGTTTTCTTTTCTTTTCTCCCTTCTGGGGGAAGAGGAGCAATCACAGAATAGAGATAGCAGGGAAGAAAAAGAGACTAATTTAGTGAACAGTGGGGCCCAGTGGTGAATGAAGACATGCTATTGTTGGCTCAATTTAAGGAAACATCAAGTCAAAGAATGTTAAAGAGTTGTTTTGTTTTGTTTTCCTTTTTTCATTCCCAAGCCATGGGAGCTTATCAAGCAGCCAAAGAGAGACTTGGGTGACAGAAAGGTCTCAGGTGAGAGAAAATGATTTTTTGTTTTTTCTGATACTAGAAGGGAAGACCATATTTAAATTGAATGAAAATCGGGAGTTTAAATGGGATATGCACTGAATTGGTTTTGTCTCTTTAAATTTTGTTGTGTATTGTATCTGAGCTTACACATGTGAAATCTTTGTCTTTTAGGCACTATTCATAGTTAATGTTATTAATTTAATAAAGAGTTACATTTTCATATAAGTAGAAGTCTTCCTCAATCTGCTTTATCCTTCTCCTTACCACCTCTAATAAAATACACACACACACACACACACACACACATGCTGTGGAGATGAACAATTTTCTGAGCAAGGGAATAGGCAAAAACTTGAAAAGCCTGGGGCAGAAATAAGCTAGAACCCATGCTGGGGATGCATTTCAAAGAAGGAAACAGAAGAAAGGCTGGTGGGCGCTAAATATGAATCTCAGAATCTCAACTGGATCTCTTAAACCATTTCTGGAAAAATTGACTGTTAGACCCAAAAATATGGCAGCACCTGACCAGTGTGTTGCTTGCTCATTCCTATTTGGGATTTATCCCTTTTGCATTTGCAGTATGAATAAAGAAAAATGTATAGTTAACCCATACTTCTGAGATTGAATTGAAATTGAAAATTGAATTGAAATAGAAAAAAAAGCAGTGAAGGGAAGATGGTGAGTGAGAGGCTGAGCCAAGATTCTATTTCAGTAAATTGATATACACACACACGCATCACATTGAAAAGAGTATTGCAATGCACAAAAGGGGATGAGTCAATTTCTTGACAGTTATGGAAAGGTTGGCAGAATCTCAAGGAGACTTCTGGTATTGATTGAGCAGACAATATAAGGAAGGTGGAGTATGAGGGTAGGATTGCCAGCACCTGGATGCTATTATTGAACTACAATCAGACAGGTGGCCATCAGTTTCCCTTTCACTTAAATAGAAAAAAAAAATATAGCTGGAATATATACCTCTTTTCACTTCTCACTGTTCTCCAAGCCTGGCAAATGTCTTCCTCTTGGCTGTTTTTGTTTCGGACTTAAAGGTGGTAAAAAGAAACATCAGGAAAATACAAAAGGTCTATAAATCTAATGACTTGTATTTAAAGGAAAATTCTATGTTCAGGTCTTTGCCCTCATTAGAGGCGAAACTCAGGAAGAGAAAATTTTGTTTTGGAGGGCAATTGGAGTTAAGTGACTTGCCCAAAGTCACACAGCTAGTAAGTGTGTTAAGTGTCTGAGGCCAGATTTGAACTCAGGTCCTCCTGACTCCAGGGCCAGTGCTCTATTCACTGTACCACCTAGCTGCCCCTAAAATTTTGTCATTTTTGTTCAGTCATATACAATTCTTTGTAACCCCATTTGGATTTTTTTTGACAAAGATGCTGAAGGGGTTTGCCATTGCCTTCTCCAGCTTATTCTACAGATGAGGAACTGAGATTAAGTGACTTGTCCAGGGTCAATCAGCTAGGAAGTGCCTGAGGCTGGATTTGAACACAGGAGCATGAGTCTTCCTAATTCCAGGTCTGGTACTCTACCCACTGTGCTATCTAGTTGTCCAAGAAAAAGTTAAAAAGGAGTTTATTAGTACACCAGTACTAGTATTAGCATACTTGTTGGTGGAGCAGCTGCTGTACGAGTCCAGGTATTAAAACCAAGGACTACTTTTTATAGACAGGATTAAATATTTTCCATATGAGGGCAAAGGTATTTTGACTAGGGCAGCTAGGTGACAGTGGTAGATAGAGTACTGGTTTGGAATCAGGAAAGACATCTTCCTGAGTGCAAATCTATCCTCAGGCACTTACTAGCTGTGTGACCCTGGGAAAGTAACTTAACCCTCCCTGTTTGCCTCAGTTCCTCATCTGTAAAATGAACTGGAGAAGGAAATGACAAACCACTCCAGTGGTCTTTGCCAAGAAAACCCCAATGAAGTCACAAAGAGTAGGACAAAATTGAACAAAAACATATCGGGCAGCACGTGGGGACCAGACCACCCTCTCAGGCAGAACAACCCTGGCTGCATAGAGCCAAAGTTATGCAAGGTTAAAACACAGGTCACTCCAGAATGACTGCATTAGTGACTGATACTACACACTCGCCAACACCCTTCACTTGGAGATAATTGTTGGCCTTGTCCATCATCCATAAAGACAATAATTAAATTCTTTAAAGTAACAGTCTTCACTTTAAAAGGTACTAAGTAGCTTAGTATAAAGCACTTTCCTAACAACAAACATATGAAAAAAGTATTTATTATCCCCATTTCAAAAATGAAGAAACTGAAGTTCAGAGAGATTAAATAAGCAGCCAGGTGCCAGAATGGATAGAGCACCAGACCTGAAATCAGGGAGACCTGAGCTCAAATCTGGCTCTTGGGTGACCCTGGGCATGTCACTTAACCCAGTTTGGCTCAGTTCCCTCATCTGTAAAATAAACCAGAGAAGAAAATGGCAAACCACTCCAGTATTTTTGCCAAGATAACTCCAAATAGGGTCACAAAATGTTGAACATGACTGAAACAACTGACCACCAACAACAAGAGATTAAGTAATTTGTCAGGTTCTCATAGCTAGCAAATGTTATCACCCAGTGTTAAGTCCAGTGTTCTTTCAACTATGGGCAGCTAATAGCCAATGTCACATTATTATTGTGCAGCTTTTCCATCTGGGGAAACTAGGTCACGTAGGGATTCATCAATGTACTTAAGACCACATAAATTGAGTGGAAGAATTAACAACTCAATATGGTATGGTCTTTGATACTCTAGTTCACTAGACCATCTGTGATGAACCAACAATATTTTTCCCTTTCTATCTGAAGAAGGTTCAGGAAAAGGTAAGTACGCTATTTAATTATCACCAAAAAAAAAAAATTGTCATTCATTCTATACTCTGAGTGTCTGGGAATCTAGTCCATATTTCATCTCTTTTCTCTCATTTAAAAATAAGCTGGTTTTTATGACATCTAGTGTTTCACATTATGATGAACAAGAGATTAGGTCCCAAGTGAATTTTAACATGTTTTCATTTTTAAGAAGACAAAATAGCCCCCATTGTTTTTCTTTGGTCTCAGTGAACAGAAGTCCTACTTATCATATCACAGTTCATTTTAAAACAGAAATAAAGTTGTTTTTTAATGCTCAGTTATTGAGTTTTCTATGACAAAATGATATGAAGAATTTTTTTTTAATATTGGCTTTCTTTATGTTAGATAAGGCAGTCACAGTGTAGGGAAAAAAAATCTGATTTATCTTAACTTGAAATTTAAATGTCTAGACCTTATGTGTACAAACTGTAGAAATTTGGTAAACACCTGTAGCGGCAAGCACCCCAAGCGTCCTCAGGGTTTGCAGCTACCACAGGTTCTTGGATCTGCTTTGTTAAAGGAAAGCAACTCAAAATGGGTTAACAAGCTTACTTTAATCAGTCAGACATATATTGTTTACCTTGTTCAGGAGAAAAGGTCAGCACCCTGAACCTCAAAGTATACAGGCATAATTATCAAGACAGAAATATCAAGTAGACAGATTTCCAAACTGTCCAACCATTACATACATACCCAGTCAACATCTGGGTTTCCACATTCTGGGTTTTTCAAAGCCGGGGGACTCTCAACAACGGCTTCCCAGAATTCAGATCAAATCACAGAACACTTCTCAAAGTAAGTCCCAAAAACAAAGCTACACATCAGGGCTTATATAGCCTTCTCCTGGCTCAGAGAATGTAACAACCTTATTGACTCACTGGCCAATCAAGAAGTATCTACTGAAAAACAAGCCTCCCCCACCCCAGGCTTCAGGTGCACATTAGCCTAGGGGCAGGGAAGATCTTTAAAATTTACATTCTTATTACAACACCTCATTTTGTGTTACTTTGTCTTTGCAGCAGTAGTTTGGGAAGTATGGGAACAGCATGATCTTGCTTTGGCTGAGAAGAGAGTAACAAAATATGTTGTTGCCTTGAGTACTAGGCACTTCATAAATATTTGATGATAGCTTGACATCAGAAAAGAGGGGAGGCAGAGGCAGGCATATGCCCCAAAATCCATTTCTAGTGCTGATTCCATATTCTTATCAAAGAGACTGACATACAAAGGTTGACTGCCTCTAGGCAAAAAGGACCAGCAATAGAATTCAGACAACCTCATTACTTAGGCTCCTTTGGAACTCTTTGCTGAGTAAATCTTTGATTTCCTACTAAACTGATGTGTCCTTGGGTAAACCACTTAATTCTCTAGATTTCAGTCTCATACACTGCGTAAAATGCAAGTATTGAACATCGTTGTTGCCATTCAGATGTTTTAGTTGCATCCTGCTCTTTGTGACTCCATTTGGAGTTTTCTTGGCAAAGATCCTGGAGTAGTTTACCATTTCCTTCCCCAGAACACTTGACAGATGAGGAAACTGAGGCAAACACAGTTAAGTGACTTGCCCAGGATCACACAGCTAGTAAGTGTCTAGGGCCAGATTTGAACTTAAGAAGATGAGTTTTCCTGACTCCAGGCACAGCAATTTATCCACTGTACCACCTGGCTGTCCCAGGTATTGGACTAGATGATGTCAAAGTTCTCTTCCAACTCTAAATCTATGACCCTATAACTATAAAGTATGTAATGAAATTATAATATTCATTTCTTTATTTTTAATTAAAACTCTTTTTAAGCTAGTTCTTCCTCCCTTTCCAAGTTTCTTTACACTTTATTCATCTTCATTTATTCTATGATCCAGCTACTATGGCTTACCTGACATTCCTTGCACAGGAATATTCTCTCCAATCTATACTTTGACACTGAGTGTCCTCCATGCCTAGGACTTTATTCCTCCTCACATGTGCTTCTTATTTTTCTTGCCTTCCTTTCCAGCCTCAGCCCACCTCCCACCTTCTATAAGAGGCTTTTCCTGGTCCCCTGGCTACAAGTGCCTTCTTCTCTGATTTTACCTTCCATCTGCTCTTTATAAACTTTGTGTGCACCTAGTTATTTCATGTTTGTCTCCCCTTTTAGAATGTGGGCTCCTTGAGGACAGAGACAGAGACGGAAATAGCGATAAAGACAGAGAGGACTCAAATGTCCTTGAGGATTTGTTTTGCCTTTGTTTGTGAACTGCTTAGCACAGTGTCTGATACTGCAAATGCCATTAAATGCCATTTTTTGACTTGCAGAATATAGCATTGGACTTTACAGACTATAAAAAGTATCATGTCAAATGTATGTCTCCTGTCATTTGCTTTTAGCTTCAAAAGAAATTCTGGGGGCAGGTAGGTAGTGCAGTGAATAGAGCACCAGCCCTGGAGCCAGGAGGACCTGAGTTCAAATCCAACCTCAGACACTTAACACTTAACTAGGCGTGTGACCATGGGCAAGTCACTTAACCCCAATTTCCCTGCCTTCCCCCCTCCAAAAAAAAAGAAAGCAATGCTGTACTCACCAGTAATTAAACCTATTTTAAGAGGTTGGTTTTACAGTCAGAAACATGTATTGATATCTGTCTCTGTCCTCATTTCCTATCACTCTCTTAATTTCTTCAGCCTGGCTTTTTTCTTTTCTCAGTTCTCATCCTTCTTGATCACTCTGCAGACTTTAATATTATTCATCAACCTCCTCCTGATACTTTCTTCTATCCGGGTTTTTGTGACTTTGTTCTATCCTGCTTCTCTGCCTACTTTTCCGACCACTCCTCCTCAGCCTCCTTTGCTGGACATTATCCAAGCCTGGCAACCAAGGCTGTCCCCTAAGGATCTGTTGCAGGCCCCCTTCTCTTCTCCCTCTATTCTAGGAAAGGGCAGATTACAGCCTAGTGCCAAATTTAGCGCACTGCCTATTTTGGGATGCCCTATCACCTGCTGCACGGTTTTTTACATTTTCAATACAATGAAACTTTATTTAAAAATGTCAAACAAACAAACAAAATATTTTTAGCAAGTGGGAGCATACAGAAACAGACAGGAGGCTAGATTTGCCCCTCCCCCCCCAAGTAATTTGTCAGCCTCTACTCTATACTTTCTAGTTTGGAGAACTGACCAGCTTCAGTGAATGTACTTATCACCCCTTTGCAAGCCATTAACAGATCTAAGTATCCAGCCCTAATCTCCAGACTCACATCTCCATGTCCTAATGGACATTTCAAACTGGGTGACCTAGAGATATTTTAAATTAACATATTAAAAACTGAGTTTATTATCTTTTACCCTAAGGCCTTTCTTTTCCTAACTTCCTGACTACTGTCAAGGGTGCTGCCATTCTAAGTCTTAGTCACCTAAGCTTAAACCCTTTGTGTTATCCTGACTCTTCTCTTGCCTCCATCTCTCCATCTCTCTGTCTCTCTCTCCCTCTCTCTCTATCTCCCTCCTTCTATCTCTCTGTCTCTGTGTATCTGTCTTCTTGTCTATCTGCCTGTCTCTGTCTCTGTGTGTCCGTGTGTATCTCTCTCTATCTGTTTCTGTGTGTGTATCTTTGTCTTTCTGCCTCTCTCTATGTGTGTGTGTCTTTCTCTATCTGCTTGTCTCTGTCTTTCTGCCTCTCTCTCCATTTCCAGTTTCCTTTTAAGTATACCTTCCCAACATCTCTCATATACACTCCCTTCTCCACTGTGACTTGGACATTACTTTTTCAACACCCTTCTAGTTGGTCTCCCTGACTCAAGTCTCTCCTCACTCCAGTTCATTCTCTCCACTCAGCTATGGAATTGCTCCTTCTAAAGCACAGATCTAACCATATCACACTCTTCCATTACTCAATAAGTTCCAGTGGCTCCCTTAAGGATCAAACAATAAATCCTACTAGACTTTTAAAGCCTTTCATAATCTGACCATTTCCTATCTTTCCATAATCTTCTTATGCCTTACTCTCTTTCACATACTCTTCAATCTAGTATTGATGGAATCCTAATAAAGCTGCCCCCAGCCCCGATATTCTAACTTCATTATAGGCCTGACCCTACTGAACAGCAGGCCCACTGTACCAAACTAACACCCCGCCAATATCCTGACTTCTTCATATATGCCTCACTATTCACTGGAACAACAGATATGTTCCTGAACTCTTAGTTCCCACAGAAACAGCAGGTGTGTCCATATGATGGGAACCTAGCTACTGCCTCTACCTGGTCACTGCCCCCAAACCCATTCCCACAGAAACAGGTATGCTCTTGTATTCAATCACAATCACATCATTCATCTAGCCCAAGACAGGATCACAATACCTAACTATCTGTCTTAACCAGACAGGACCACACTAGCTAGCCAGTTGGCAGACAGAATGACCAGAATGTTTAACTACCAAACCATAGATGGGACCCCTCCTCCATTACCTAATCCCTTAACAAACTCCTCCTGTCTTTTTAATATTAATGATATTCCTCTATTCTATGTAAATTTCTGTTATGGAATTGCATCTTTACCCTATAAAAATCCATCTTGCTCTCTCTAAAGTTGCTGGTTCCTTTTGGAACTTAGCCCACTTCATGAGAGGCGTCAATCTCGATAATGCCTATACTTGGATTAGAGGTGGTCTGACTGAATTCTTTGAGACGATTCCACCACAACACATCATGAAACCACAACAGTTTTTGGGTGGGCAAAGCCCCCACTGAAACAGTTTTTGGCATCCTGGGGTTTAAACCACAACAGTATCGCTGACTTCCTTGCTATTCCTCAAGCAAGATACTCCTCCCATCTCTGGGTATTTTCATTAGCTGTCCTTCATGTGTCAAATTCTCTGCTTCCTCATTGCTATCTCCTGGCTTCTGTGGCTTCCTTCAAAGCTCAACTAAACTCCCAGATTCAATAAGAAGACTTTTTATATTGCCCTTAATGCTAGTGCCTTCCCTCTGTCATTATCTTCAAATACATACCTACCTTCCTATACACACACACACACACATACATATATATGCCTTTTTTGACTTACAGAAAACAGATAGACAACCTTACTTAACTAAATTGCTTTTTGAATGCATAATTGTGGAATTTTGTATGACAAAATCAAATATTATGAAGATTTTTTTCTTTAATTTTGGCCATCTTCAGTTGTTGGATAAGGCAGTCATAGTCTGGGAAGAAAATTCTATTTATATTAACATGAATTAAAATGTTTAGTTTTGTGTGTTTAAGCTGTAGAAATTTGGAGAAACCATCTCGTTTTCACATTATTTTCCAACAGTAGTTTGGAAAGTATGGGAAGAGAAATATCTTACTTTGGCTAAGAAGACATTAACAAAATGTGCTGTTGCCTTGAGCGTATATATATTCTATAAATATTTACTGATACTCTGATATCAGAAAAGGGAGGAGGGAGAGGCAGACATACTCCTTTGAATACATTTCTAGTATTGATCCATATTCTTGTCAGAGCCTGATGTACACTTAAATTTACCTCTGTATCCTTTCTCCTCTACCTTCCCATAAAACCACCTCATATAACAAAAGTATTAATAAAGAAAAAAAGAGAAAAAGGAGCAAAAGTGATCAATACATTAAAAAATCTAATTATATCCAATGTTCCAAATCAATGTACCAACCCCCATATATACCTCTGCAAAGAAGTGGGGGTGAGGTATCTTATCATAGGTTTTATTTGGAACAAAGCTTGCTTTTTGCAATATTAAAGCTTTCATTTTTGTAAATTTTTTCCCTTGACATTGTTTTAGTCATTGTGCATATTGTTTGCTTCACTCAGCTTACTTCACTTTGAATCAAAGCATTTATTTTTTTTCTTTGTTTATTCTAATGATCTCATTCTTCTTGAATCTAATGGCCTTTTCTAAATGATTATCCTTCTAGACCTTCTGCAGGATTTGACATTATTGACTTCTTTCTCCTCCTGGATATTCTCTCATTTCTTGGTTTTTATGACATCTATCTCTTGGTTCTCCTCCTACCTATCTGACCAATCCTTAAATTTTGTTGTTGTTATTGTTGCTGTTACTGGATCCTTATTCATTTCATATCATGACCACTAGCTGCTGATGTCCCTCAAGGCTCTGGCTTGTTCTTTTTCTTCTATATACTTCATGATCTCAGGAGCTTCCAAAGGCTCGATTAGTGTCTCTAAACAAATGATTACTAGGTCTACAAAGCCAAACCTATTCTACCTCCTAAATACCTGTCCTGTATTACCAACTGCTTTTTAGAAATTTTGAACTGGATCTTAAACTTAATATGTCCAAAATTTCTGACTCAAACTCTTCAGCCTCATGATCATTTCTATTACTCTCACGAGCACCACCACCCTCCTAATCACTCAGGTATCATCCTCTACTCTCAATTACCCCCACAAACCAAATTAGTTATCAAATGTAATCTCTTTGAATGTGACATATTTTTATATCTATGCCCTTCTCTCCATTCAAATAGATATCCCCATGATTTGTTCTGAACTAGCTTTTCCTCATGCTTAGAATACTTTACCAACTTCTGACTATTAGCTGACTTTCTTTAAGGCTTAGATCAAACATCAATTTCTCTTGGATAAGAGTTCTTAGCTTTTTTGTTTTCTTTCTTCATTTCTTTCTTTCTTTTTTTTTTGCATCATCGACCTCCTTCGGCCATCTCACAATCTTTTTAACTACATAAAAGAAAATACAAAGAAAAACAATTATATTGAAATATATTCTGTAGACAGACTGTGATCCTTTATTCTATTGCAGCATGCTGCTCCTCTCCTCTCCCTTTCTCCTGGAGAGAGAGCAATGTGGAAAAAGAATGAAAGGAGTCCTAGGCCTGACTTAGCACTTATTAGCCATCTGATCTTGCCTGAGACTCAGTTTACTCCCCCAAAAATAGGAGTGATCATCTCACTTATTTCAGATAGTTACTGAGAGGATCAACTAACATAATGACTATGAATTGCTTTGAAAAGCATATCCTATCCATCATTGCTCCTAGCCATTTAACAAATACAACAGTTGTACCATCACCTGTGATATGTGTCTATAAAGAAATCATCCTTACCTTTAATAAGATATTAAAGATTATTATATATAGTAGACATACAAGAATGTGCAAGTATTATACCCCAAGAAGTCACCCTGGGAAACTACAGGTTTATACCAAATATTACCCTTGCTCAAAACATGTTTTGGAACTGCCCCCAGGGTGAATTTCTAAGGCACAAAAGAAAATAAGACTTATTACCTCATAGTCACACCTTCTATTCTGTTGCTTACTTCCTGATCATCAGAGATAGCATATGTAAACATTCTCAAGATCCTGGAAAGAAAACTATCTGTGAATTTTCCAATAAGGGGAGTATCTATAACCCCACTTCTTCCCTTCTATTTGGTCTACATGATGGGACCATTTTATATGTCCACTGCTAATGTAACTGAAACCTTACTGGAAAATTCAGTAGTCCAAAGGTGAGAGCTTTTCTGATATGTCTTAATAGATCTCTCCTTAGTGAAACTAATAGGATCTTATCAGGCTTTGCATAACTGAAACTGCTGTTTTTCCCCACTCAACAAAACCTCAATTCAGTCAGACACTTCCAATTACCTGTTCTTCTAACTAGCATGGACACAGCTAGTCTCCTTGGGATTGTTGATTCTTATTTCCCCTCTTGTTTTGTTTCTTATAAAACCTCCTGGCCTGAGACAGGAGTCTTATTTCAGTTATAAAGGTATATCTTGCTGTTGCTGCCTCACAACAACCTTTTCAAGCACCTATGGTTCCTTCTGATTTACTCATTCTTTATTTATTCCTTGGACTTCCCACCATTCTTCTAGCTTTCACCACATTTTTCGTCTTCCTCAGTCTTTTTTGGCTGCTTCACCACTGACTGATTCACTTTTTCCTTTGTGTATGCCCTAATTATTATCTTTCCCCTGGTTCTTATCTATGGCCTTGATCTGACTTGTATTTTTTTCCCCACTTAACAGCATTTTATTTTTTCCAATTACATGTAAAGATAATGTTCAACATTTATAAGATTTTGAATTCCAATTTTTTTCCTCCCTCTCTCCTTCCCCTTCCTCATCCCCAAGATGGCAAACAATCTGATATAGGCTATACATACACAATCATATCAAACTTATTTCCACACTGGTTATGTTGTGAAAGAAAAATCAGAACAAAAGGTGAAAAAAGAGAGAAAATGGTATATCTGATCTGCATTCAGACTCCATAGTCCTTTCTCTGGATGTGGATAGCATTTTCCATCATGAGTCTTTTGAAATTGTCTTAGATCATTGTATTGCTGAGAATAGCTAAGTCTATCAAAGCTGATCATTATACAATGTTGCTGTTACTGTGTACAATGTTCTCCTAGTTCTGCTCACTTCACTCAGCATCAGTTCACGTATGGCTTTCCAGGTTTTTCTGAAATCTACCTACTTATCATTTCTTATAGCACAGTAGTATTCCATCACATTCATATACATGTTCAGTCATTTCCCAATTGATGGGTATCCCCTCAATTTCTAATTCTTTGCCACCACAAAAAGAGCTGCTATCAATATTTTTGTACATGTGGGTCCTTTTTCATTTTTATAATTTTTTTGGATATAGACTTAGCAGTTCTACTGCTAGGTCAAAGGGTATTCACAATTTTATAGTCCTTTGGGCCTAGTTCCAAATTGCTCTCCATAATGGTTGGATCAGTTCACAACTTCACCAGTAATGCATTAGTATTCCAATTTCCCCACTTCTTCAACATTTATCATTTTCTTGTTTTATCATATTAGCCAGTCTGATAGGTGTGAGGAGGTACCTCAGAGTTGTTTTACTTTGCATTTCTCTAACTTGATCTGACTTTTAAATCTGGACCTATTCTCCTATAAATGTAAACCTGATTCCAAGTCTGTGACTGTATGTTGAAAGCTGGCTTCTGAGTCTGGGATCTGGTCTGATTCAAGTCTTGCCCTGAACTGCCCTAATGTAGAATATTTCTCTTCTAGTTCATGATCTTTTGTGATACATTATTATGGCACTTTAGAAGCCCTGTACTATATTTCTCCAGAGTTCATAATCACCTTTGCTTGTCTGATGTGTCAAATTAGAATGGGAAGGAACTGTCTTGTCACCAGTGAAGTGTTTTCAAATGATTGAACACTGGAGAATATTGTAATAGATAGTTCTCATCCTTATTCATCAAAATAGCTCATGATGAGAAAACAGCCTAGAAATAGATTCCAATGCCTCACATACAGTAGGTACTTAATAATTACTTATTGATCTCTTGTTCGTTGAGAATCACAGTGCCCTAAAAGATCCTGTGCTTTCCCCTAAGTAATATTAAAATTTAAGCTTCAGAATGGGTACACTTTTTATTTTGTAACTGTCATACCCAAAGCCTTTTCAACAGAAAAAAAATCATGAAGAAATATTGGGAATCATGGTATTAACTTTTTCTCTTTTTTAATGTAAGATGATATTCCATTAATTTCCATTTAGGGAATTAATGACATAGAAGGTATTACTAATAGGAAACAGAGCTTGCCTTAATTATTGAAAACTTTAATCATGCATTACATGTTAATAAAGAATGCTATTTTACTACTTTCATTTACATATTACAATTGGCTTAATCATGTATTTGCCTGGTAAAAAGTCCTTGACAAGTTATTTTAGTGATTAGATAAGAATGAATCAAAAATTGTTCAAACGATTTTAAAATGCTTGAACTTTTGAAAAATATTTTTAAAATACTTTGAAGAATTCCTCAAAATTATATTAACATATGTTCTTGGCAAATCTTTTCTTCACAAAATATGCAGTGGTAAACTTTATCCCATCCCTTGTCCAAATTGATGCAAATTCCAAATTAGTTGGCTTCTAATTTTTTTTCTGGAAGATCCATAAAAAAGCTCCAGGCCTATGTCAGGGAGCTTATTCACCTTATGAAAGTGTTTCTTGCTATTACTTCTTCACAACAGTCTTATGATGGTTCACTATAGTATGGATGTGGGAACTCCAAGACTATGACAGCAAACTGCACACTTCTAGCAGGTCCTACCAAGCTAGAAAGACTTCAGGTACAGGGCTAGAGTTTGATACTATTTTCTTTTGATAACTTCATAGAAATTTATCACTTAGACCAAAAGGTGACAATTGTGGAGATGTCTCAATAAATCAAAAACCACTTCCTAAAGAATGGACAGGTGTTAATCTGTATCAGTAGATGAAATACCCATATGAAGGAAAAGATAGAAAGAAAATATAGTTTTAAAGACAGAACTGAACTTGAAGAAACTTGCTATATAGTAGCTATGTGTGTCTACTATGTTCTAAAGAACTTGACATATGGGGTAAAGAATTCCAAGCTTCAAGAAAGGTTTTCTAGCCAACAACAAACAGAACAAAACATATCACTTTTTTTTTTTAAAGGAATTGGGGTTAAGTAACTTCTGGGAGTGGTGCTAAGTATCTGAGCCCGGATTCGATCCCCAGGTCATCCCAACACTGGGGCTGGTGCTCTTACTCGCTGAACCACCTGGCTGCCCCCAAGCAATTGAGGTTAAGTAACTTGCTCAAGGTTACACGGCCAGGTGTTTCTGGGTGGGTGCTAAGTGTCTGAGCCTGGATTCAATCCCCAGGTCATCCCAACACTGGAGCCAGTGCTCTTACTCACTGTGCTACCTGGCCACCCCAAAATAGGTCACTCTTAAAGGGGAAAAAAAAAGCCAGGAAGAATTCTTAGGATATTTACATCATATTTTGCTCCCCCTGCCCACCAAAATGCCAAAAGGTTTTTTTCTGGTTCCTGGTTAAGGGAGCCAGTTGAGATGACATGACTGGAAAAGGTAAATATGGAGAAGCACATGAAGGTGTCAATGGCCCTGAAGCATGGGTGGCATAAGTTGCCCTTACATACATATACCTTAGTCATATATGTTCCTTATGTATTTATGTTCTTCTTTATGTATCACTTTCCATATGTTTTTCCTATATGTGTCTACACTTTTCATTCATAATGTGAAAATGTTGGGAGATTGTGGCCCAGGCTTAGAGGGAAAACATCTTATAGATACTTTTCTTGCTATGCTATTTCATTAAGTGATTTTGCTTTGAAGTAGATTTGTCTTCTGGCCAGCTATTAAAGATAAATACACAAGATATTATTAGAAACTACTTTGCAAAACTTCAGGGCAAGAAAACTGATAAATTAAATGAGAGAAATTAATATTTACAAAAATATAAAATACTCAGATTAATGAAACAAGAAATTAAACAATCTAATTTCAGAGAGAGAATAAAAAATTTTGAATAAGCCATAAATGAACTCCCAAAGGGGAAAAACAAACACTAGTACCAGATGGATTTTTAAACTAATTCTATCAAACATTCAAAGAAAAATTAATTTTAAAACAAAAAATAGGAAACAAAGGGATTTTATAAAATTCTTTCGATGATAGATTATGATCTACAAAAGGAAAATCAAAACAGACAATGAATAAAATAGACTAAATTCCCTAATGAACATTTATGTGAAGATTTTAAATAAAATATCAGCAAAGGGGCTTTAGCAACAAATCATAAAGATTCTATCACATGACTAGGTTGGATTTATAACAAGAATACAGGGCTGGTTCAATATTTGGAAAAATATGAACATAATTGACCTTGTCACAAAAACAACAAAATCATATGATTATATCATAGATTCAGAAAATGTTTTTGATAAAAAACAATATCCATTTCTATTTAAAAAATAAACAGTGGAAGCAGTAATAAATAGACTTTTAATTAAAATAGCAAGTGGTATATATCTAAAACCTTATATGTAGTGGAGCTAAGCTAAAAACCTCTTCCTTAAGAATAGGGGTAAAACAAAATGTCCATTGTAATTACTCTTTTATGATATTTTGTACTAGAAGTGCTAGCTATTGAAGTAATACAAGAAAAGGAAATTGAAGGAACAAAAAAGAAAAAGAATTATTACTTTTTGCCAATTATATAATGTACTTAGAGAACCTTTGCAAGTCAACTAAAATTAATTGAAACAATTGTATAAATTCACATAAATTATCAATATTTTGGGATGGTAACCACAAAACCATCAGGAAGATATTTTTAAAAATCAATTCAATATACTAACAAAATGTATAAAAATACTTGAGACTACCTGCCAAGACATACACTCAAGAATTATATAAATGCAACTGCAAGACATTTTTATCGAAATAAATAGCTGACAAATAGTAATTGCTCATTAATAATTAGAGCAAAAATAATGAAAGTACCTAAATGTATTTACTTTCTTAATATCATATGAATCAAACTACCAAAGTATAACTTCATAAAGGAGAAAAGTAATAAAATTCATTTGGAGCCACAAAAGGTCTGGTTTAAATAAGGTGTAGGATAACATATCACTCTATGCCCCAAAAGTTATGAAACTATCTATACACTTTAACCCAGCAATACCACTACTAGGTCTGTTTCCCCACGTGATTAAGGAAAATGGAAAAAAAAACTTATATGTTTAAAATATTTATAACAGCTCTCTTTGTTATGGCAAAGAACTGGAAATTGTAGGGATGCAATAATATTGGAATAAATTCATATTATAAGAAATGATGAGTTCAATGATCTTAGAAAAACATGGATAGACTTTCAAGAAATAATGAAGAGTGAAATGAGCTGAACCAAGAGAATATTGTATATAGTAACAACAATTTTGTTTTAAGAAAAACTTTGAGGGACAAAGTCATTTTGGTGATTATAAATTCCCAAATTAACTACAAAGGACATATGAAAGAAGATACCATCTGCATCTAGAAAAAGAACTGATAAATAGAAGCATGTATAGAACAGTTTTGCATATATATTTGTGTGTACGTATACACACAGAAACATACACACAAACACACACACATATACACACATTTGTGTCTAATGGTGGCCATATATAGGGAATGGGGGAGGAGAGGGAAGGAAAAAAAAAAGGAAAACATTATATAACTTTATTATATATTTAAAAGAAATAGCAAGTTGTACCTAGTAGATTTGCAGTTTTAGGTACAATCATCTTTTTTTCCCCCATTCTACCTTGTTATGGGAATGCTTGTTTTATTTCTTAAGTTCAGAATAAGACAAATAAAATTTTAAAAGTGCCAAAGGAGTATATGGCTTAGACATAAAAGGTGACATCAGAAACCAATTAGAGGAGCAAGGAAGGAATTGCATTTGAGATCTATAGATTTCACGGTGAGTTCATAACCAAACTGTACAAAAGGGATCACAGAAGGTACAATGGACAATCTTGATTATGTAAAATTAAGATATTTTTGCACAAATAAAACCAATGCAGATAAAATGGGCGAGGGGGTTGTAGCATGTTTTCTAATAAAATTCTGATTTCTTCTACATATATGGAACTAAAATATATAAGAATAAGAACCATTCTTCAATTGATAGATGGTCTCAAAGGATATAAAATTCTCAGAGGAAGAAATCTAAGTTTCACATATTTATTTGATTTGAGTAGAAAACTTGGGTTCAAACCAGAATTTTTCTGGGGTCAATTCTAAATGGCTCGGGAGAACCAATTATTACATTTTCATTGTGAGTATACATACTTCAGAAATTGGCAGTCCTATATATAATACACTGTTGGATTTATTTTTTGTTGATTGTCTAGACTGAAAAAAAAGTGTTAATAATGTCTGGGTGGCATAGTGGATGGAGTGCTGGGCCTAGAGTTAGGAAAATCTGAGTTCATATTCATCTTCAGATACTTGTTAGCTGTGTAGTTCTAGGCAAGTCACTTCACCTTTGTTTGCCTGAGTTTCCTCAAGAATAAAATGAAGATGACACCACCTACCTCACAGAGTTGTTATTAGGATCAAATGAAATAATATTTGTGAAGTGCTTAGCACTATGCTTCTCACATAGTAGGCAGTATATACGTGTTTATTCCTTCTCCTCTCCCAATGAAGATTAAATTTAGAAGCATATGAATACAAACACATATATTTAGACATATGTATAATACATATATGTGAATTTTTTTCCTAGAGAGCTATAGCACCAACACAATATTCACAGTTCCAACAGCAACTATGAAGATGCAGACATAGTTCTCCACCGCAAAATATAACAGACTCTCCATAAAGAAGACAGAAACAAAAACATTTATTCAGACACCAGAAAACCAAATCTCAGAACCAGAATGTCAAATCCATCATAGTAACAAAGAAGTTAATATGCCATAGCACAGCATGGAGTCACACCATCCTTTAGTCTTACCACAAACAAACACTCACAAACCTATCTATCATAGCAGGGAGCAGACACTTACATGCCTAGCTGTCTCCTTGGGTGCGTCCTCTCCTCCCTCCAGCTCTAACTGCTCTTACTCCCAGCTTCCTGTGGGCTCTGCTCCACCCTTCAGCAAGATCCTCCCACTACAGGCTCCATGTGAATAAATTCGGCCTATTAGGGGCAGAGGAGATCTTCAAATCAGGGAAGATCTTCAAATTTCCATTACCATTACAAGAGCTCAACTACTAACATACACAAGCAAATTCCTGTATTGCTTTATAAATACTGCTTGATCTCTGCAAGAGTGCAGTAAAAGCCTCAGGCAATGAGGTCATCACCAGAGCTGAGGCTTGGTAACTAGAGGTTAGTAATAGTGATGACAACTACAACAAGTGACATGTACATGGTACTTAAGGTTTACCAAGTGTTTTATAAACATGATTTCATTTGAGCTTCCCAACACCCAGGGCTCAGATTCCAAGCTTTGCCATTTACTCCTTGAGACATCTTATGTAAAATTCTTCAATTCTCTGGACTTCAGAAAGGAAAAAGAAGAGGATGGATCTTCTAAAGGTCCCTTTCAGCCCAAACTCATATGATTCTATGCCTGGAATACCGAATTTCTTAATGCCAAAGAGTCCACTTACAAAGCTATTGGTTTGCCTCTGAAAACTTTTTTGGCTGCTGCTATAAAGGTAGAGCTTCTGTCTCTACTCTTATCATACCATGTTTTAAAATTAGAAACAAAATGAAACTTGACTTGATATTTCTATATAGAAATGGTCTTATAATTAATAATTGAGATAATATATTAGTAAGATTATATTAGAAAGTAGTGTCTTTTCTTTGAACCAAAATTTAAGTAGCTCAGTGCTCAACATTCTTATGGCAGATCTCCCCCCACCAACCCTAATCATCACCCCTCCTCATGCATAGTTTTTGCTTAACAAAAGGACAATATGAGGTAGAAGGAAGGTGTACTGAGGCTTCACTACTAACCTTATAATCTTAGACAAATCATTTAATCACCTTCTCGGGGCCTCTATTTTCCTATAAGAAAGATATATATTTTTTTTATTTTATAAATTAAAAAGAAAATAAAAAAGAAAGATATAGTTAACACCTGCCTTACCCACATCACTAGACTGTTGCAGAAGACTGCATGAGTCAGTGTATGTTAAAGTACATTGAAGTGTATAAAATGCTATATAAATGTAAGGAATTATTAAATTGCAGTTGTAATGTACTTTATTTTGAGTCCCATAAATATTCTCAGTTCCATGTAATGCTGTGAAGCCACCTTGATCTCTTTTTTTTCTGGGAAAGAAAAATCCCTAGCATATGTAAAAATAAGAAAACAGTTTCTTACCTCCCCCCCCAAAAAAAAAGAAAAAACTGAATACACTCCCTTTGCAAAATATTCACACCTTTGGGTCATGTGTCATTAAGCAAGAAGTATCCTAATTGGTAGCCTAAGGCTAGAAAAGGGTTTAAAGCACTTGTCATTTATCCTAGTTTTTAATTTAACTCCACCTGCAAGTGCAAAACCTTCAGCTGCATTTGGTTAGCAGCCTCTGTTTTATTAGGGCTATTGGCAGAGGCTCCTCATCAGGAGGTAGGGCTGAACATTGAGGCACAAAAAGATAAATTATATAGCTGTCGGACCTTTTGCAACTTTCAGGAACAGTTTCAAAGAATTTTAGCTCAGCAGGACATTTTTTACTTTTACATGTTGCTCCAGTTTCTTTTGGATATTTCTTCAAACACCGTCTTGAACTACAGAAAATGATTTTTCTTTAAATAAAGCTAGCTAGAAGAAGATAGCATTTTAAGAGAGCTTTGAGCAAGATATGGAAAATGCAAAGATGGACTTACATTAAGAAAAAAAAATTAAGAATCTTAATTTTTATACCTAGACAGAACCTTAAAGACTATCAAATTCAGAGGGTGTTAATCTGGCTTCTAAGTCCTTCTTAAAATAAAATATTTCAAAAATTGTATTTTAATTGCAATCCTAGCTATATATTTTTCTTTATGCATTAAAAACTTTATTCTGAGAAAGAGTCCAGACCACCAAAGTTGTTCATCACACACACACACACACACACACACACACACACACACATAGACACACAGGGAGAGAGGGAGAGAGAGAGGGAGAGACAGAGACAGAGAGACAGAGAGAGACAGAGACAGAGACAGAGAGAGACAGAGAGAGAGACAGAGAGACAGTGTACACAATACAAAATATTTGGGAGTCTATCTGCCAAGACAAACCCAGAAACTATATGAACAAAACTAAAAAAAACTTTTCACATAAATAAAGTCAGACCTAAGCAATTGGAAAAAGTATCAATTGACAATTCTTACCTAAATTAATTTACTTTTTCACTACCATACCAATCAACCTACCTTTTTTTCATGAACCTAGAAAAAAATAATAAAATTCATCTGGAAGAACGAAAGTAAAAAATATCAAGGGAAGGGGGTGGCTAGGTGGCACCGTGAGTAGAGCACAGGCCCTGAAGTCAGAAGGACCTGAGTTCAAATCTGACCTCAGACACTTAACACAAAAACTACTCTTGCGACTTTGGGCAAGTCACTTAATCCCAACTGCTCTCCAAAAAGAAAACACACACACACACACACACATCAAGGGAATTAATGGAAAAAATGCAAAGGAAGGTGGCTTAGGTATACTAGATCTGAAACTATATTATCATATGGCAATCATTAAAATTATCTGGTTCTATCCAACAAATAGAGTGGTGGATCAGTGGAATAGATTAAGTACACAAGACACAGTAGTAAATTACTATTGTAATCTATTGTTTGATAAATGCAAAGATTTTAGCTTATGGGATAAGAACTCACTATTTGACAAAAACTATCAGTAAAACTGGAAAATGGTAAGGCAGAAATGAGGCATAGACCAGCATTTTTTATTGTATACCAAGAGAATGTCAAAATGTGTACATGATTTAGAGCATTTTTATATGACTATAGCTAGCTTTGATTTCTTTTCCTGAACACTACCTGTTCATATTCTTTGATCATTTTTCAACTGTGGGATGGTGTAATGTAATATCAAGCAAAGGCAACTTCCCAGGTTCAAAATACCAGCATAGGTGCTCTCTATTTTATTCAGTAACAAACCCAGAACAGAGAAGATCAAAACATGACATCATTCAAAATACAGCATTTACTAAGTGTGATTAAATAATCTCCAAGGCCTACCCCACCCCAGGACTTTCCAATCATTCAATCAATTACAAAGTCTCTGTTCCAAATACTTCTCCACCCCTAGGCTATACCTTAATTAAGTCCACCACAAAGCCCCTCTTCTCAAATGGAGATTAGTTTCCAAACATAAGTAAAATACATTCATTTGCTCAACCATAGAACACAAAAAGGTCAAAAGTTCCCCACCCCTGGATCACAATTGAATCAACCCCAGAGTTACATCAAGTTTAAACACAGCACTTAATACCCAAATGGAGGTCTTTTCTTCATCTTGACACGAGGCAAGTTCTCAGCAATCTTAGTTCCTGGGGAGACAAGGCTTAGCAAGGCCATAAGATACATTGCCAGTCCCTTCATGAATTTATCCTCTGTCTGTAGAACAGTCCTAGAACCCCTGAACACATTAGCAAAGCCCTCTCCCAGGATTTCTGTAAACATACAACAAGAAAATCCTTCTTCAGGGCTTCTGAACCAACAGAAAGGTTCCCAGACCCCTGCAACAACAGCACTGTCCCTCACCAGTGGACAGTATTCACTCTGTCTGCAGGACAGTCTCCAGACCCCTGCAACAACAGTACTGTCCCTCACCAGTGGACAGTATTCACTCTCTGTCTGCAGGACAGTCTCAGGGCTTCTTAGCGAACAGCCAGGTTCCAGGACTTCTTCAACAAAAGGACTGTCTTTCACCAGTGGACAAATCTGGCAAAATAACATCAAAACAGACAGACAAAGTACCAGCAAAACAGCCATGTCTCCTCAGTCCTTGGCAGCTCAGGGGGCAGGTCTCAAAAGTCCAGGGCAATTCAAAGCGGCCACCAGCAATTCTCTTAGTCTCTCTCTCTCTCCACGAGGTGCTGCTATCAAAAAAATCTTCCGCCTCTCTCTAGTGTCTCTCCAAATCTACGTCACCAGCTCCTCCCACTTCAGGACTTTCTTTTCACATCAACAAGCCCATCCCACAGGTGGGATTAACAAACTCTGGGTTTTAATACAATCAATTTGAAAACCAAGCCAATACTGGGGAATCTTTAATTGCCATTACTATCACAGATGGCTTATATTTTTCATAAATTTGGTGCAGTTTGCCACACATTTGAGAAATGAGGCCTTCATCAGGGAAACATTATAAATATTTTTTGTCAGTTTCCTGCTTTCCTTATAATTTTTGATGCATTGGTTTTGTTTGTGCAAAACTGCTTTAATTTTATGTATTCAAAATTATCCATTATACTTTCCATGATCTTCTCTATCTCATATGACCACAAATTCTTTTCTATTACACAGATCTAACAAGTGAATTTTCCCATGTTCCCCTCATCTGTCAATGAAATAATTCTTTATGTCTATATCATGTATCCATTTTGACCTTATCTTGGTGTATGACATGAAAGGTAACTCTATACCTAGTTTCTCCCAAATTGCTTTTTTGTTTTCCCAGAAGTTTTTATCAATAGTGAATAGTGAATTCTTACCTCCAAAGATTGGATTTTTGAGTTTGCCAAACACTAGATTACTAAGATCATTTACTACTGTGTAATGATTGCAAAAAATATTCCACTGATCCAACACTCATTTCTTATTTAGTACCAGATTGTTTTCATGATTACCACTTTGTAATATATTTTAAAATCTAGTAGCACTAAGACACCTTCCTTCATGCTTTTTTCATTTATTATTTTGTTATTCTTCACCTTTTGTTCTTTCAGGTGAATTTTGCTATTATTTTTTCTAGATCTACAAAATAATTCTTTGCTAATTTGATTGGTATGGCACTGAATAAGTAAATTAATTTAGGAAAAATTATCTTTTTTATTATTTTGGATTAGTCTACCTATAAGCAATTAAAATTTCTCCAGTTGTTTAGGTCTGTCTTTATTTGTGTGAAAGGTGTTTTGTAATTGTGTTTGTATTGTTTCTGGCTTTGTCTTGACAGATAGACTCACAAGTATTTTATATTGCCTTCAGTTCTTGCATCTAAAATTTCTCTCTCTCTTCCTGTTGAGTGTTGTGTATGATACATAAAAATGCTGATTATTTCTGTGAGTTTATTTTATATCCTGCAACTTTGCTCAAGTTGTTAATTGTTTCAAATAGTTTTTTCATTGATAATATTGGGTTCTCTAAGCATTATCTGCCAAGAGTGGTAGTTTTGTTTCCTCATTGCCTTTTCTTATTACAACAATTTCTTTTTCTTCATTGCTATTGTTAGAATTTCTAGTACAATATTGAATAAAAGGGGGGATAATGGAAATTCTGGCTTCATCCTTGATCTTACTGGGAAGTCTTCTAGTTTATCCACATAACAGATAATGCTTGTTTTTGGTTTAGGATAGGTACTTATTATTTTAAGAAAGGTTCTATTTATTCTTCTGCTGTCTAGTATTTTGATAGGAATGGATTTTGAATTTTGTCAAAAGTTTTTTGGCACCTATGAAAAAAATCATGATTTTTTTATAGATGTAGTCTAATATGCTTATAGTTTTCGAAATATTGAACCATCTCAACATTCCTGATATACATCCAGTCTAGTCAAAGCATATGGTTTTTATGATATATTGCTGTAATTTCCTTGCTAGCATTTTATTCAAAAATTTTCACATCAACCTTCATCAGGGTAATTGGTATGTAGTTTTATTTCTCTATTTTTACTCTCCCTGGTTTAAGTATCAAAATCATATTTGTGCCATAGAAGGATTTGGTAGAACTTCATTATCTATCTTTTCAAATAGTGTATATAGTATTGAAACTAATTGTTCTATACATGTTTGGTATAATTCACTTGTAAATCTATCTGGTCATGGAGATTTTTTTCTCAGGGAAATCATTTCTGACTTCTTCAATTTATTTTTCTAAGATGTCATTATTTACAAATCCTATTACCTCTTCTGTTATTCTGGAAAATGTATATGTTTTTATAAATATTCATGTTTTACTCAGATTATCAATTTTGTTAGCATATAATTGGGTAAATTTATTCCTAATATTTGCTTTAATTTCATCTTCATTTGTGGTGCACTTACCCTTTTCATTTTTGATACTGGTAATTTGGTTTCCTTCTTTTTTTAAGTCAAATTAACTAAGGTTTATGTATCTTTGGTTTTTTTTTTTTGCTTTTTTGAGGGGGGAAGGTAGGGTAGTTGGGGTTAAGTGACTTTCCCAAAGTCACGTGGCTAGGTTTTGTGTGTGTGTATGTGTGTTAAGTGTCTGAGGCCAAATTTGAACTCAGGTTCTCCTGACTCCAGGGCTGGTGCTCTATTCACTGCACCACCTAGCCACCCTTCTATCTTATTTTAAAAAAAACAGCTCCTAGTTTTATTTATTAGTTCAATAGCATTCTTTTACTTTCAATTTTGTTAATATTTTCTTTGATTTTTGAGATTTCTATTTTGGTGTTTCATTGGAGATTTTTATACCTTTTCTTTTTCTACTTGATTTAATTCCATGCCCAATTCATTGATCTGCTCTTCCTCTTTTTCATTGATATCAGCATTTAGAGACATAAAATTTCTCATAAGTACTGCCCCAGTTGCATCCCACAAATTATAGAATGTTATTTCATTATTGCTATTATTTTTAATGAAATTATTTATTGGTTCTATGATTGTTCCTTCACCCATTCCTTCTTTAGGATTAGATTATTAAATTTCTAATTAATTTTAATCTATGCTTCCAAGGCTCTTTGTCACATGCAATTTTTATTGCATTTAACTTTTAATATTTCTGCTTTTCTGCATTTGTTTGTGAGTTTTTTATGCCATAATACTTGGCCAATTTTTGTCAAGTTGCCATGTACAGTTGAGAAAAAGGCATTCTTCTTTCTATTCCTATTCAATTTTCTCCAGAGGTCTATTATATCTAGCTTTTCCATGTCCTTAATTTTTTCTCTTATGGTTAGATTTTTCTAGTTCTAAGAAGGGAAAGTTGAGGTTCCCCACCTGTATAGTTTTACTGCCTATTTCCTCCTGTAACTCATTTAACTTTTCCTTTAAGAATATGAAAGCTATGCCATTTGGTGTACATATGTTTAGGATTAATATTACTTCATTGTCTATGGTGCCTTTTAGCAAGATGTAGTTTCCTTGCTCATCTTTTTTAATTAGGTCTATTTTTGTTTTTGTTATGTCTGAAATAAGATTGATATCCCTGACATTTTTTTCTTTAGCTGAAACATAATAGATTCTGCTCCAACTCCTTACTTTATATTTGTTTTTGTCTTTCTTTTTCAAATGTGTTTCTTTTAAACAACATATTTCCGGGTTTTAGTTTCTGACCTTCTTTGTGGTCTGCATCTGTTTTATAAGTGAGTTCATCCCATTCACATTCATAATTATGATGGCTAACTGTAATTCCCACCATCCTATTTTCTTGTTTATTCTCCTCTCTTTTTTATCCTGTCCCTCCTCAAAAGTTTATTTTGTTTCTGACTACTGCCTCCCTTTTATTACCACCACCTTTCTCTTGTCCTCTTCCCCTCCTACTTCCCTGTTGGGTAAATAGATTTCTACACCAATCTGACTGTGTTTATGTACTATTCTTATGAATCAATTCTGATGAGAGGGAGATCCAAGCATTGCCTGCTACTTCTCGCATTTTCCTCTCCATATTTAAATCTCTTTCTTGTGCATCTCTTTTATATGAGATAATTCTCCTATTCTACCTCTCCCTTCCTCCTTCTCCCAGTGCATCTCCATTCCGATTTCTTACCTTTTATTTTTTTTGACATTATTCCAACACAATTGACTTACACCTCTGCCATTTATCTATGCAGAGTCCTCCTAACTTCCCTAACAATGATAAAGTTCTTGGGCATTATGTGTATCATCTTCCCTTATAGAAATATGAACAGTTTAATTTTGTTGAATCCCTTCTGATTTCTTTTTCATGTTACATTTTTTTTATGCTTCTCTTGAACCTTGGATATGAATGTCACTTTGTCTATTCAGCTCTGGTCTTTTCATTAGTAATTTTCTAAGTCTTCTATTTCATTAAAGGCTATTCTTCCCCCAGTCCCAAGAAAAAACCTTCAGTATTCCTAAGAAGGTTACACTTGGTAGTAGTCTCAATTCCTTTACCCTCTAGAATATCATATTTCACTCCTTTAATGTGGAAATTGCCAATTCTGATTGTGGCTCTATGATATTTAATTGATTTCCTTCTGGCTGTTTACAATAGTTCCTCCTTGACATGGTTGCTCTGAAATTTGACTATTATATTCCTAAGAGTTTTCAATTTGTAATATCTTTCAGGAGATGATTTGTGGATTCTTTCTATTTTTATTTCACACTCTGGTTCTAAGATATTGGGGCAGATTTCTTTATAATTTTTTAAAAATATTATGTATATGATCTTTTTTATCATGGTTTTCAGTAATTCAGTCATTCTTAAATTGTCTTTCCCTGATCTAGTTTCTTTTCTTTTTTTTTTTTAAGCAGTTGGGGTTAAGTAACTTGCTCAAGGTTACACGGCCAGTTATTTCTGGGTGTGGTGCTAAGTATCTGAGCCCGGATTCGATCCCCAGGTCATCCCGACACTGGGGCCAGTGCTCTTACTCACTGAGCCACCTGGCCGCCCCCCTGATCTATTTCCAAGATCAATTATTTATCTAATGAGATATTTCACATTTTCTTCTATTATTTTATCTTTTGACTTCGTTTTATTGTTACTTGATGTCTCATGGAGTCATTATCTTACATTTGCCAATTCTAATTTTTAAGGAATTATTTTCTTTAGCAAGCTTTTGTACTTCTTTACATTTGGCATATTCTGCTGATTCGGGAGTTCTTTTCTTCAGTGAGTTTTTGTTCCTTTTTGCCATTTGGCCAATTCTTTTTTTAAGGTAGTATGTTCTTCAGCATTTTTGCACCTCTTCTTCCAAGTTGTCAGTTCTCTCTTCATAAATGTCTTAAGTCTCTCTCCATTTGTTTCCCAAGTTTTCTTCTACCACTCTTATCCCTTTCTTTAGATATTTCAAGAATTTTTAGTGTGGTCCTGTCCAATTTGCATTTTTCCTACTTTTTTATTTTAGACAAATCCAAAAACTTAAATACATAATAATAAAAGAAAAAGAAACATTAAACTTAAATGTAAAAGAAAAAAACGTCATGTGCACAACAGAACATAGGACAGGATTCAGAATATTTAGCAACAGCTTACCATTTCAAGAAAGCCTATATATTAAATACTGTGTGTTATGTTGAAAGCTTTCCATTTTTTCTTCTCTTCCTTATATGTTTTCTTTTGTTCTCTGTTGTTGCATCTTCTTTAAGGCTTTGCTTCTAGTTGTTTTCACACTTTTGTCTTTTGTTTTTTGTTGTTGTTATTGTTTTTGTTGTTATTGTTGTCTTGTGAGTTTGTGTCTTGATCTTTTGTCACCATAGTAGCTTTCTATGGTCAAACTCTTTTTTTTTTTTTTACCATTTGCTCATTTTCCTGGCACATTTCTGGACTTCGAACTTTATGTTAGAATTTCACACTGCTCAGCTGGGTTTCAGGTGGTACTGTTAGAAGTGTCAGACTTTTTTTTTTTGCAATGGTATTTTTGGAGCTAGTGCTGGGTGTTTGGAAATTTTCAGTGGTTCCAAAGTGATGTGATATGAGGAGAATTATGTTCACTACTCTCTTGGTCTGCACTCTTGTCTTTACCAGTGAAGGGCATTTACTCCTCTGTAACCAAAGGCACTAGTGTTCTCTTCTTTGGAACTGTGAATGTGAACAGGCAGTTTTCAGAAGAAGAAACCAAAACTATTTATGAGTAATATGAGAACTACTCTAAATCACCATTGATTAAAGAAAGGCAAATTAAAACAACTCTAAGCTACTACCTCACACACCTATCAGAAATGACAAATTCTGGAGGGATAAGGAAAAATAAGTAAATTAATAAATTATTAATGGACTATTGAAATGGTCCAACTATTCTGGAAAACAACCTGGAATGATGCCCAAAAAGCTGTGCATAAGGGGCGGCCAGGTGGCTCAGTGAGTAAGAGCACCGGCTCCAGTGTTGGGATGACCTGGGGATCAAATCTGGGCTCAGATACTCAGCACCACACCCAGAAATAACTAGCCATGTAATAACCTTGAGCAAGTTACTTAACCCCAATTGCTTCAATCAATACAGTGATCCAAGACAATTCCAAAGGACTCATGATGAAAAAATGCTATCCACCTCCAGAGAGAGAACTGATAAACTCTGAATGTAAACTAAAGCCTAATTTTCTCACTTTTTTGGCTTTTTTTTCAATATGGCTAGTACAAAATTATGTTTTCTGTGATTTTACATGTATAATTGATATCATAGTGTTAGTCTTCTTGGTGGGGTGGTGTTGAGTGGGAAGGAGGGAGAGAATCTAGAACACAATATTTGAAAACAAAAGAATGGCAAAATAAATTATAAATATTTTTTAAAAATAAAGTTGTTTGGAAGGAAATGTTGGATTTGTTGGCTGACTTGCTGTCTCAACTCTGCCATCTTTGTTTCACCATGCCACCTCCCCCCATAACCTTTTAAAGGGATATTAAGTCTACCAAAGCAAAGAGAGATATCATTTATCCCCCATTTCCTACCAGGCACTTGTTAAAATTTAGAAGATATTTGTGTATCTACAGAAAGAAATTTAAAAGCCAACTTCCTGAACTTTGAAAAATCACTGCCTACAGTGAATGTCCATCCTCACATTTCTTTCTAACATGTATATTTTTCAGTATCATCCCAATACTCTTCTGAAGCTGTAAGTATAAACCATATTCAGTTCTGAGAAATATTTATATCTAATTCATTTAAAATCCAATTGCACATGAATCTAAATATGATTTTTCCCAATCAACAAAAAGTGTCATGAATATCTTCTTAGATTCTACACTTTTTGAAAAAAATTGCTCATTTAAAATTTGTACAAATTCATCATGATTGGGTAAATTACACACATTTAAAGAATCTTAAATTGGCATTGTGTGAGCAAATTACTTGCAGATTGCAAGACAGGATGAATAACTTGATACCATATGGAGAACATTTATGAACCACAGTAATATTCACAGTGATGATCTTATGTAAGACAAACTGTGTAACTGGAGTGAATTATTATCTAGTCTTCTATGTATATTACATTTAAATCCCAAATTTAGGAAAAGGGAAGCATTATTACATTATATTCAGACAGTATAGTGCTATGAAAAGAAGCAGAGGACCTAGGTTTTAATTTCATTCTCATAGGTACAATATTATTTGGAGCTAGTTAACAAAAACAACAGCCAGAATTTATATAGCACCTACTATGTGCTGGGTACTGTGTAAAATACTTTACAAATATAATCTCATTTGGTCTTCACCATAGCTTGGGGCAGGATGGTGGTGTGCTATTATCAAACACATTTTATAGTTGGGAAAGACAGGAGTTAGGTGACTTGCTTAGGTCATACACCTATTATCTGAAACAGGATTTGAACTCAGGTTTTCCTGACTCTAGTGCCAGTGTTCTATCTACTGGAAGTGACATTAAAAGCCATTGAGCTCAATCTCTTCATTTTACAGATGAAGAAACTGAGGCATAGTTTAAGTAACTTGCCTGGGGTCCCAGAGTTAGTTTGTGTCTGAGGGAGATTTGAAACCAAGTCTTGCTGATTCCAAGTGAAGGGTTCCATTCACTATACCATGCTGTCTCTCTTATCTCTGGGCCTCATTTGCCTCAATATTTTAAAAAGCTGGATTAGGTGATCTCTAAGGTACCTTACAATCCCACATTGTATGATTATTATGGTGTTTTTCTTTTTTTGCATATTTCTTTCCTTAAATTTTATTGAACTCTTTTTCCATGAAAATTGTTTTTCTACTGGTAGAATGTCATATCCTTGATGGAGAGGATTGTTTTTGTTTGTTTATTTTTCTGTATCCCCAGTCACTAACCCACAGTACATGATTAATAAATGTTTACACATGCCCACACCCCATCCTATCCATTTGGAATATAATAAAACAGAGGTCCAAATAAGATAAAGCAGAGACTTCAGGGTAATGCAACATTAGAAAGAGAAGCTTGTTCTTAAGTTGGCCTATACAATACCTGGACCTAGAATCATAGGATTGTATGACTCCAGAGTTAGAATCATTTAGATCTTTTAATTCCTAGTTTCCTTCAAGGGCAAGCTGAAATGTTACTTTATACATCAGTGGTTCTCAAAACCGGGTCTTTGAACTCTTACGGGTCTTTGACATCCTTTCAGGGACTCCTTGAGGTCAAAACTATATTCAAAGTAATACTACGTTATTTGTCTATTAAAATCTTCTTCCTTTTTCTAATGACATATCTGTTTGTGGATGATTTCCTTAATATAATTCAGCCAAAACAACACTGCAATGTTATGAATATAGTCAGAAATAAAAATCTTGTCTTCAATTAAACCATACATTATTTTGCCCCAGAATATGTTGAATGATGCCATTCTTTTCTCTACTTTTTGTTTTGAAAAATAGGTTTTTTTTCATAAAAGGTTATTTATTTTAATAAAATGAGTTTATTATTGTGATTTTATTTTAATTGTAAATGAATTATCTAAAGTTTTTCATCTATTTTAATTTCTAATATGTTAAATATAAATAGATATAACCCACATGAATAAAAAACTCTTTGGAGTCCTCAATGATTATAATAGTATAAGAAGGGTCACATATACATGCATATAAATATATATACAGAAAGAGTCACATGTATGGTTTTGTGTGTGTGTGTGTGTGTGTATAAAATCATAAAACTAGTTATGACCATATCACCAGTATAGTACCATGGTGTTAAGACATATCTACTAATTATCAACAGTTTCTAATGGATTTTCAGCATATTTTCTTTTTTGTATTGCCTAAATGTGTGCACTGGAGAAATTAGTCTATCTTACTTCCTTTACCCAGAAAGACAGATGGGCTTTTATTTTCTATCCCATTAATTATACAGCTGTTATCACTGCAGCACCATGACAGGCCACACAGCAGAAAATCATAACTCAAAAGAAACCACTTACTTTGAGCCATAGAAACAGGCCACATTGTTCAATCCATGTAGGATCCTGTAATAAGGAGGAAGACACCTGGAACTTTGGGGTGGCCTTTGAAAATTGGTCCAATTTAAAGCATCCTAAAATAAGCTTCATTTTAAATGAGCTTATCAATATTATCCTACTAAGGACTAAATAAGGAACATGAAGACAAAGGAATTAAATGAGCACTTGGCTCATCCTCTAATTAGGAGATGTGGGCTCCAGACTTGGTTGAGCTAATCGTTGGCTCTGTGATGTAAGCCAAGTTGGTTAACCCCACTGGGCTACAGTTTCTGTATCTGTAAAAGGAGGGAGATTGGATTTATTGAGTTCTAAGATCTTTGCCAGACCTAAGATACCATGTTGATGTGGAAGACTTGGGGAAAATGCAATCGATGCAACATTTAGGACTTAACTGGACAGCCTGGACCTATGGCTCTAAATGCATATCCTTTTTTTTTTTTTTTTTTGCTTTTTGGAGGGGGGAAGGTAGGGTAGTTGGGGTTAAGTGACTTGCCCAAGGTCACACGGCTAGTTTTTTGTGTTAAGTGTCTGAGGCTGGATTTGAACTCAGGTCCTCCTGACTCCAGGGCCAGTACTCTATTCACTGCACCACCTAGCTGCCCTTGCATATGTCTTTCAATGTTGCCAGGATGTGAGACTCTACCATTTCATTAAAGGGGGAAAAATTTTATCAATTATTCTTCATGGCATGTACTACTGTGTGCTGAATGCCAGATAAAATATATTATTTTATATGCATATATATGCATATATATATTTATATAGACAGATAAAACTTACCAGGATCAACCATACAACTCATTTACTCATACTAGAATATTACTTAAAGTTTGCACAATATGATTATTTTAATACCTAACTCACAATAGGCAAAACAATACTAAGAAGAAATATGTGTGTGTGTCACACACACACACACACACAAAAGGACAGATCAATGAATTGAGCATGCAACTAAAAAAACTAGAAAAAGAACAAAATAAAAATCCTCAATTAAAATGCAAAAGGAAATCAAAGGAGATATTAATAAAACTGAAAGTAAAAAATTGAATAAAACTAAGAGTTGCCTTTATGAGAAAAAACAATAAAATAAATGAACCATTGGCTAATTTAAAAAAATCAAATTACAAGTCACAAAATTAAAAACAATGAATGCACAACCAAGAAAGAAGACTTTATTTTTAGGAGTTATTTTACCCAATTATATGTCAATAAAAATAACCATTTTAATTAAATGGAAGAATGTTTATAAAAATATAATTTTCCCAGATTAACAGAAAAGTGAATACAATACTTAGATGACACTACCTTAGAAAAAGAAATTGAATAAGCCATAAATGAGCTTCTTATGAAAATCCCAGGACCAGAAAGTTTTACAAATGAATTCTGTGAAAAAAAAATTTTAAGAACAAATAATTCTAATATTACATAAACTCTTTGGGAAAAAAATAGGTAAAGAAAGAGTCCTACTAACTTCCTTCTATGACACAAATATGGTTTTGATAAACTAACCAAGGAGAACAAAAACAGAAAGAAAACTATAGACCAATTTCCCTATATTGATGCAATATTTTTTCTAGTATTAGCCAAAAGATTACAATGATATATCACAGAGGTTGTCCAGTATGACCAGGAGGGATTTGTGCCAGGAATGCAAAACTGACCCAATATTAGAAAGATGATAAGCATACCTGACCATATTAGTAATAAAAACAACAAAAATCCTATGATTGTAGAAAAATCAGAATTCAGAAAAATCAAATTCAGAAAAATCCTTTGACAAAATGCAGCATTAATTCCTATTGAAAATACTAGAAAGCATAAGAAAAAAAATCTGTGTTTTCTTAAAATGATAGGTAGTATCTAAAACCAAGAGCAACCATTATCTGTAATGGGAATAAAGTAGAAGTCTTTCAGATTAGATTAGAAGTGAAAAAAGGTGTCCATTATCACCATTATTATTCAATAACATTCTAAACATGTTAGCTATTGAAATAAAACAAGAACAACAAATAGAATAAGAATAGACAATGAGGAAGCAAAACTATCACTTTTTGCATATGACATGATGGCATAATTAGAGAATTCTACAGATTCAACTAAAAACACCAGTCAAAACATTTAACAACTTTAGCAAAGTTACAGGATCTAAAATAAACACATCTAAATCTTCAACATTTCTTTTTTTTTGCTTTGTGGAGGGCGGAGGGCAGGGAAATTGGAGTTAAATGACTTGCCCAAGGTCATATTGCTAGTAAGGGTTAAATATCTGAGGCCTGATTTGAACTCAGGTCCTCCTGAATCCAGGGCTGGATCCAACATTTTTTATATTACTGACAAAACTAAACAGGAAAAAAACAGAAAGAGAAATTCCACTTAAAACAACTTCAGATAGTGTAAAATATTTGAGAGTCTACCTGCCAAGAAAGACATACACAGTAACTATTATCAACACAATTAAAAACACTCTTCAAACAAATAAAGACAGATTTAAACAATTGTAAGTGTTCATAGGTAAGTTAAGTCAATGTAACAAAATGACAATTCCATTTAAATTAATTTATTATTCAGTAAACATACCAGTCAAACAAATAAAGAATTATTTTTAGATCTAGAAAAAAATAACAAAATTTATTTGGAAGAACAAAAGGTTAAGAATACCAAGGGAATCAATAAAAAAAAATGTTAAGAAAGGTGACCTCACAGTTACAGATCTCAAACTATACTACAAAACATTAGTCATCAAACCATCTGGTACTAGATAAGAAATAGTGAGTGATCGGTGGAAAATTAGGTATGCAACATAGAGAAATAAATTACCTTAGTAATCTAGTGTTAAATAAACACAAAGATACCATGTATTGGGGCAAGAACTTTCTTTTTGACAAAAATTGCTAGGAAACCTAGAAAAGTCTAGCAGAAGATAGGCATCACCAACATCTCACATCATATACCAAGATAGGTCAAAATGGCTGCATGATTTCAACAAAAAGAGTAATATCAAAATAAATTAGGAGAGCATGGAAGAAATTATCTGTTAGATCTATGGATAAATAAGAGATAGGGCAATGGGAGCTAAAATGGATAATTTTTGTTTTGTAAATTAAAAAGTGTTTGCACACAAAACTAATGCAGCCAAAATTAGTAGGAAAGAAGAAAACTGGGGGAGTTTTGTTGCAAGCTCTTCTGATAAAAAATCTTATTTCTCAAATATATAGGGAGTAAAGTCAAGTTTATTTTAAAAATTATGGCATTCCTCAATGAATAAATGGTCAGAGGATATGAACAGGCAGATTTCAGAAGAAGAAATCAAAGCAATTAAGTCATGTGAAAAAATGTTCTAAATCAATAAATAGAGAAATTTAAATTAAAACAAATTTAAGATACTTTCTTATTCTTATCAGATTGACTAAGATGAAAAAGAAGAAAATGACAAATGTTGGAGGGGATGTGGCAAAATAGGGATACTAATGCATTGTTGGTGGAGTTGTGAACTGATTGAAAAATTCTAGAGAACAATTCACACTATTACAAAATCTCCAACTGGAGATTATAGCAATTTTTTCTTTATTTCTTTTTCTTTTTTTTTTTTGCAACATAGCTAATGTGAAAATGTTTTGCATGATTTCATATGTATAATGGGCATCCTATTTCTTTTTTTTTTTTTTTGCCTTTTGGAGGGCAATTGGCATTAAGTAACTTGCCCAAGGTTACATGGCTAATTTTTTTTGTGTGGGTGTTAAGTGTCTGAGTCCAGAACCGAACTCAGGTCCTCCTGACTCCGGGGCCAGCGCTTTACTCACTGTGCCACGTAGCCACCCCCGAGTAACGTATTTCTCATCTCAGTGGAAGGGAGAGAACATAGAGGGAGAGAAAGGATTTGGAACTGAAAATAAAAATTTTTTAAAATTACGTTCTCTATAAATGTTAACTACTATTACTACTTTGTAGTTTTGAGTTTGCAAAGCTAATTAATTTCTCCTGTATGAGTCTGAAGAAGTAAAGATTTTAAAAAACACAAATATTTATGTGACATTTCCCCAGGGGCCTTAGTTTTCTACTCTTAAAGAAATTCACATGTAACTCACTGTGTGTGCTAAACTCTTCATAAGAAGGTTTTGGTGTTCATGCATTGGTAAAGATTATAGACAAAAAAGCACTTTCTTAGAACATGGACCAAACCTCCAGCAGTGTTAGGAATGCCAAACTATCATTTATATGTTGTTTAGGCTGTCCCTTTTAATATGGCTCCATGGCACTCATACTATTCCTTCAATTCCAAAGAAGATATCATCCTCCATTTATGGCGCTAAGATAAAGCATTTTAATTATTCATTTTTTTTTCCTGGGAACCATTTGGCAGATTTTCCAGAAGGAACCGAACTCCCTACAGTTCACAAATGAACCAATTCTTTACCCAAATGGGTTTTTTATTGATGCTTCTAGAGTTTGAGGTCCCTAGGCCATTCAATAATTATTATCATCTTGTCACATCTGTGATATCAAATGCAGTTTGGCAACCTTGATTATTCCCTTCTGTCTAATTGAATAACATCAGAAAAGAGAATGGGGATGGGGACAATATTCTGTCCTTTCAAAAGAGAAATAGCTTCAACCACTCATTCTTTCATCATTCACATTTCAAATTGACTATTCTTTCTTTAGGTCCAAAAGGCATATGATAATTATCTGCCACACCCTAATAATCAGCTGTCAACGAAAATATCCCTTCATTTCAAAAAGGTCAAGAATGAATGCTGTAACATACAAAGTGTGTGTGTGTGTGTGTGTGTGTGTGCCCGTGCATTGTAAAGGAGACATAGAAGGAACCAAAGGAAAAAAGCTTCAGATTTCTGAGAAGCATATATTCTTAGACCTGTTAGTACAACAAGGAGCTATGATTTCAGTGGTATGGAAAGTTTCAATCAATTAAAACCATAAGTTGCTTAGGAAGAAAGCAATAAAATTTTAGGGAGCTCTCTTGGGTTCAGAGAATGGCATAACTGAGGTCATACAGGTATTAAGGATCAGAGGTAGGATTTAAACCTAGGTTTTCCTAACTCCAAGTCCAGCGCATTCTATCCGCTATACAAAATTGGCACAAAGAATAATCAGGATATTTCCTGTCACTTATCTCTGTCTGGTAAAGTAACTGGAAACTTTAGGAAGAATATCCATGAACTGGGAGCCACACTTAATAGTGGTGATAGTGATCTGACTTTCTAGAGGTCAGATTGCAGAGTAGATTGGAGTTGGTAACAAACCAAAGTGGCTTAAAAAGTTCTTATAATTAAGAAACGGTAAGAAAAGATGGTAGCCCTTTAAGCAGATTTTTTGTCTTCTTGGTACAAAGTATTTGATACATATTGATTGAAAACACATCACTTTTTACCAAAAGATCCAAGGAATCCTTAATATACCTAGTGTTTTACAATTACTATGGAGATACCCGATGTGAAAAAAAGGAAAAGATTTGAATCTGGTATACTAGAAATAAAACAAACAAACCAAACACAATTTGGAAGTAGTTGACTTGAAAGCTTAAACTTGGGCAATAAATTTTTCTATGAATGTCAGTTTACAAATATGTACAATGAAAGGATTGAATTAGATCCTTACTAAAGAACCTTCCAATTCTAAATTCTATGAGGAAAAGATATCAGCATGTGAATCTCAGCTCAATCAACCAATAGATTAGCATTTATTATTCCCCAATTGATAAATGATCAAGATATAAACAGCCATTTTCAGATGAAGTAATAAAAACTATCTACAGTCGTCAAAGGGCTATAAAAACATACAAACCCTTTGACCCAGAAATACCACTACCAGGTCTGCATCCCAAAAGAAATAAAACAAAAAGGAAAAGGACTTATATGTACAAAAATATTTAGAGCTTCTCTTTCCTGGTTGCAAAGAATTGGAAAGTGAGAGGATGCCTCACTTGGGGAATGGTTGAACAAGTTTTGGTATATGATTGAGAAAGAATACTATTGTGCTATAAGAAAAGATGAGCAGAACACTCTCAGAAAAACCTGAAAAGACCTACATGAACTGATACAAAGTGAATTGAGTAGAGACAGGATAACAGTGTACACACTAACAGCAATATTGTAAGGTAATCAACTATGAATGGCTTAGCTATTCTCAGCAATGCAACTGTGAAAGACTTATAATGAACTATTCCCAAAGAAAGAATTGATGGAATCTGAATACAGATCAAAGCATAGTTTTTTTTCCTTTATTTTTCTTGGCTTTTTTTTTTTGAGGGGGGCAGGAGGTCTATGCTTTTTTTTAATAAAATGACTAATATGGAAATATGTTTTGCATGACTACACATGCATAACCTATATCAAATTGTTTGCCTTGGGGGGAAGGAGGGGTAGAGAGGAAGAGAAATTGGAACTCAAAATTTTGAAAACTAATGTTGAAAAATGTTTTTACATGTAATTGGGGGAAAATAAAGTACCAAATAAATTAGTATTTATTAAATGTCTTCTATGTTCTGTGCTAGATGGTGGGAATACAGAGACAAAAAAATGATACAATCCCTATCCTCAAGGAGTTTACATTCAATCATATCAGGTTGAACAACATGTGTGTGCCTTATCTATCTTAATATTCCTTACACATTGTAACATATATCACATATATTCCCATATATATGAAATTTAAAAAGAAACTGTATTTGGAGGGGGTCCGAAGGAAGGAAATAGCAACTAGAGAGATTAGGAAAAGCTTCATGTAGAAAGCTTGACATACTTGACATGATTTTCATGTAGAAATACTTGACAGAAACTAGTGATTCTAAGAGTTGAGAGTGAGGAAATAGTACATTCCAGGTCTAGGAGACAACTGTTGCAAAGGGACAGAGAGAGGAGATAAGAGTGCCATGTGTGAGGAACAAGAAGGTTGTTCTCCCATTTACTAGGTGCATGTCCTCAACAAATCACAATCTCTCTGAGCTTTACTTTCCTCATCTATAAAACAGGAACAATACGTATAATCTCATAGGCTTGTAGGAATCAAACATAAATAGCTTTGTAACCATATTGGATGCATAAAAATATAAGCTAAGCCTATTATGTTTCCAACTAAAAGCTAATCACCAAAAACCCTTTATTAAATGCCATATTGAATAGAAAACTAGCTGTGTGATATATACATAAATATTTATACAGTCTCTTGCCTCTAGGTACTTGCAGATGTAAGCAAATTTCAGGACATTTCTTATCTTCTTTATCCTCACAATACTTCCTGTAATGGAAAACAAACCCAGATTCTATTACTTTCAGTTTAAAGAGGATCTGTAGCATTAAAAAAAATTAAATGAAATAAAATTAAGTGAGTTTCTTAAGATCAGTTCTTTAGGAAAAATTCAGCTAGATGTCAGATTTCCTCATCCCTTGTTAGACTTTTCTAGTCACTAACAGCCTACAGAGTTATACACAGCCAAACATTTATTCTCATTTTATAGATGAGGAAATTGAAAAACAGAGAAATTATGGGCTATTTTTAAGGTCACACAAGTCAGTGATAGAACAGAGAATAATAAGTCTAGGTCTCCTGATTTCTAACCCTGCATGAACTCTTTTATTCCAAGGTATTCTAATTTTACTGAAGCCAAGAAGGAAAGAGAAAGAAAACAGAAAGAAGGAAAAGCTTTGGTTTTTCTTCAGTGAGAGCTAGATAGGACTGAGAAGTTCAATGGAGCTTTGAAAAACTGGACATTTAATGCAAATACCAAGTAATAGGATCATTATGTAAAATCTAGCATGCCCAATGGGAAAAAAATAACTTTTCATGTAGAAATGTTTCATATGATAAAAGAATGAAATCCATAACACATGGGCCTGACTTTTATCATCATTTTATTAGAAGGAAGTGGCAGGGTTTTTCCCCCTAGCTTTGGCAAAATTGTTAGCTTAATCTGAGGTAATTTGTCCTCCCCCTCCCACCCTCATATTGTAGCTAGTAACCAACTTTAAGATTCATCACAAAATATTTGAAGTCTTGCCTTCGTTTTGAAGAATTATTTGCTTGGACAATAAAAGATTATTATTTCTCAGAATGATGGGGACCCTCTTGAATCTGGGAGCCCCCTTGAATCTTCTCACTGGACCTGGCATTCCCTTGAGGCCATAAACATTGCATTATCACCAGGCCCAAATCTCTTACTCTTAACCTGATCTAGCCCTCTGTTGTCCAGCTACTTCCCACTCTTGATCCTATCAAAATAGCTATACCCAATCTGTTACCCTTAACTAGTCTAGCCCTCCATTGTCTGTCATCTCCAAGTAGCCTTCAGCTATTTTCCACCTTTACTCCCATTCCTGGAGTCTGACCTCAGTAGTCAAGATCCTCCTTATACTCCTCTTCAAGACCCTTGGCAAAGCCTTCCTCTAGACCACCCCTAGATCCCTCCCACAATCTTTCTGTATATAAGATCCATCTTGCCTCCATGAAGGTACTGAGATTCAATCTAGCACAGACTCAGTCTATGTCAGATTGTTCTGGCCCATTTTTCCAATATAAGCATCACAAATACTTAGGCTCTTTAAGAGTTTACCCATTATAATGAATCTTTAATAAACTTTGTTTTAACTTTGGCTGAGAGAAGACTTGAGTTGAATTCATTCAGCAGAATCTGGCGTGTTGGTATTTTGGGGTCTTGAGCACCCCTAAATCCCAAACCTCAACAAGGGACACTTGGACACTATTGTATCTTCATTCACAGGCATAACATAGGCATTATGCAAAAACAGTCCAGCTTATTGGAGAGTCACAATGGTTCACCCTAACTCTTTGTCTTCTCTTGAGGCAGGGTAAGGCTAGTGATTAGTGCTTGGCAGGACACAACAAGAGTTAAATGATCCTTTGACTTCTGAAAGGAGAATAGTGAACCCAAGTCCAACACCCTACCCACTTCATTATACTTCATATCAAAGCGCCTGTAATTTATATAAATAATCTCCATAAATACTAATAGAGGCAGGTCATCTCTAAATGTCAAACTAAAATCCTTAAGTCACATAATGAGGGAAGAGCTACCACATTTTATTTTAAGAAATGGGGCAATAGGCAATGGAAAACCTTGGGTCTTGGTGATATAAATGCTTGGTGAATGGAATTGTATCAAGAGAGTAAGGTATAGGATGTGAGATCAAAGAGAATATCAGGACCTTCCCTTAATGACATTTTTCAGTCTCAGAAATAAAAGTGAGAATTTAATCAGGAAAGAAGAAAAAAAAAGTAAGAAGAGGAGAAGGAAAAAGGAGAAGAAAGAAGAGGGAAAGGAGGAAGAGAATCTTCACACACACACACACACACACACACACACACACACACACACACACACACCCCACACATACATTTCCTCCCCTCTGTCTCCCCAATAATTATTAACAAACTCACCTTCATTCTGAATGCCAGCATGGTATTTGAATAGGGAGCTGGTTTTAGAATCAAGAAAAACTGCATGAAAATCTAATTTCTTACACACATTGACTGTGTCTGGGCAAACTGCTTAATCCTTCAGGGCTCCCAGATAAACCTCTTAAACTCTAATTGCAGATAAGGTATTGATCTGCATATGAAGAGAAAGTTTCTCACTGGGTGTAATCTACAACAATAAAATCACAAACAAACAAAATCACTTTATAAGAGATTCCTTTTGCCTCCAGCACTAACTGAAATCTTACTTAGTCCAGATGACTCCATACCATTTTCCAACCTCTTCAAGGCTGACCACTCCTCTCTTCCTCTACTGCTCCTCTTGGAGGAAGATAGGACATACTCCTTGCTCATTATTTCTTACTGCTCTACTACAGTTAATCAGAAACCTCTCCTTTAAAGTTTTTTGCATCTGCTTACATCACTCGTTATGAATATTTGTCACTACTATCTCCCGACCTGCAGGATCACTACATCTTTTCATCCAGTGGAAAAAGAAACATTTATTACATGACTATTAAATAGGAGGTTGTGCCAGGTGCTGGGGGCGTGAAGGTTAAAATGAAGGAATAGGTCACTCAATTCATGTCCATCCCAACTTTGGCCTTAACTTTTTCTTTTTTTAGTCAATTAGGGTCACACAGCTAGTAAGTGCCTTAACTCCTGATGGCTTTAATATTCACATCAATGACTCTTGTAGTTCTATAGGTGTTATCAACCTCCTTAATTCCCATAGCCTCCATCATTACAATGTCAGAGTGGAACTTTCCTTTAGGAAACTGAAATCTTCCTTATTAATCATAATCTCTACTCTTTCCTGTCCTCTCACCACCTCACTCCTTTTAGATCTGTTCTTTACCCTCAGCTTTTATTGAGTCCCTCAGTCACTTCCCATTTCCCCATTCAGTCAAAATCCAATAATTTGTAGAGCATTTTAAGGTTTATAAAGATGGAGAATTGTTATATCATTAGACTCTAACAACAACCTAAGGTGTTAGGTCCTGCAATTTTATAGTTCTCATTTTACAGATGGGAAAACTAAAGTTGAAAATGTAGTTGACTTAGAGTCATACAGTTAGAAAATTATAAGAAGATTTGAGCCCATGTTTCTCTTGATATGGCACAGTGTTCTTTTCACTGTACCACCTCACCTCCTTGCCCTTCATATGGTTTCCCTTTTATTTTCCAGTCTTTACTCCATGGTTAAGCATTTCAACAGAGCACTGTGTTCCAACCTTGAATCTCTTTATCCTGCTTAAGTTAAAGATGATCCCTTGATAATACCTAACTTTGAGTCACTATCATGGTTTACTTTTTTTTTTAAATTTTGCTCCCAATCCAATAAGTGTCACTAGAGAAAGTGACACAGTTTTGCTTACTGGTACTACTCTAAGTTCATGCTATCTAATCTTCACAACTGCAAAGCAATCCTTGCATACATACCTGACAGTTATCTTTTCTTCTGATTTCACTTTCACCACCACCCCTAGCAAGTAGAATTTCCTACTTTATTGGGAAGATTGAGGTTATCCATTATGAGCTGCTTCATCCTCCATCAACCAGAGTTTAGATTTTAAATCCCCACTTGTCCTCTCCTCCTTTACTCTATACACAAAGGAAGAGATGTCCTTCCTTCATGCCAAAGTTAGCAATTGCTTTTGTCTTGATACAATTTCCTGCTGTGTTCTCTTGTGTTATCTTTTTTTTTTTGGAGGTCAGTTGGGGTTAAGTGACTTGCCCAAGGTCACACAGTTAGTTTTTGTGTTGTGTGTCTGAGGCCGAATTTGAACTCAGGTCCTCCTGACTCCAGGGCTGATGCTCTATTCACTGCACCACCTAGCTGCCCTGGACCTTGTGTTATCAATCTTCTCAACCATCCATCTTCAATTTCTCTCCCTTCCATGATATTTTCCTTTCTATGTATAAACATGTTCATATTTCCCTTTTTCAAAAAAAAATATGCAAAAACCCAAATCTTTCTCTTAGCCTTTCTATCCTCTCAAGGATATGGACTTTATTTCTCTATTTCCCCACAAATTTCTAGAAATAATTATTTAAATTTGCTGCCACCAAAAGCCTTGGCATGTGAGATGAGGAGGCCAGAGGATGAAGAACCAAATATGCTTATTATAAGTTTTTAAAAAATTGCAAAATTACAAAAAAGAAAATTCTACTAGTTTCAGTTAAATTTCTATTGAATACTACATTAAAAAAAAGTCATATGAAATCAGAGTAAATTAAGTGGAGGCTCTTTTATGAGTCAATGTGCAGAAAATATCGGTAGAGCAAATAGTTAAGTAATTGCATGTGTGACTTTGTTTAGCCAAGTATAAAGTTCACCTTTAGGAAAAATGAACAATATCCTACTGCTCATTTCTAAACCAAATATATATGTAATAGCTGTATGACTTGGAGACAAAAGTATGTTTTTCTGTCAATAAATCATGACCAATGCAACTGGACTCATGCTGTTTCTGTGTAGATCTAGTCTTTCCCTTTTCCCAGAAGGAATCTACATCACAATTTCTGAAGATAAGTAAAGCCAAGAATACTGCTTTCTACCACACAGAACCAAGTTGCAGGCAAACTTGACCATATATGAGGTATAGAAAACCTTTAATCTATCCCTCACCCTTGCTTCTAAAAAGGATCTAAGAATCCAGGATCTTTCCTGGTAGGAAAATAGAAAGACTCACATTCTTCATGCTGCTCCTCTCTTCAGATTTGAAGGTTTACGTCTTTCCTTCCTTGCAATGAACTGAGAGGAAGACTATGGGTGGTATTGTTCTCATTTTTATGGATGTGGAAATCAGAGAGGTTAAGTGACCTAGCCCTGGTCACACTACTAATAAGGGTCAAAGATAGGATTTAAATTCCTGTCTCTAGGCCTAGCCCTCTTTCGACTAATACCACATCTTGATGCTACTGAATCTTTGCATCAACAATGTTTCAGTCCCATGGTAAGTATGTTGCTCCTTTGTCTAGAACTACTCTGTGGAGAATGCTCAGGGTGGTACCATTTCATGCTAACCAGTATCACTCTAGTAAAAGCATCTAGAAGCATGTAAATGCATCCATCTACTAGCACAGTGATGTTTACAAACATTACAAGCAGTTATCCTGAAAGGGAACCTGGCAATGATCTCAGGTACTACAAATGGATTTCAGATCATCTCTCCTACTAACATTTTAGGACAAGATTTTTCCCCTTGTACTTTTGCTCACTTTCCTACCTCTGCTTGCAGGAAAGCTAGATGGCATAGTGGATAGAGTACTTGACCTGGAAAAAGGAAGACCTGAGTTCAAATCCAGCCTTAGATATTTAGATACTATATGACACAAGCCAAGTCACTTAACCTCTGATTCAAAAATGGGGATAATAACAGCACCTACCTGACAGTTGTTGTGAAGCTCAAATAAGATAATACTTGTAAACCACTTAGTATAATACCTAGAACATAGTAGATGAGGAATAAATATTTGTTGCCTCCCTGTTATTTTGTATGTAAAATGATGCCTTTAATTACCAGTAGGGCAGCTGCTTTGGATTTTAATGTGTGTATGCATGCATGTGTATATATACACACACATTATGTATGCATGTGTGCATATATGTGTGTATAAGTATACACGTGGATTATGTATATATGCGTGTATAGTATGTATGTGTGTACACATATCCATATCCATACACACGCACACATACACAAATACATGTGCATAGCTACACATGTGTCTGTATGAGTGTGCATACATGTGTGCATGTATGGATTTCTAGTTCTTCCCAACTGTCTTCAAACTCTAGGAGCTTGTAAGCTTCCACCCTAGTTCCTTGGATTTCTAACTGGTGAACATTCACCATATTTTATCTTAACCCAGACCTACTACATTAGTTCTTGGTCATCAGTATGCTATGCCTTCCAGCTACTTACTCCCTCTTTGCTACCCTACTACCCTTACCTATTCTATATCTGAGAAGTGTATTCAAATGAATACTTCTGTTCTTAGAAAGGATGTGTCAGTCAATTGCCCTTCGACTCCAATCATTATCCTTGGGTCATCTCTGTCTAAAATACTCTTCCCTGCCACCACTTCCCTGTATGTTATCTTCCTCTGTAAGCATGCAATCTTCTTGAGGTCATTAACTCTCTTACTTGACTGTTTTGCATCCCCTACCCTTTAGCACAATGTTGGACTATATTAAAACACTTCATAAACTTTCACTTATCCGTTAATGTATTCATTCAGTAATAATGATGGACTTCTCTGAGACTCTCACAGCTTAGCACAGGTGGTGATTAATTGATGGTTTTGAGAGAAATCATTATTTCTCCCTTAAATTAATAACTAATTATTGAATCAGGTTTTTCCCCTTTTCCTACTTCCTCATCCAGAAATTAACCATTGTGGGAAATCTTTCTCAAAGATTTATTCAGGCCAAGATTTAATCAGATAGTAAAAGAAATTCTAAGTTTAGGCTAATGGGAAGATTCCTGCTTATTGTGTTTACTCAGACAGGTCTGGGAAAAATGTTGATTCTCTGTTTTTATCAGACAGGTGATATGGAAATTGGTAAGTCTCTTTTACCAAGATTTGGGTGATCCAAATTACATATCCAAATTACATATCCCCAAGACTTCTAATACAGTCCAGCCTCTCATTGAAATATTCTTTTTTTTTCATTAATTGTTAATCAGAGTTGATTACTACCCTCAGGACTATCTACTCTTCCAAGGGCATATAAACTGTGAGCCCACTGCCCAAAGGGGTCTTTGGTCTGAGAGAGATGACCAAATCACCATCCTTTTATTAATAAACATGCTAGCCTTATTAATAAAATAATTAATTACCCAGAAATTGCATCTCTCAAGTTTTTAAACATCATAGTATTTTCAAAATGGCTGTTGAGAGATGTAAGTATACATCTTCTGTGTCTATGGAATCACATTTTTCATTACAAAGTTAACTGCTTCAAAGATGACTCAAGCCAAACTTTCCAAAATTAGCACCATTTTCTAACCATCTAAGCTAGTCAGACAATAAAGACAGCATATCAGCTTGTGAATGTTAGAATGGGTTGTGGTATAGTATGTGCAATTTCATGGTTATTAATTTTTAGGTTCTGTTCTTTTCACCAACGAATTTCAAGAAATCACACAGTAAACATTCCTCTGAGAAAGTTTTAGGAAAATGAGGATAAAATGCTGTTTAGATATAAAATACTCAAATCTTTCTCATCCATCCTCTAAACTGATCTGATTAGTTTGTGAAAACGATTATAAGCACTTGCCTACAAATAACAGGTTTTCCTCATAGGTCTAGTGGGGGTAGGGCAGGAAGAAAAAGAAAAACTGTGTGCAGCTGTGTGGAAGGCTGGGAAAGGCTGTACAGCTCTGACAGCAGCTGTTTTCATGCCAAGTAGTTCCAGCAATTTCTAATTAGATCCAGTGAAGGAGGATTTTTATGGTGTGTATCACATGACTTCTGTCTGTAACTGCTATCCTCCCCTGGGTAGACTGGTACATTTTCTTCCCTCAGCTCCACCAAATTCATTTCCCCATATATTTCCTCCTCAAAAGAGTCTTTTGGTGAACATTCAGGGACATCAACCTCTTTGCCATAGTCAAGATGTATCCCATTTAGAGCATACTAGAGGAGTGTTCAAACTGGTTGATTTCAAGGTGGTACCTTCTTCTTCTTCTTCTTCTTCTTCTTCTTCTTCTTCTTCTTCTTCTTCTTCTTCTTCTTCTTCTTCTTCTTCTTCTTCTTCTTCTTCTTCT
>NW_027186349.1:10849680-10863306 GCF_028583685.1 Petaurus breviceps papuanus
CTTCTTCTTCTTCTTCTTCTTCTTCTTCTTCTTCTTCTTCTTCTTCTCCTCCTTCTCCTCCTCCTCCTTTTTCTTTTCTCTTCTTCATCTTCCTCCTCTTCTTTCTTCTTTTTTCTTTCTGTCTCATATCTCTCTGTGTCTCTCTAAATCTGTCTCTCTCTGTCTCTCTCCTTGTATCTTTCTCTGTCTCTTTCCCTCTCTCTGTCATTTTTCTCTGTCTGTCTCTCTGTGTCTCTGTCTCTGTGTCTCTCTCCCCCCACCACCTCCCCCCATCTCCCTGTCTGCTACTCTCTCTTCTTCCCTTCCTTCCTCTCTTTCTTCACACAAAGGAACCAGAGTGCACCTCTTTTCTGTCTCACAGTTTGGCTCTGCCTGTCTACCACCTTTATTTTATCAGGTAGCATTTCTTCAGAATGGGACCAAAATTTTCAATGAAGCTTGCTAATTAGAGGCTTGTTCCTTAAAAGATCTGATGTCTTCAGAGTGAAAAGTTATCAAGTTTCCAAAAAGTGGTTAATGAGTGAGCAGTTTGTCTCTAAAATATTTTACCCACTCTGGACAATTACAGGCTGCTGCTGCTGACTAACACTTATATAATTAAATAAAATATAAAAATACTTGCAAAGATTGATAGCAATGCAAAAAGCACTAAGGGAAGGCAAGATCACAAGCACTTATTTGCTATCTTCCATGGGCTAGATGCTTTGACTAAAGTTAGATATAGAGGACATGGTCCATGTTTTATTAGAGCTTACAGTTTAACTTAAGAAAATAGATGAAGGATATGCAAACAAAACAACTCCAAAAGAATGCAAAGATTACAAATTTGAAGTTGGAAGGGAATTTAACGTCCAACCCAATAATTTTTCAAATTAGGAAACTGAGGCTCAGAGAGGTCATTTTCCAGGTCATTTCAGCCTTTTCCAGGGTCATACAGTTAATAAGCATCAAGAGCAGGATTTGAACCTAGGTATTTCTGACTGCAGATTTACAACTCTCTATATCATGCTACTTCTAAGACAGCACAGAAATAAATACTTTATTGGATGGCACAGATGATAAAACTGCAAATTTTCTGGGGAAAAGCTCAATTTGAGACAAGAGTGTAATATGGCAGCCATTCATTCATTTGTTCCTTCAACAAGCATTTATTAAGTGCTTAACATTTTGTCTAACATAAGGACCAAATACAAAACATACCAGCTTTGATATGTAAATACTTTGTACCCTGGAATTGCTTTTAGAGTTCTTACTTTGATATGCTAATATAGCTCAAAGTCTGACAATCCCTACCAAGGCACAATGATTTTGAATATGGGTCTGATCTGGATTGCTATCTGTGTATCAGCCTTACTAAATTCATCCTCAGAAAGTTGGCTGCCACTCAATGAATTATTCTGGCTATAGCAACTTCTAAAGTGTAGAGATTACCCATACTGATGAAACTATTTATTTTTCTGAAGTACTGAAATGTCTGCTAATACAAAAGATTTCACCAACTCCCTTCACAACCATATATGTGGTTACCTGCATCACTTATACATTTCTTGTGAAGTGTCAATAATAAATGAGAATATTCTTTTTTTTTTGGGGGGGGGAGGCCAGGCAATTGGGGTTAAGTGAGTTACCCAAGGTCACACAGCTAGTAAGTGTGTTTAATAGTAATGGAATTTAAAGATCCCCCTGTATTGGCTTGGTTTTTGGATTGATTGTGTTAAAACCCAGAGCTTGTGAATCCCACTTGTGGGATGGACTTGTTGATGTGAAAAGAGATTGCTGAACTGGGAGGAGCTGGTGACATAAATTTAGAGAGATACAAGAAAAGAGAGAGGCAGAAGAACTTTTTGGAAGCAGCAACTTGGAGGCAGAGAGAGATGGAGAGGATTGCTGAGGGCCAGTTTGAATTGCCCAGGACTTTTGAGAGCTGCCAACCAGAGCTGCCAAGGACTGAGGAGAGATGGCTGTTATGCTGGTACTTTGTCTGTTTTGATGTTGTTTTGACAGATTTGTTCACTGGTGAAAGACAGTCCTGTTGTTGCAGAGGTTTTGGAACCTTGCTATTGGTTCAGAGCTCCTGAGGCTGTTCTGCAGACAGAGAGTGAATTCTGTCCACTGGTGAAGGACAGTGCTATTGTTGCAGAGGTCCTGGAACCTGGCTGTTGGTTCAGAGCTCCTGAGACTGTTCTGCAGACAGAGAGTGAATTAATGAAGACAATGGCAATGTATCTTGTGGCCTTGCTAAGCTTTGTCTCCCCAGAAACAATGATTGCTGAGAACTTGCCTTGGGTCAAGATGAAGAAAAGACCTCTCTTTGGGTATTAAATGCTGTGCTTAAGCTTGTTGTAACTCTGGGGTAGATGGCTGTAGCAGCAAGCACCCCAAGCATCCTCAGGGTTTGCAGCTACCACAGGTTCTTGGATCTGCTTTGTTAAAGGAAAGCAACTCAAAATGGGTTAACAAGCTTACTTTAATCAGTCAGACATATATCGTTTACCTTGTTCAGGAGAAAAGGTCAGCACCCTGAACCTCAAAGTATACAGGCATAATTATCAAGACAGAAATATCAAGTAGACAGATTTCCAAACTGTCCAACCATTACATCCATACCCAGTCAACATCTGGGTTTCCACATTCTGGGTTTTTCAAAGCCGGGGGACTCTCAACAACGGCTTCCCAGAATTCAGATCAAATCACAGAACACTTCTCAAAGTGAGTCCCAAAACAAAGCTACACATCAGGGCTTATATAGCCTTCTCCTGGCTCAGAGAATGTAACAACCTTATTGACCCACTGGCCAATCAAAAAGTATCTACTGAAAAACAAGCCTCCCTCCCCAGGCTTCTGGTGCACTTTAGCCTAGGGGCAGGGAAGATCTTTAAAATTTACATTTGCATTACAATGGCCTATTCAGTTGAAATCCAAGGGTGGGGAACTTTTGACTTTTTTGTGCTCTGTGATTGAACAAATGAATGTACTTCACTTATGATTGGAAACTAATCTCCATTTGAGAAGAGGGGATTTGTGGTTGACTAAATGAATTGTACAGCCTAGGGATGGAGTCATACTTAGAAGAGGGTCTTTGGGATTGATCTAATGAATTATAATGTCCAGGGGTGTGGTAGTACTTGATTGAATTACACTTGGTAAATGCTGTATTTTTGAATGATGCTATATTTTGATTTTCTCTGTTCTTAATTTTTCACTGAATAAAATGGAGAGCACCTATGCTGGTATTTTGAACCTTGGGAAGTTGTCTTTGCTTGGCATTACAGTGTGTCAAGTGTTTGAGGCCTGATTTGAACTCAAGTCCTCCTGACTCCAGGTCCAATGTTCTATTCACTGTGCCACCTAGCTGCCCCTAAATGAGAATATTCTTGAAAGACAACATGACATGGTAGGTAGCAAGTTAACCTTGGATTGAGGGATACCTGGGTTCAAGCCTTGCCTCTAACACAAACAAAAACTAACATAAATCATTAGCAAGTCACTTAACCTCTCAGCACTCCAAGCACTCTTCTAAGGGTATACATTATAGTCTAATTGCTGATCTGCAGCACTGGAAGGAGTTTTTGTAACAGAAAATCTCTCCCTCCCCACCAATAAGTCTGGATGAAAACCATAATTCTCAATTTAGGCATACAGTTTCTGTTTCCCAATGTTGTCTTAAAGCTATTAGTGAGAATGTTTTGAAGTAAGGTCCACAACTGAGGTCTATATCCAATATGATGTTCTTTAGGGAAGCATTTTTTAGATTTTAATTTATATATTTATATATAATATGTATTTGTGTAAATACATATTATATATAAATAAATATATAAAATATAAATATATTTATACTTTTAATTTTATTTTATATTTTAAATGTCAATTTTAATTAATAAAATTTAATTTAATTTTTAAAAATTAATTTTAATTTATATATTTATATAATTTATATTATCATAGAATTTCAGATTAAACACACACATGCTTGCACATGCACACCCACACAGATACCCACAAATCCTTAAATCAGGCACTGATCTTGGCTGGGACTAAATGACTGGTTAGCATATTTATGGCACTTCAATTGTGATTAAAATGAATTTTAAAAAATATATTTGTATTTATTTTGTTAAATATTTCCTAATTATATGTTTAAAAATTTTTTAACATTAATTATAAAACAAATTTGTTCCAAATCCTCTCCTTCCTGCCCCTCCCCCATCTCTTGAGAAGGCAAGCAATATGATATGGATTATACATGTGAAGTCATACAAAACATATTTCCATATTAGTTTCTAGTTCTTGATTGCAATATATCAACACAATGGGCAAGATGAATGTGTTTGCCCTCATCCATTGTGGATTCTTTCCCCTTGCTCCCATATTTAAGCCTACCAGACTGATATCTGTGCCTCTTCTCAGCATCTTTTAATGCACTAGTATCCATTCCAGGAGTAATTTTCTCGGTTACTTTTTACCGTCTATCTGCAACCTAAACTTTTTAACATTTTGACACTTACCCACTAGAATGGGGGGAAAATGTGATTATGTAGTTGAGAGCCAGGGCAAAGATGGCTGGTGTATATTCCTCAGGCCTGGAACACTCTTCCTCCTAATTTCTACCTTCCCTGATTTCTTTCAAATTCTATATAAAATACCAACTTCTACAAGAAGCCTTTCCAGATCCTTATTAATTCTACTGTCTTTCCTCCATTGATGTCCAAGTTATTCTGCATATAACTTGTCTGTATGTCGTTGTTTGCATGTTTCCTCCCCCTTCAGACTTGGAGCTCCTTTAGAATTCCTCCCTGAGGGGCTTCTACTTTTCTGTGCATCTCTAGAGCTAACCGCAGTGTCTGGCATATCATACATGCTCAATGTTCATTGACTGGTTTGCTGATTGTTTCATTGAATGTGTTACTATGATGATATATGTGAAAAAGTGGGATGAGGTGTCTTTTTTTGCCTGAAGAATTAAGTAAATATACAAATTGCTATATGTAGTTGAAATAAACTGAGTTTGGGGGAAAAATATTCTAAGAGGCAGAGAAGAGGTCACATTCTGGGGTTGGATCTATGCAACTATACAAATTAGGGGAACTGTAAATAAGCCAGTTTTTCTGGAATATAGGATCTAAAAAACAAGGCCAGACTCAGATTGTGAAGGATTTTAAATACTGAGCTAAGAAGTTTGCATTTTATCTTAGAGGCAATAGGAAACTACTAAATCTTTAGCATGGAAATGACCTGTACAGACCTGTGCTTTAGGAAATTTATTTTGGAAGCAAATGAGAAGGAAAAGAATGGAAGCAGAAATACCAATTAGGAGGTCTTACAATAGTCCAGGGGAAAGGTAAACTGGGTGGTGTCTAGGTAATTAGAGAGGAGAAATGTGACATATTGTGGAAAATCAACAAGACTTTGCAACTAACTAGTTTAATATAGGCATGAAGGAGAAGGGGAAAAAAATTCAACACAATACCAAGATTGTACATCTACAACAAAAGCCTGTTGGGGCACAGGAGAATAATGACTTCTAATTCGGACATATTGGGCTTGAGATAGCTTAGGAAGAAACAAATATCGCTATCTAAGAGGAAGCTGATGTGAAACTTAAGTTCACAAGAGAATGGGGCGTGATATATAGCTTTGGGAATAGAGGGCATAGAAATGAAAGTAAAACCCATGGGAGCTGAACAATCACTAACAAAGAACATAAAGTAAGAGTAGGGAAAATAACTCAAGCCAGAACCTTAGGGAAAAATCCCACAATAGATGGGTTATGCAGCAAAGGACACTGAGAAGGAAATCATCCAGTTGAGAACTGAGTGTTATGAAAGGTGAGGAACATGAGACTATCCCAGAGGAAATGATGGGTTACATTTTAAGAAGGAAGAAGAATGAGAACATGATATTGGATTTGTTCATTAAAAGACTGGTCATCTCAGAGAACACATTTTTCAGTTGAGTAGTGGTTGGCTGTCAGATTAAAAGAAAGTAGGGACATGAAGTATAGATGAAGACTTCAAATACTTTCTTTCTTTATTTTCTTTAGCTAAAAACCAAAATAAATATGACAATAAGGTGAGAAGATTCAGTGAAAATTGTTTAAGAATGGAGGAAAGAAGGGCAAAGTAAGAATACTTCCTAATCAATCAAATAAACATTTACTATTATTATTTAAAGCAATCAGGGTTAAATAACTTGCTCAAGGTTACACCCACCAGTTATTTTTGTGTGGGTGCTGAGTATCTGGACTCTTGATTAAATCATCTCATTTGATGAAGCAAGTCTGTTACTAGACTTCCCACTCTGGAACTGGCCTAGCCCACCATTGTTTGTGGTCTCCAGCTACTTCCCACCCTTAATCACTCATCGACCTCATTAACTCCTCCTGAAGACCCTCCCCAAAATCCTCCTCTAGACCACCCGGAGATTCCTCCCACAACCTTCTGTATATAAGACCCTGTCTTGTCTTCATGTTTGTGAGAGCGCCATAGAATGACCTAGCACAGACTTATTCTGTGTCTCATGAAAGTGAACTTTTAATAAATTTTACTTTTCTTTGGCTGAGAAGACTCGAGTTGAATTCATTCAGCAGGACCCGACATGTTGGTATTTTGGGATCTCCAGAGCAACCCTAAACCTCTTCGTGGGTAACCTCTTCAAAAGCAAGTTACATGCAGGATAAATAGGAAATTAAAAGACAGAAGGCACTGGAATTAAGAGAGGTGAAGGGAAGCTTCCTGTAGAAGGTGGGATTTTATTTGAGACTTAAGGGAAGCCAAGCAGGTCAAATAGATAGATTGGAAGAGGGGGAGTGTTCCAGGCATGGGGTTGGGGAGGGGTGATGAGGGAAACAGCCAAAGAAAGTGATGGGAGCTGGAGTTGAGATATAGAGTATCTTGCTGGTGGACAAGGAGGCCAGAGTCATTGAAGTGAAGAGTACCTTTTAAGAAGTAAGATATAAGAAGAATGGGAAGGTAGATTATAAAGGGCTTTGAATGGCAAAGTGAGCATTTTTATTTGATCCTGGAGGAAGTAGGGAGCCATTTAAGCTCATTGAGCAAGAAGGGTGACATGATAGGACCTGCCCTTTGGGAAAATCATTTTGATGGCTAAATGGAGGATGAATTGAAGTGGGGAAGAGACTTGAGACAGGCAGAGCTACTAGCAGGTTATGTGATAATCCAGGCATGGAATGATGGAGATGTGTAGTAGAGTGGTGGCAATATCAGAGAATAGAAGGCAGCGATGAAAGAGGTGAAATCAACTTTTTGACATGGTTATAGAAATGCTATACTAATGCCTAGAAAATACTATAGATGGGGCAGTTAAGTGGTACAGTGAATACAGCACAGGCCCTGAAGTCAGGAGGACCTTAGTTCAAATTCAGCCTCAGACACTTAACACTTACTAGCCCCTGTGACCTTGGGCAAGTCACTTAACCCCAGTTGCCCTGCATTCCCCCCTCCGAAAAGCAAAAAACAAACAAACAATCAAACAAAAAAGAAATAAAGAAAATACTATAGACATGCTTAGAAATTGCTATAGCAATAAAGGAAGAGAGAGAAATTAAAGGGATAAATGTTAGCAGAGACACAAAATTATCCCCACTGGCAAGTAATTTGCTGGTTTACTTAGGAAACCCCAGATAATCATTGGAGAAACAAATAGAGACAATTAATATCTTTAGTGAAGAGGTTACCCATAAAGAGGGCTAGGGTTGCTCTGGAGACCCCAAAATACCAACATGCCGTGTCCTGCCGAATGAATTCAACTAAAGTCTTTTCTCAGCCAAAGAAAAGCAAAGTTTATTAAAAGTTTGCTTGTATTAGACACAGAGTAAGTCTATGCTAAGTCATTCTATGGTGCTCTCACACACATGGAGGGAAGATGGGATCTTATATACAGAAGATTGTGAGAGGAATCTAGGGGTGGTCTAGAGGAAGAGTTTGGGGAGGGTCAATGAGTGATTAAGGGTGGGAAGTTGCTGGAGGCTACCTAGAGACTACAGACAATGGTAGATTAGGCCAGTTCAAGGGTGGATTGATATTTTGATAGGCTCAAGGGTGGGAAGTCTCATAACTGAGGTTTGGGCCTAGCCACAATGAAAGGTTTACGGCCTCATGCAAATGTCTCATCAAATAGGACCATTTAATCAGAGTTCAAGGTGGGTTCCCAGAGCCTATATATCAAAGATTCAAGGAGAGCTCAAGGGGGCTCCCAGAGCCCATATTTCATCATATAGCAAATTATCCACAGAAATGATCAGCATTTTTATACAGTACTGATGAAAACCAGGAAGAAATTATAGAAAGAAATATCCCATTCACAATAACAAAAATACATTAATATGTCTGGTATTTAACCTACAAAGACATATTCAAGACTTGTGTAAACAAAACTACAGAATACTTCTTATAGAAATAAGGGAAAACAAATAATTGGAGAGGATAGTAACTACTCATAATTAGGTTGTACTGTTACTATAAAAATGATTATAATGCATCAGTTAATTGATAGATGTAGTGTTATACCAATCAAACTGCCACAAAGTTATTTTATAGAACTAGACAAAATAATATCAAAATTAATTTAAATGGAAAAAACATCAAAAAATATAAAGACAATCATGAAAAATAATAATGAAAGAAGAATAATTATGAGATTTGATAGTATATTAATCAGTAATTGATCTTCAGAGCCCTTTTGTACTGGTTAAATCATGGAAAAGTAGAAAGTTTATATAAGCAAATATAACAATCAAATGTATATTGAATACAAGAACAAGAATGCAAAATACTAGGGGGATAGAATTTCTATTCCACAGAAAGTACAGATGAAATCAGTAGACAATTTAGCAGAAATTTCTTTAGATTAACATTTTATACTGGTGGGGTACAGGTTCTGGGAATCCCCTTGAACTCTGATTGACTCTTCCCACTGGATGAAGCATCTGCCTGAGGCCATAAGCCTTTCATTATAGCTAGGCCCAAATCTCTGTTACTCTTAACCTAGCCTAGCCCTCCATTGTCCAGCTACTTCCCACCCTTGATCCTATCAAAATACCTATACCCAAATCTGTTACCTTCAAACTAGTCTAGACCTCCATTGTCTGTCATCTCCAAGTAGCATTCAGCTGTTTTCCACCTTTATTCCCATTCCTGGAGTCTGACCTCAGTCCCTTCAAAGGAGTCCTTAGATTCCTTTCCAAGACCCTCCCCTAAATCCTCCCATAATCTTTCTGTATATAAGATCCATCTTACCTCCATGAAGGGGCAGAGCTTAATCTAGCAATAAAGGAAGAGAGAGAATCTACGGAAGAATCACTCTGTGTCAGACTATTCTGGCCTCTTGTGTTGACAAGTGTCACCAATACTTACATTCCTTAAGAGTCTACTCATTATGGTGAATCTTTAATAAACTTTGCTTTACTTTGGCAAAGAGAAGACTTGAGTCAAATTCATTTGGCAGGACCCAGCATGTTGGTATTTTGGGGTCTTGCAACACCCCTAATGCCCTGAACCTCAACAATACCATAAATGACAATAAGAAAATGAATATGTGACCTAAATATAAAGGATCATATAATTTATATATAAATGTGTGGGGGGGGTGCAGAAAGAGACAGACAGACAGAGACAGAGAGAGAGGGAGAGAAAGAGAAAGAGGGAGAGAGAGACAGAGAGGGAAGAGAGAGAGAGAGAGAGAGAGAGAAATGGGCCTAGAGTCAGGGAGAGTCATTTTCCTGAGTTCAAATCTGGCCCCAGGCACTTACTCTCATACTTACTGTGTGACTTTGGGCAAGTCCCTTAACCCTGTTTTCCTCAATTTCCTCATATATAAATGAGTTGGAGCAGGAAATGGCAAACCACTCCAATATGTTTGCCAAGTAAACCATAAATGATGTCACAGAAAGTTGGACACAACAGAAAACAATTGAAATATATATGTGTGTATACATATATAGAAAGAGAATGTATCTATATATCAATATATACACATGCATATACATATGTGTATGCATATATAGACACATATATACTTATGTGAGTGTGTGTATAAAACAAAATAATCATAGACTTCTTCTGACAGTCAAAAATAAGTACTATACTTATTGATTGAAGAATGGCTGAAAAGATCTTGATGTATGAATATTATGGAGTAGTTTTGTACCATAAAAAACAAGGAGTGAGGAAGTCATACAAACACATGGGAAGATGTTTATGATATGGTAGTCTGAAGAAAGGAGAAACAAGAATACAACATGCATAATAACTTACAATAATGTAAATTACACTAAAAAGCAGTGAATTTTGATAAGTTATTTCAGTCATAGAGAACTAATAAGGAATTTACCTTCCTCATCTCAGTAGAGAGATAGGCAGCACAAATGGGAAATGCAATATATGCTATCAGATGTAGTCCCTATGTCACTTGCTTTGTTTAAGTGCTTTTTCTATGTTATAAGGAAGGGTTTAATCTGATACAAAGGGTTAATGGGAATGACTGTAGTAGTGTGACCCTGGGCAAGTCACTGTAATGTAATATCAAGCAAAGGCAACTTCCCAGGTTCAAAATACCAGCATAGGTGCTCTCTATTTTATTCAGTAACAAACCCAGAACAGAGAAGATCAAAACATGACATCATTCAAAATACAGCATTTACTAAGTGTGATTAAATAATCTCCAAGGACTACCCCACCCCAGGACTTTCCAATCATTCAATCAATTACAAAGTCCCAGTTCTAAATACTACTCCACCCCTAGGCTATACCTTCATTTGGTCCACCACAAAACCCCTCTTCTCAAATGGAGATTATTTTCCAAACATAGGTAAAGTACCTTCATTTGTCAATCACAGAGCACAATAAGGTCAAAAGTTCCCCACCTCCTGGATCACAATTGAATCTACCCCAGAGCTACATCAAGTTTAAACACAGCACTTAATACCCAAATGGAGGTCTTTTCTTCATCTTGACACGAGGCAAGTTCTCAGCAATCTTAGTTCCTGGAGAGACAAGGCTTAGCAAGGCCATAAGATACATTGCCAGTCCCTTCATGAATTTATCCTCTGTCTGTAGAACAGTCCTAGAACCCCTGAACACATTAGCAAAGCCCTCTCCCAGGATTTCTGTAAACATACAACAAGAAAATCCTTCTTCAGGGCTTCTGAACCAACAGAAAGGCTCCCAGACCCCTGCAACAACAGCACTGTCCTTCACCAGTGGACAGTATTCATTCTGTCTGCAGGACAGTTTCCAGACCCCTGCAACAACAGTACTGTCCCTCACCAGTGGACAGTATTCACTCTCTGTCTGCAGGACAGTCTCAGGGCTTCTTAGCGAACAGCCAGGTTCCAGGACTTCTTCAACAAAAGGACAGTCTTTCACCAGTGGACAAATCTGGCAAAATAACATCAAAACAGACAGACAAAGTACCAGCAAAACAGCCATGTCTCCTCAGTCCTTGGCAGCTCAGGGGGCAGGTCTCAAAAGTCCAGGGCAATTCAAAGCGGCCACCAGTAATTCTCTTAGTCTCTCTCTCTCCACGAGGTGCTGCTTCCAAAAAAAAAGATCTCTCGCCTCTCTCTCGTGTCTCTCCAAATCAACGTCACCAGCTCCTCCCAATTCAGGACTTTCTTTTCACATCAACAAGCCCATCCCACAGGTGGGATTAACAAACTCTGGGTTTTAACACAATCAATTTGAAAACCAAGCCAATACAGGGGAATTTTTAATTGCCATTACTATCACAGTCACCTAACCAAGATTGCCTTACACACACACAAAATTAAACAAATAAATAAAACAAAGGGCTTTTTTTTTTTCTAATGGAGGATTCCTGCCCATCAACAGCAAGGAAAGAGAAATTGAATAGGAGGGGGAGGGAGGATGATTGAAGGTACAAGATCCCAGAAGAAATAAGAAGGTATGGATCACCTCTTCCCCAGATACTGGAACTGAGGAGGAGAGAAGTGATACAAAGAAAGAGGGAAATAGCATTTAAATCCTAGTTCTTGATCTCACATAAATCATTTAGATTTTCTGCTTTTAAAATTGTGAACTACAAGAAGCTATGGGTACAAAGATTCTATTTTTGGTGTTGAGTCATTTCAGTCATGTTCAACTCACTATGACCCCATTTGTGATTTTCTTGGCAAAGATATTGGAGTGGTTTGCCATTCCCTTCTCCAGTTCATTGTAATAGATGAAAAACTGAGACAAACAGGGTTAATTGACTTGTCCAGGGTCACACAGCTTGCACGTGTCTGAAGTTGGATTTGAACTTAGGTCCTGCTGACTCCAGGGTCAATATTTTATCCACTGTGCCACCTAGATGCCCAGATATTATATACTTTAAATAAAAAGAGGAAGAAAGAAATCAAGCTGGACAGTTCGCAATATCCGTGTTCACATATTTAATTGCACATGTTTCTTCTCCCAAGGGGATGAAACATAGTATTTGAATCTCATTGAGACAAGATTTCAATTTCTTCTATAAAATAGTCTGAGTCATATTGACACAAACAATATCATATTTTCCCCATATCAAAAATGTTTCAAATTCTGCAGCATATAAGAATGTCAAGAGGCAATATTCTGCCAACATGGAAGTAGTTCCCTTTTCACGTTCAAAGTGAAATGTGTCCTCTAAGAAGAGTTGATAGGTTACGTCATTGGAAGTTTGGAAATCTTCACAGACAAAGCAAAGATGCTCCATAAAGTTGCCAGTTTCCATTTTTTTCTTCAAATTTTCATGGAGGATAAAGCATCCTTTTGGGGTCACAGTAATATCAATTAAAGATGAAAGAGTTCCATTAGGTCCTCTCATTTAAAGGTGATTACCATCACTAAAAGAATAACAAAAAATCTTATGCACAGCAAAAAGAAAATTATGCTTTCAGTTCATGTCTTTTCATACATGTAGAATATGTGGAGTATAATAGAAAGCACATCCAGGATAGGATAACCAGCACAAAAAAGGTAAATAGAAATGACCAGAGTGGTCATTTGGATAGAAACTCTGCATTACTGCAAATACTGGCTAATTTAGGCAATTCAGTCAACTACTAGGGAGGAAAGTGGAAAGAATCAAACTAGCTATTTTGTTTTAATGAATTCACTATTTTATTCAGACAAAGCCATCAATCCAGGAGCCCTCAGCAGAAACAGCCAGTCTCTAGAGTCTAGCAAAGACATGAAAAATAGCAGTCCTCTGCATTACTAAGAAAATAACATCTAATCAGTGGCCTAATCTTGGTTCCTAAGCTAAAATTTCAGAAAGGGAAGCCTTAGTCTTGGTTCATTGAAAAATCAAACAGATCTCCATCAAAGACGAAATTGTCCCTCTTTAAGTCTCCATCATCCTCTCTCTTTCCCCTCCCTTCTCCTCCAAAACAGAAGGTCTTTCAAGAACCATTTATGCCTCTATTCCTGGTAAGTATAAAGAAAAACTAAAGAACCTTATGAAATGGATGAACATTTAAAAATTATTCACATCTGGTGAATGCCTCTCATCCTGAAGTAAAACATAATTCCATTGCTTGTACCTACAAAAGTTACAGATGCAGTTTTTTATTAACAGGATATAAAATTCTCTCTCTCTCTCTCTCTCTCTCTCTCTCTCTCTCTC
>NW_027186349.1:10863406-10911160 GCF_028583685.1 Petaurus breviceps papuanus
ATTCTAAATTAATTGTCTATAAGGGGCACCCAAAATTACATCTTTATCTCCAGTCCCTGCTAGGTCTCCAAAACTGTATTTTGCAGATTTCCTCTGCACATTTCCTTTCCAAGAAGTTGCTAGGCTATCATTATGTTTAGGAAAGTTAACAATATTAGTGCCCAGTATCCTAATAGAACTGCTTATTGTCTGTAGTCAGAAACTTACATTTTCCAAATAAAATATATCCTCATGTCATATGCCTCGTGAAGAACATTTCTACTTTTGCTACGTTTATATGTGATGATGGCTAATAAAATGGTAAGCGAATTCACCTTTCACTTAAAAAGTGGGATGAAGCTATCCTTTAAATAAGAGGTGGAGCAGTTGTGGAAGAAAAGAAGGAAAGGGACCGCTTCCCAGCTCTGACCATGCCCCACTGAAGGGAAGTAGTAGAAAACAGGACAGGAAAGGAGCAAGAATGAAACAGGTGAAGCAAGGGACAAAGGGAAGAGCAATCTGAAGTAATTTATACCCACTCAGCAGTGAGTGGCCAAGATACCCCCAAAGAGTCATAACTACTAATATTAACTCTGTCATTCTGCTACTTCTTTTAATTCATTGTAGCATATTATTTTGGCAACTAGGTGGTACAGTAAGCCTGGAGTCAGGGAAGTACTGAGTTCAAATCCAGCCTCAAACACTTACTAGCTACATGACCCTGAACAAGTTTGCCGGAACCCTGTTTGCCTCACTTTCTTTATCTGTCACACAGTAAGGGGAGGGCTTATTTTCGGGATAGATCTTATTATCAGGGAAACATGGTATATGAGGACATTTCAGTGTGGGGCTGTAATATAATGCCAAGGAAAGGCAACTTCCCAAGGTTCAGAATACCAGCATAGGTGCTCTCCATTTTATTCAGTGACAAACCAAGAACAGAGAAGATCAAAACATGACATCTTTCAAAATACAGCATTTACTAAGTGTGATTAAATAATCTCCAAGTACTACCCCACCCCAGGACCTTCCAATCATTCAATCAATTACAAAGTCCCTGTTCTAAATACTACTCCACCCCTAGGCTGTACCTTCATTTGGTCCACCACAAAACCCCTCTTCTCAAATGGAGATTAGTTTCCAAACATAAGTAAAGTACCTTCATTTGTTCAATCACAGAGCACAAAAAGGTCAAAAGTTCCCCACCCCTGGATCACAATTGAATCTACCCCAGAGTTACATCAAGTTTAAGCACAGCACTTAATACCCAAATGGAGGTCTTTTCTTCATCTTGACTTGAGGCAAGTTCTCAGCAATCTTAGTTCCTGGGGAGACAAGGCTTAGCAAGGCCACAAGATACATTGTCAGTCCCTTCATTAATTCATCCTCTGTCTGTAGAACAGTCCTAGAACCCCTGAAAACATTAGCAAAACCCTCTCCCAGGATTTCTGTAAACATGCAACAAGAAAATCCTTCTTCAGGGCTTCTGAACCAACAGAAAGGTTCCCAGACCCCTGCAACAACAGCACTGTCCTTCACCAGTGGACAGTATTAACTCTGTCTGCAGGACAGTCTCCAGACCCCTGCAACAACAGCACTGTCCTTCACCAGTGGACAGTATTCACTCTCTGTTTGCAGGACAGTCTCAGGGCTTTTTAGCCAACAGCCAGGTTCCAGGACTTCTTCAACAAAAGGACTGTCTTTCACCAGTAGACATATCTGGCAAAACAACATCAAAACAGACAGACAAAGTACCAGCAAAACAGCCATGTCTCCTCAGTCCTTGGAAGCTCAGGGGGCAGGTCTCAAAAGTCTAGGACAATTCAAAGTAGTCCCCAGCAATTCTATCAGTCTCTCTCTCTGCCTCCACGAGGGTGCTGCTTCCAAAAAGTTCTTCTGCCTCTCTCTTGTCTCTACAAATCTACGTCACCAGCTCCTCCTAGTTCAGGACTCTCTTTTCACATCAACAAATCCATCCCACAGGTGGGATTAACAAGCTCTGGGTTTTAACACAATCAGTTTGAAAACCAAGCCAATACAGGGGAATCTTTAAATGCCATTACTAGTGTGCTCGCTTCGGCAGCACATATACTAAAATTGAAATGATACAGAGAAGATTAGCATGGGCCCTGCGCAAGGATGACACACAAATTCGTGAAGTGTTCCATATTTTGGGGCTGCCAGGTGGCTCAGCGAGTAAGAGCACCGGCTCCAGTGTTGGGACGACCTGGAGATCGAATCCCGGGCTCAGACACTCAGCAACCACACCCAGAAATAACTGGCAGTGTAACCTTGAGCAAGTTACTTAACCCTGATTGCTCAATAAAAAAAAAATGCCATTACTATCACAGGGGCACATAAACATTTGGCAACTGGCAGCTTTAGTACCTACTTCCAAGTTCCAGGCCACTGAGGGTAGACTGAGAAGAGAACCTTTAGGAAATGGGAGGTGGTGCTCACAGATAGGGAGGCCCTGGGCAGTGTATAGAGCAAGTTCAGAAGCAAGCAGCCCCTGTATTATTTGATCCCAGGAGTCAAGCAGGACCTCAGTTCTAGCATCTAGCCCAGTCTGAATTGTACAGAGGAATGATTAGGTAAGGCAGTCCAGACCAAAGGGAAGCCTGAAGTTCTATCACTGAACCAGAAAGGTATTGGAGCCAGACAACAGGGGCTCAATCCAGAAGGATGCTACCATCACTCTATTCCAAACCCATGTCAGAAAAAAAGGGGAAGGGGAGGGAACAGGAGCAGAGGGGAGGAGAGAGAAGGGGAGGGAGGGGAGGGAATTATGTATATACACAATTATATATATATATATATATATATGTATGTATGTATGTATGTATAACACTTAATATCCCAAGAAAGCAGCAACAGGATCAACCCAGACCTTCCTTCCAGAATTGTGGCAAAACCCAACCAGGAAGGAGGCTGGAAGAATGGCAAACAAAAAACAGAACTACACCATTATGAATTATTATTGTGTCAGGGATGTTCAAGACACAAATGTAAAAGAACAGCCTGACTCCAAAACATCTACAAGCAAAGCCTCAGAAAACACATACGTATATGGGGCACAAATTCAATAAGAATTTTGGGAAAAAATAAAACAGGAGCAAAAAAATGTAAAAAAAGTATGTTTTTAGTGAAATAAGAGTACTTGAAAAAATAGAAAAGAACTGAGTGCTATGGAAGAAACTTTTGGAAAAAGGAATGAATGGCTTGGCACAAGAGGCATAAAACCTTCTCCAATCAAAACTCCTTGAGAAACAGTATGGGCCAAGTAGAATCCAGCAATTCCATGACACTAGCAGAAACAGTAAAGCACATTTAAAAGGCTGAAAAAATAGAATCAAATGTAAGATAATTTACAGCAAAAATAACTGTCCTAGAAAACAGATCTAGGAGAAAAAACTGTACAATTAGAACACTATGACTAAAAAGACAGACATCATATTTCAAGAAGTCATAAAAGAAAAATGGGCATATCTTACAGAACCAGAAGAAAAAATGGAAGGAGAAGCCACCAGTTACTTCCGTAAAGAAATTCCAAAATAAAAACTCCCAAGAACATGACATTCCAAAATCCAGGGCATCCAGGTAAAATAAAAATACTGCAAACAATCAAAAAGAAAAAATTACTGAAGGAAGCACTAAGGAGTAGCCAGTCAGAATCACGCATGATTTAGCAGTCACAACTATAAAGGAGTGAAGAGCTTGGGATATGATATTCTAGACGTCAAAGAATGTGAGCTTTTAACCCAGCAAAACTGAATATAATGCTACAGGGACAGGGGTGGGGAGGTGGAGATGGAACTTTGATAAAATAGAAGACTTCTACACATTTCTGATGATATAACTAGAGCTATATAGAAAACTTGAAGTTCAAAAACAGGAATTAAGAGAAATAGAAAAAAGCAAACACAAATGAACAATGATAATCATAAAAAAATAATAATGATAAAGGACCTGTCTGTGGTTCTGTTATGTCTTGATGATCTTTTTTTAATGTTTTTCTTTTTCTTTTGAAATTTTTTTCATTTTGAACTTAAATACAAAAAGAAAATAAAAACCATTTCCATGTATGCAGACAACAAAAAGAGAGGATTCCATATAAAACTAAGGATTTCCATTTCACACTGTTTATTTTTCTAAATTATGTAATAAAATACCACACATCATTTTCAAAGCCACCCTGCTTTTCTGTGCTTCCTTCTAAGTTTTTTTGTTTTTTGCTATGTGTTTTTTATATTTTTCCTTTCCTCCCCAACCTGCCCTAGAGAAGCCTATCATTAGACACAAGTGTGTGTGTGTGGGGGGGCGGGGGGGTGTATGTACCGTATTATACATACTTCTATTTGTCAGTTCTTTTTCTGGATGTGGTTAGCATCTTCCTTCATAGGTCCTTTGTAGTTGATCTGAATATTCATAATGCTCAATTAGTTGTTCAAAGTTCTTCCTAGAACCATATTGCTGTCACTGTGTGCAGTATTCTCTTGGTTCTTCTCATTTCACTCTTTATTATTTCATGCAAGTCTTCCATGTTTTTCTAAAATCAATCAGCTCCTTATTTCTTACAGTTCAGTAGTATTCCATGACGATCATTTATCACAACTTACCCAGCCACTCCCCAATTTATGGCATCCTCTCAATTTCCAGTTCTTGGCCACCACAAAGAGAACTGCTATAAATATTTTAGAACATGCAAATTCTTTTCCTTTTTACCCTGATGACCCTGGGAAACACACCTAACAGTAGTATTATTAGGTCAAAAGGTACACACAATTTAACAACTCTTTGGGCACAATTCCATGTATCTATACAAAAGAGGGGAGTAGCTGACACTTGAACTTCATTCTTATCTGAACTGGTCAAAAGAAGGAAAAACACACACATGCACAGAGTTGGGTATGAAATACATTTCTCTCAGCAGGAGAGAAAAGGGAAAGGGGGAAATGGAAACTTAGAAGGAGGGTAAATTAAGGGAGGGATTAGTCCCAAGCAAAGCAAACTCTAACTAAGGGTGAACAATCATATTTATTACTCTTTTTTAGGTGGCAGAGAATAAGAATTGGAGTGGCTGCACATAAAGTGGAAAATGACTGAACAAGTTATGATATACAAATATGATGGAACATCACTTACTGTAGGTAATAATGAAAAAGATAATGTCAAAAAAAACCCGAGAAGACTCACATGAATCGATGCAAAACAAACCAGATAAACCATTTATACAATGAAAACAATGGGGTAAAGACAAATAACTTTGAAAAAATTGGGAATTTTGATGAGCAGAATTACCAACCATGACTCCAGAGAACTGATGATGAAATATGATCCCCACCTTCTGATAGAGAGGTGAAATACTCAGAGTACAGAATGAGGCATGCATAAACATGGAGCTCCTTATGGCCTCTAGGACAAATACAAACTTCTCTGCTTGCCTTTTAACTCTCTTCACAACATGGTCCCAACTAATCATTCCAGGGTTGATATATATACATCCTTCACCTTATTAAATTCTACCACTGTCTATCTATTCCTCACATATGACAGGCAATCTCCTATCTCTGTACTGTGCCTCTGTACTGATGGTCTTGTGCCTGAAATGTGCCCCCTTCTCATGTCCACTTCACAAAATCCCTACTTTCCTTCAGGTTAAAGTCTTTCTAAATGTCTGTCTTTTTTGTATTTGTACCCCTACCACTTAGGACACTGCCTGTTACGTAGATGACACATAATAAAATGTTTCAGGGTGCAGTGGATAGAGTGTTGGGCCTGGAATCAAGAAGACTCATAGTCCTGAGTTCAAATTTGGCCCCAGAATAGTTGTGTGACCCTGACCAAGTCACTTAACCCTGTTTGCCTCAGTTTCCTCCTCTGCAAAAAGAGTTAGAGAAAGAAATGGCAAATCACTTCAGCATCTTTGCCATGGAAACCACAAATGGGATCACAAAGAGTCAGGCAGAACTAAAAAATAACTAAACCATAACAACCAAAATGTTTATTGATTATCTGACTAACTGATGCTTTTTCTGATCCTTCAAACTGCTCATGGGCTCCCTCACACTCTTGTACTTAACTATGTTATATTTATTTTGTACTTTTACCACATGTATTTATTCTGTATTTTTGTGTGTATGTGTAGCTCTCCTCCACTAAATATCAAACTCTTAAGTTGTGCAATTATTTAATTATTATTATTTCTGCATTCTAGCACCTGGCACAGTATCTGATAATAATTATGACAAAAGCCGGAAAGTATATAGTAACTTTAAGATTTGCAAAGTGTTTTATATACGGTCTCTCTTTTGATGCTCACTACAACCCTGTAAGATACACGCTATTATTATGCATCCCTTTTTACAGATGAGGAAACTAAGGCGAACAGAGGCTATGTGACTTACTCAGGATCACACAGTCAGCAAATGCATAAAGCAGGATGTGAATTAAGATCTTCCTGCCTTCAAGTCTTAATAGCACACTATCTGCCATTCTACTAAACTACCCCAATAGCAGAAGTCATGTGTCAGGGGCTCCTAATATATACTCTTTTATTGATGCTGTTGATCTAAGCAGTGTTCTGAGGAGGAAAATCTGGATGGTAAATGTGCTCAAGATCAGACTATATGAAATTGACCAAAGGGGTTCAGGATAATTAGCTTGGAGATGAGAAAAACCTAGGGATTACAATATAGCAAACTTCAATTATTTGCAAGACTGTCATGTATAATGGGATTAGAATTAGGGGGAGTTTTTTGGTCCCATAGAACAAAATTAAAAGCAGTGGGTGGAAATTTCAGATTATGTTCAGATATAAAAAAGACTCCTTGATAATTACACCAACTCACATTGAAACTATCTCTTTTAGTAGGCAGTAAAACCCTCCTTCCTATAAACCTTTAATCAAAGACTGGGCAACCACTTATCCTATATTACAAGGGATTCTTGTTCAAGCAGAAGTGGGCCTAGATGATCTTTGAGATCCCATTCATCTCAGATATTCAGTGACTTCCCTAAATATTTCCATTATTGTCTTATCACTTTACCCAACTCAAGTACTGACAGAAATTCTAGGCAGAAAACTGTGACTGCATCTTGCTCCATGGATCTTTGATTAATCTTTTATTTATTTATTTTTAGTTTTCAACATTCATTTCCACAAGATTTTGAGTTACAAATTTTCTCTCTGTCTTTCCCTTACCACATACCCTAAGATAGAGAGCCTACTGAATACCCCTTCCCCCAATCTGTTCTCTCTTATATCCTCCCCCATCCTCTCCCCAACTTTCCAGTAGGGCAAGATGGATTTCTATACCCCAGTGCCTGTATATCTTATTTCCAAGTTGCATGTAAAAAACAATTTTTAATCATTTGTTTTTAAAACTGTGATTTCCAGATTCTTTTCCTAATTCCATCCTCACCCACCCCCAGTGGGTGGATATGCAATTCAATATAGGTTGTACATGTGTAGTTACACAAAGCATTTCCATAGTAATTATATTGTGAAAGACTATATTTCCCTCCATCTTATCCTGCCCCCCCACTTATTCTATTTTCTACTTTGACCCAGTCCCTTTTCAAAAGTGTCAGCTTCTAACTACTTTCTACCCCAATCTGCCCTCCCTTCTATCATCCCTCCTCTTATTCCCTTTCCCCCTACTTTCCTATAGGGTAAGATACAAAATTGAGTGTGTATGTTATTCTCTCCTTAAGCCAAATTCAATGAGAGTAAGGTTGACTCATTCCCTTTTACCTTCCTGCTCTTCCCCTCCATTGTAACATTTTTTCTCTTGCCTCTTTTATATAAGATAATTTACCCTAGTACCTCTCTCCCGTTCTTCTTCTCCCATTATATTCCTCTATCAGCTCTTAATTTTATTTTTTAGATACCATCCCTTCTTATTCAATTGATCCTGTGCCCTCTACATATACATGTACACACATATAGACACTCACATATCTATTTATACACACATACACCCTCCTATACATACATATATATGTATGAATACACATATACACATATATATTCCCTTCAACTATCCTCACACTGAGGAAAGTCTAATGAGTTACAATTATTGTTTTCCATGTAGGAATGTAAATAGTTCAACTTTAATAAGTTCCTTATGATTTCTTTTTCCTGTTTACCTTCTCATATTTCTCTTGCTTCTTGGATTTGAAAGTCAGATTTTCTATTCAGCTCTGGTTTTTTCTACCAAGAATGATTGAAAGTCCTTTATTTCATTGAATGACCATATTTTCCCCTGGAACATGATACTCAGTTTTGCTGGGTAGGTGATTCTTGCTTTTAATCCTAGCTCCTTTGACCTCTGGAATATCATATTCCAAGCCCTTTGATCCCTTAATGTAGAAGCTGCTAGGTCTTGTTTTATCCTGATTGTGTTTCCAAAATACTCAAATTGTTTCTTCCTGACAACTTGTAATATTTTCTCCTTGACCTGGGAACTCTGGAATTTGGCTATGATATTCCTAGGAGTTTTCTTTTTGGGATCTTTTTCAAGAGGTGATTGGTGAATTCTTTCAATTTCTATTTTGCCCTCTGGTTCTAGAATATCAGGGCAATTTTCCTTGAGAATTTATTGAAGGATGATTTCTAGGCCCTTTTTTGATCATGGCTTTCAGGTAGTCCAATAATTTTTAAATTGTGTCTCCTTAGGTCTATTTTCCAGGTCAGTGGTTTTTCCAATGACATATTTCACATTGCCTTCCATTTTTTGTATCTATTTTATAGTCCCTTGATTTCTCATAAAGTTATTAGCTTCCATTTGCTCTAATATAATTTTGAAGGAATTATTCTCTTCAGTGAGTTTTTGAAATTCCTTTTCCATCCGGACAATTAACATTTTTTTTTTCTTTTTGGAGGGGGAAGTCAAGGCAATTGGGGTTAAGTAACTTGCCCAAAGTCTCATGGCTAGTTTTGTGTTAAGTGTCTGAAACTAGATTTGAACTCAGGTCCTCCTGACTCCAGGGCCAGTGCTCTATTCACTGCACCACCTAACTGCCCCCGACAATTCAACTTTTTAAGATATTCTTCTCCTCGTTGATTTTTTGGGCCTCTTTTGACTTTCGAGTTAGTCTACTTTTTAAGGTGTTATTTCTTTCAGTATTTTTTTGGGTCTCCTTCAGCAGGCTGTTAACTCACTTTTCATGATTTTCTGGCATCATTCTCATTTCTCTTCCCAATTTTTCCTCCACTTCTCTTACTTAATTTTCCAAATCCTTCTTGAGTTCCTCCATGGCCTGTTACCAGTTCCTATTTTTCTTGGAATCTTTTGATTCATGAGTTTTGATTTTGTTGTCTTCTTCTGGTTCCATGTTTTATTCCTTTTTGTCCCCAAAAAAGGATTTTATGGTCTGATTGTGCTTCCGGTGCCTGGTCATCTTGCCAGCCAATTATCTGACTTTTGAGCTCTTTGCCACAATAGAACTCTACTTCTAGAGTGGAGAGAGCTTTGTCCCAAATTGCTGGGGTTTTTGAAAATGTTGTCAGAGGTCTGAGGAGGGCACCTTCTCTACAGCCACCACAAGCTCTGGTACATTGGTGTTTCTCACTCCAGGACCACCACCCAAGACTGTGACCCATATCCAAGCAGAAAGAGATAATCCAAAGCAAGAGCGATTACCCTTTTGATGGTTGCTTGGTCCCCCAGTGATCTGCAGGCCAGGAGCTCCAGAGATAACCAGGTGGCAGTAACTGTAGCTGCTGTGCTGCCATGTACCTCTGGGTGGCAGGGGCTAGACCACACTCTTCCATTACCCTGTCCCAACAGAGTTCCCCACTGACCTTTTACTCTCTCTTTGGAGTTTATGCGTTGAGAAGTCTGGAAACTGCCATAGCTGATGGTGATTCACTCCCCTAAAGTCTTCTCTGGCCACTCTGGGCCTCTGGTTGGGCCACCCCGGTCTCTGCACATCTCATGAAGGACTGTGCTTGGCTCCCAGCTCAGTGTGATAGACCCTTCCCATTGGCCTGCCAGTCTGCCTTCATTGGGAGATGTGTTTCTCTTTATCACTTTGTGGTTCTGTAGCTCTAAAATTTTTTTAGAGTCATATTCTACAAGTATTGGAGGTGGTTGGAGTGGGAGCTGAAGCAAGTTCCTGCTTTTACTCCACCATCTTGGCCCTGCCTGCTTCATGGATCTTTGGAGCAACTCTGAAAATGCATTCCCTTGGGGCTTAATGTTATAACAGTAAGCTATGTTCATAGTTGTACTTTCCTCTCAGCTCTGTGAGATGAGAAGAACAAGGAAAATAATCTACATTTTGTAGTTGAAAACTGAAGCTGAGGGAGGTTTTGAGGCTTGCCAAAGATAACAAAATTTGTAACAGGTTAAGGCCATTAAGCCAAGACTCAAATCATGTCTTATGATAACTGACACAGGGGAGCTTTGATCGGCTCAATTAATTCGAGGTATCCTCTAGACATAACATGGGACTGTGAAGTTCTCCAAAATTTTATATACATCATTTAATTTGAGCATCTCATCAGCTCTGTGAGATAGGTACTCGATCTTATTTCCATATTGTGTGTGTGTGTGGGGCGGGTAGTAGCAAGCACCCTAGAATACCCAGAGTGGCTGCCAACACAGGTTCTTAAATCTGATTCTCCAAAGGAAAGCAACTCAAAATGGGTTAATAATCTTATTTTAATCAATCAAACATATATAATTTACCTAGTTCAGGGGAAAAAGTCAACACCCTGAACTTCAGAGAATACAAACAGAGGTTACAAGGAGACAGAGAAACAGATCAGCAGACAGGGCTTTTCACTGTCTGACCATTACATCCATACCTAGTCAGTTACCAGAGAGAGAAGCACCAACAGCTGCCCAGAGTCTCATCTGGCCATATCACACAACTGTGAGCGCCAAAGCAACACCTCACATCAGGGTATATATAGCCTTCTCCTGGGTCAGAGACCATCACAACCCTCCTGATCCACTGCCCAATCACAAAGTAACAAGGTGTGGGTGTTCTTGAAGAACAAACCTCCCTCCACAGGCTCCATGTGACCACATTCAGCCTATTAGGGGGCAGAGTATATTTTCAAATCAGGGAAAGTTTTCAGAGTCCCCTAAGCCTATCAAAGGGCCTAGGGACAGGGGAGATCCTCAGATTCCCATTCCCATAACAGGGGGAAATTCTAAACTCAAAGATGTTTGGGTGAATTGCTCAATCTTATATAGCTATTAAGTGTCAGTGTTCTATGTGGACCCTAAGAAGAAGGCCAGTCTCTGAGTAGTTTGTGTTTGACATCAGAACAAAAACAGAACCTTATAAGTCATTCAACAGTTATTCCAAGCTCATTTACTTAGTCATAGTGGGAGAAGCTCTTAAACAAGCATAGTTATCAAGGAAACCTTAAATTAATTCACCTGAGCAAAACTTACTTGTTTGAGTTTCCCATCATTTTCTGCCATCCAAGCATCAAAAATTGTCTGAAGCTCTTCATAGCTGCTTTGTATTCGGATAAGCAGGAAATATTATCAACAGCTTGAGCCTTTAGTCTCCTGAGTCAACCAAATTAACTAAGGACGGTCTCAATAATTTTTAAGGGAAAAAAATTACCTAATTTGCATGGAATTGGGATAGAATATTGTTCCTCTTATAGTCAGAAATAAAATTTGAACTCAGATCTTTTGCATCTCAAATTCAGTGATCTGTCCATTTCTGATGCCAAATCCAACATTCTCATCTCTGTGTCATAGCTACTTATATTTTATAAGCCAAGTACAATGGTCCATAACTTTATGGAACCCACCAATTTCCTTAGTAAAATAAAGATAGTGTTTATAACAATAATGTAACATTATTCTTGAAAATTCATTCTCATTTCCAGTTGGGGTACTAGGAATGTATCAAACCCTTCCTAGTCAGTGTGAGGACAAGGATGTCCTTAAAACTCTAAATCCACATAAAAATAATTCACTTCATATATATATATATATATATATATATATATATATATCCAGTGAAAGTGGAAAGCCCAACAGGGACATCCCTTCAGACAATACATAATGGATCATTAGCATGACTTTCTGCCTTATCTAGTAAGGTAATTTCAGAATATTAAGCTGAATTATGTTACTTTAAAGAAATTTATGCCATGATGATAATAACAATAATACCAGTAAGGAATTAATTTCTAGTCTTTCCCACTCACCTATGCAAAAAGCATTTCAGAGTTAATACAATAATCCAGAAGCTTTCTCCAATACATAATAAAAAAGAAACTTGTAGGGGCAGCTAGGTGGCACAGTGAATAGAGCACTGGCCCTGCAGTCAGGAGGACTTGAATTCAAATACAGCCTCAGACACTTGAGACTTACTAGCTGTGTGACACAACTGCAATTGCCCTGCCTTTCCCCCTCCAAAAAGAAAAGAAAAGAAAGAAATGTGACCATGGCCAAGTCAATAGCAATGGAGTTGGGGAACATATCAAGTAACCCTAATAATTCTCTCTTCACCCTACTGCCTCCTCTCCAGTCATAAAGTCATAAATATGCATAGAGGAGTGGGAGTGAGGGAAGGAAGGCAGCTTGTGATCTGTCTGAAGTAAACATCTGGTTAGAAGAAAATGTGGAGTATGCAAAATGTAGTCTCAGTATATGAACATACCTTTCCACATAATCCTCTTCTCCTCTCACTAATCTTTGGCTGGATTGTTTTGTTATTGTTGGCTATTTTATTCCAGTGAATAATTTCTTTGTTCCAGGTGTTCATTCATTTTCACAAATGCAGTGATGAACAACTAGTCAGAACTATTTTTCAAAACAGAATAATCTGGAGATCATAATTTAGTATTGCAGCATATTTTAAAAGCTGAGGATAATCAATAAATGTTTTAAAAAGCATAGCAGAAAACAACTGTAAAGTAGTCATCTAATTATACCTAATCTTTCAAAGTATCATGTCTACTTTTTAGAATTGTGTACTGGAAAATTCTAGTTTAGAATTTTTGTTCCAAAATTTTATTTGTAAATTGGTTGTTTGGAACTGGGAATTCATTTTCCCGTAGATACAATGCAATAAATGATGGTTTCCAGACTATCCCACAAAAACCTTTTTAACCAGTAATGTGCCTTAAGTAAAGTATATACTTATAGTACCTAAGTATATATTAGTATAATTTCAGCTATACCTGAGAGCCATTTGATCAAAAGAGATAATATATGGATAGCATTTTGAAAACCTTAAAGCATTACATAAATGCTATCTGGTTATTATTGTTTTTAACATTATTTATACAGGTAAAGTCATTCTTTGTTCTAAATAGGATACTAGGAAAACATCTAATTCCCCCACCACAGTGATGGGACTTCACTGAATTCACCAGTATCTAATTAACTCTGCACATCTGTACAAAAGGAAACTCTTTCCACGTATGAATGATAAAGGAATCTCACTTCATTGCTACATTTGCATAGAAGACAAACATACATAAAGGAGATACCTCTCTATAGCAAACTTTCTGAAATAGGGAATGAGAACAAGTATTCATGAAGGATGAGAGTAGAGAAAGGGGCTCCAGACACATAAACATGAATTTTAGAATTGGAAAGAATGACTTTAGAGAACATTTTATCTAACTCCCTTAATTTTTTTTTTTTTTTTGCTTTATTGTAGGGCAATTGGGGTTGACTTGCCAAAGGTCACATGGCTAGTTTTTGTGTTAAGTGTCTGAGGCCGGATTTGAACTCAGGTCCTCCTGACTCCAGGGATGGTGCTCTATTCTCCCTTAATTTTAAAGATAAAAAAACCCAAATTCAAAGAGGTAAAAAGTGACATGCCCAAGGTCATACAGCTAAAATTGGACGAAAGCCGAGGTCATTTAGTTTTCACTCCTTTCTTCTTTCCATTTGAAGATTCAGAGACTATCTATCTAAGTAAGGGATTTTGCAGTCTATGGTCATTCATACACTCAATTAAGTTTGATTGTGGAGAACCTTCAGAGAAGTCTGAGGAGAACCCAATTACGATTTTAAAATATAAAAAGCTCAGATGACCAGAAAAATGGAGGACTAAACATTTTTTTTCTGATCCTGAGGACTTCTCAGCCCACCAAAACAGAAAGTATGTACCAGAGATGAAGCAACTGTAGCTATCTCTATGGTCTAGAACAGAGGTTCCCAAACTTATTTGGCCTACTGCCCCCTTTTCAAAAAATAATTACTCAGCACCCCAATGGAAATCTACTTTTTTTAACCCTTTGAAAATGTTTTTTTTAATTGCATCATTTCAAAAACTATTTTAAAAACTTTTTAAAAACTATGCATTTTAAATTTAATAATTTATTGTAAATTTGTGGGTTTTTTCCTACATTGAAATTTTGATGATGCAATATTGCGTCATGTAACCATATAGTATCATATTTTAAACAAGTTCATTGCATGCACATATTCCTGCCAATGCATGCTGGACTTCCCAACAATACACAACACTCTTGCCTGTCAACACTTGCTTGTCAAGACCTATTGGGCGCTTGGTTGCTGATCAGTTATAACTTGCATTTTGTGTTTATTTGAAAAATAATGTAATTACCATGTTTTGACTCTATTACACAACAGATGGAATATGTATGAATGGGTTTTTCAAAATTTCCTTCACTTCTTATGCTTCTACCACCCCCTTATTTGTTCCCATGTCTTGAGCACTCTCCTACTTCCCTGTGACCCCTAAGGATCTCTAGACCCCTTGAGACTCAGCTGAAGTGCTACCTTGCTACCTCCCACAAGAAGACTTTATTGATTCTGTTTATATTAACAAGCTTACTCCACCACAAAAATGAATTAGTTATTTATTTTGCATTTTCTAATCATGCTAATGTTAGTTTGACCTCTCCCCTCCTTTTTCCCTCCCACAGAATATATTACTTCCGCATAAAAACCCTTATTTTTGTTTTTAGATCCATGTAACCTATGTAGTACCTGGCACAGAATAGATGGTTAATGGATGCTTTGTTAAATTTATTACTTCTTATACTTATTATATATATTGCCCTGGGAAAATCACTTAGAATCTCTGTGCCTCAATTTCCTATAAAATGAGTATAATATTTGCACTACCTACTGCATAAACGAGGAAAATCCTTTGTAAAGTTAAAAAGCTCTATAAATGTGAGTTATTATTATTCATTTCTGACTTGTATTGGGCTCTTCTTATTGTACATGGCCCCCTCCTCCTCCTGACCATGGCTCTGATTGTAGGACCCTGCCTCATTAATCGTTTTCTACAATTTGTTAAGTCCCTATTAACTCTGTTAAACTGCTAATTGTTAGGGATCCCTGATACCAGCCCTTGGGAACAGAACTGGCTGACCTGTATGATGTGGCTCGGGCTGTGTCAAGGGTTTGACACATGCACATAAGAAGTGGGGAATGTTGTACCTGGCCCCATTCTGGGTCTCCTGTTCCTTTCCCCTCCCCCATCCAGCTCTCCTTCACTGAAGTAAGCAAACTGCCAGGTTTAGTCATGCCTAGGGAAACTCCCTGGCAGAGAAAATCAAAAAGTGTACTAACCAATCACTGAGCAAATTCCTGCTTACGTAATCCCTAACCATTGACTGAGTGGCTTGCCTTTAAAAGTTGAGGCTTTGCCACCAGTGGGCTGCTGTTTGATTTGGGGTAGGGCCCCAGCAGTCACCTGGCACCAATAAAGAGTCCACTTCTAAATTGTTACTTGGGTCTTGTTCATGTTTCAGGTACAACATTCTCTCTACCTTACCCTTTCCCCCATTTGGTCAGTTCCAAGGCCTGTTTCCAGGACTTACCATTTTTTCCATTCCATTAACAATGCTATCACTGTAGTTCAAGTCTTTATCTTTTGTTTTTTAGATTCGTTTATTTATTTATTTTTAGTTTTCAACATTGACTTTTATAAGATTTTGAGTTCTAAATTTTCCTCCTTCTTTTCCTCCCTCTTCCCCAAGATGGTATGCAATCTGATAGAGGATATATACATATGATTACATTAAACATATTTCCACATTAGTCATGTTGTGAAAAGAATCAGAAAAAAAGGGAAAAACCATGAGAAAGAAAAAACCAAACAAAAAAGTGAAAATAGTATACTTCAATCTGCATTCAGACTCCATAGCTTTTTCTCTGGATATGGAGAGCTTTTTCCATCATAACTCTTGGAATTATCTTAGATCATTATATTGTCTATCAAAGTCTGTCACACAGTGTTTCTGATCCTGTGTACAATATTCTCCTGGCTCTGCTCACTTTACCCAGCATCAGTTCGTGTAAGTTTTTCCAGGTTTTTCTGAAATCTTCCACAAAGTGGAATAGAGTGACCAGAGGTAACCCTGGTGCTTTCAGAGGATCACTGTGAGACTCAAGACACTGTATAAAGAACTTTGTCAGGTTAAGTTACATGGAACTGTGAGTTAGTATTAATAAAGGGATTTGTTACTGGAATAATCTGGCCCCAAAAGTTGCCAAAAGAATTGGAGAATATTTACCCAGTGGATTTTAATGCAACACATGTAACAGTTATCACCTTGCTCAGACATCCATAAATGGAATAGGAAGCTTTGCTAATATGTCTGAGCTCCCTTCATCTCCTCGGCTATGAGATCTAATAATTACTAAAGACAAGGCATACCTCGGTTAGTCAAGGTACTTCAGAATCATAACATATTAAATTCTTCCACTTCATTTCTCAAAGGTTTCTCCTAACAGATTATCAGAGGAGGCATTGGAAAGAAATGCATGTTGCCTGACTTCACCAGGAGAAATGAAAGTTTGTTGGATCCAATTTACTCAATAACTTTTTAGTACATCACCTCTCAATACTGAGTTTCCCTCCTCCTACTTCCTAGAATCCACTTTTATTCTTCAGTCAAAGTTGGGAATCTACTCAACCTCTTTCCTTTGACCATGGACAAATAGGTCAATCACACTCATTAAAAATTGCTTCTCAATATCAAATTTCCACCACACTGTTATCATTATATTACATCTTTGGGGGTTGAGCATTGTAGAATGGACAGCTTTCTAACCGGAAACATACAGCTGTAACTTTAGTCATAAGTGTTTATATGTTTTAAGCCCCATAGTTGGTCACAAAAAAGCCCCTCTTAGTTCTTCATCTGCCCCTGTGCCCAGTGGGGATCAGATGTACAGAATGCACAGGGGCCCAGAGAGAGAGACTGTGAGACTTGAGGTGTATAGGATCCTCTCCTCTGGTAAGCTGTGGAAAGATCCTCTGTAGCTTAAGCCCCATTCTTTCTCTTAAAGGATGAATGGGTGTTATAAATCCCCAGAATTCAATAAAACATTTATAGCTTTAGTACAGCAGAACATCCACCAGCCAATTCTGGGGTTTTACTGTGTTTGTCTTTTGCAGAAACCCATGTGAAATCTCAAATGTTCCCTTTATGGGTTCTTTTGTTACGGACACATGTTTTTAGTTACATTAGTGGTGGTTCAATCTGGAAAAGAGATCTGTAATTAGACTCTCTGCTTTTTGATGTAAGAAAAAAGGTTAGCACATTTCCTACCATCTTTTCCCTGCAAACAGCTTGTACCTTTGAGGATTGTGACCCAGTAATACAGCTTCTATGATCCTCTAGTGAAGTTTCACACCTACCACCACTTTATTAGGCCCCTAGAGGCCCAGGGAATTTGATTCTCCTCCTCAGAACTCAGGAGGGTAGTCACTTACATTGTAGACTTCAATAGGACTTAACACAGTCAAGAGCTTCTGTCAGCTCTGAGGAGTAAAGTAGGTCAGCTAATGTCATTATTTTATAGATGACAACATGGAGAAATGGAGATGGGAGGTGAGTTGGCCAAGGTAACAAAGTGAGTTAGGACTAAGACAAAAATCTCCTGCCTTATAAGCCAGGGCTTTTTCTATGAAACCAGGGACTTTTAACCAGTAGTCAAGGTGACAATAACCTGGCTAAGTCCTGAAAAACCCTGACTTGTTTAGGCTCAGCTCAAGTAAGATCTTCCACATGAAGCCTTTTCTGCTCCCCTTAGATATTAATGCCCTCCCGGACCAAATTATCCCATCCAATTTAATCAGTTTGCCAGGTTCTGTGCTTAGTACTGGGGATACAATTAGTAAAAAGAAGACAGTCCCTCCCTAATTGGTATATGAACATGCAGCCTCTCCCATTAGAATGTAAACTCCTTGAGTCCAGGGAGTGTTTCACATTTGTATTTTCATTCCCAGCACTTAACACAATGATTAGCAGTAATAGGAGCTTTAAAAACAAAACAAAGCAAAAACCACTTTTGTTTATAGAAGCAGCAGAAGTAGGTGAATTAAACCTTTACTATTCCCTAATATAACATGTTGGTATAGGTATTTACCCTTGGGTTCACAGACCCTAAGGGGTTCATGAAGAGATTTCAGGATGAATTTGGATGGGGAAAAATTACATCTTTTTTTCACTAAGCTTTGCTTTTTTCTTTGTAAGTCTATGTGTTTTATTTTATGCATTTAAACAACCTTGGAGTTTATAGACTTTATTAGACTGCCAAATGGATCCAAGACACAAAAAAGGGTTAAGAACCCCTCACTAAGAGGGACAGTAAGGTTCAATGAGACAAAGAATGCACTGCTACCATAAGATCAACCTGACTTTAGTAGTAATGGTGGTGATGGGATCAGAAGACCATGTCTTTGAGATCTGGACCCGAAAAAGGAGAAGCCCTTGGATTTTCCCACATGATCCAGGTCCCTGGTGTTCCCCTGGGGCACCCATCCCTACCCAGTTAATAATCCTTTCATTGTGTTGATTATGGTCTGCACCTGAAATTACCCCTTTTTCCCCTTCCACCTGGCCCAGATCCCCGCTGTTTGCCTGGGGTATTTCTCTGTTACCTCTCAGTCACGCCAGACTACTCGGCCATTCCTAGATCCTTCCCACAGGTTTTCTATATTAAGGTCCATCTTGCTCCCCCATTAAATTGATCAGATTCCTTAAGAGTCTAGCCAATGACTCAGATTCAATCTGGCCAGCTTGTCAATACAAGCATCACAAATGCTCAGATTCCTTAAGAATCTGGCCAAAAGGGCATTATCCCTGGCTGAAAGACAATTTGAGTTGAATTCATTTAAAGCAGAATCTGTGCCACTTGCACTTGAATTTTGGGGTCCCTGAACCTTTAGGTTTCAAAAGAAAGAGGGGAGGTGGAATAGAAGATAAAAGAAGAATAATGGAAAAGTAGGAAGACTCTTCCAATTCCTAAATTGCTTTTTTATGGGCCTTTAAGTAAGGACCTTTCTCAGCATTCCTCCATTTATCCATAACATCATAACATGCCCCCATTAACAGGGTAAGGTAAATAGTAAAGCAATTTTATATAGCAACAAAATTTTTCCACTATCAAAATTATCTTCTAAGTTGACTGCTAACAAAAATTAATGCAAAATTTAAACCAGAAATTTTCCAAAAGAAATATTTAGCTGTGGAATTCTTTAGAGTGAGAGTAAGTTGCTATGCTGAATCAATATTGTTTTTTGCTTTTTTTTTTTTGGAAGGCAATTGGGGTTAAGTAACTTGCCCAAGGTCACAGGGCTAGTTTTTGTGTTAAGTGTCTGAGGCCAGATTTGATCTCAGGTCCTTCTGACTTCAGGGCCGGTGCTCTATTCACTGCACCACCTAGCTGCCCTTATACTGAATCAATATTGATTTTGTGATCATCATTTTAAAATATCAATAATATGTGCTCTTATTTTCCTGGAAAAGGTAACCATATTGGTATAAAAATTACAAGAAAGATGTAAAAGAGTCTTATTATTCAACAAAATAGCAGTTTGGTGTAATTCAGGAAGGACCATTCTTGGAGTCAAGAATACCTGGGTTCAAGTACTGCCTCTGATAATTAACTGACTGTGCAACCCTGGACCAAGTCATTTCTCAGTACTCCCTTCCCCTTACAACTTAGATAACATACCAATCTATAACTTACCAATCTGTATCAGGGAAGGGTGTTTCCACATTTAGAGTTTCCTACACTCAAAGAAATTCCATGTCTGGATTCCTCACCCTTTCCATAAAAATTTATGAATATAATCTTTCTATTCCACAAAGAAATAAGGAAGTCTGAACCAAGCTTAGTAAAAGAATAGCTCAAATGAGGAAAATGCTTTGTTAACAGGAGTAAAGTGAGTTAAGTACTTAAAAGCACTAAAATAGTTTTTGTAGTATAGAAATGCCTAATGATCTCTAACATCCCCAGACCCCCCAGACCCCAAAGGGCATAGTCTGCTGTTTTCATTTGTTCTATCTGTATTGAAAACCCCAAGGAGCATAAAGTGATAAATATATGAAAGAGATTACCAAGCAGTGCACTACACTTTCTTTATTATGATGGAGATAAATTCTTCTAGATATTTCCATGGCTTATGAGAATCTCCTGAAATCTGTGTAGATAAAGGATATTAGCTGTAAGGGAAACATTGCTTTTGAATCATATAGGCACCATGAAGCTCTCTAGCACACGCCGTCTTTTAGCTGTACTTAGCCACAAAAGAAGCAAGGAGACACATCTGGGTTTATCCAAAAAGACCTTAATGTTCACAAGATGGGACAGGAGCAGATTTGCACAAATTCTCATTCCATTAAAGCTGGCACTCCTAGCCTGGGGTTCATGAACTTAAATGGGGAAAAAAATAAACACTTTTATTTTCACCAACCTCTAACTACAACTTAGCATTTCCTTCAATTATGAATTGAAAACATTCTAAGAGGCAGTCCTTGGATTTCAATAGACTACCAAGGGACCATAACACATTAAAACAATGTGACTATCTTTAGGAGCAATACCTGAAGTGGGGTTTGAGTAGACACTGGATTCAAATAAAATAGTCTCCCTTTCATAAATGCCAACAAGTCTGTACTTTCCCTACCCCAAACCGATCCATGTCTTCTTATTAGAACCACTTTTTATACTTGAGTTAGAGAAGATAGAGATCAAAGGCACATGGAGAATGAAGGTAAAGAACAGTTCTCACATTGTGAGTACTCAGAAATCCAATGGAATTAAACCTTTGGGGTAGAGGGTCTAGTAGCAAAGAGGTTACCTATAAAGAGGGTTAGGTTGCTCTGGAGACCCCAAAATACCAACATGTCGGGTCCTGCCGAATGAATTTGACTCAAGTCTTTTCTCAGCCAAAGGAAAGGAAAATATACTAAAAGTTAGCTTGTATTAGACACAGAGTAAGTTGTATTAGGTCGTTCTATGGTGCTCTCACTATTCTATGGCACTCTCACCCACATGGCATTCTATGGTGCTCTCATAAACATGAAGACAGGATGGGGTCTTATATACAGAAGGTTGTGGGAGGAATCTAGGGGTGGTCTAGAGGAGGATTTTGGGGAGGGTCTTCAGGAGGAGTTAATGAGGTCAGTGAGTGATTAAGGGTGGGAAGTCTCTGGAGGCCACCTGGAGATCACAAACAATGGTGGGCTAGGCCAGTTTGGGTGGGAAGTAGATGAACAATGGAGGGCTAGGCAAGTAACTAGGCTAGAGTTAGTTAGTAGTTGGCAACTAGGCTAGAGGTCTGGGCCCAGTCACAATGAAAGGCTTATTGCGTCATGCAAATGCCTCATCAAATGAGATGATTTAATCAGAGTCTAAGTGAGGTTCCCAGAGCCCATACCTCATCAGTAGCAGATTTTGGACCTGGGAGTCCAGGATTCAAATTGGCAAGTTGTTTAACTTCAGCTTAAGTCTCAATTTCCTCATATGTGAAATGGAGACAATCGGTTATATAGTATCTATTTCACAGTGTTGTTCCAAGGCACAAACAATGTAATAGGAGGAAGAAGATTTGAAAATCATGAAAGATTACAAAAATTCTAGCCTCCATTAATATCAGAAGAGGTAATAAAAGAGCTACTATCTCCTCTTTCTCCACCTCAAGTATTCTTATTTTAGAAATGCAATAGTAGCAGTGGCTAGGTGGCACAGTGAGTAGAGCGCAGGCCCGGAGTCAGGAAGACCAGAGTTTGGTTCTGGCCTCAGACACAACACCTGCACACACACACACACACACACACACACACACACACACACACACACACACACAAACTAGCAGTGTAACCTTGGGCAAGTAACTTAACCCCAATTGCCCTCCAAAAAAGGCAAAAAAAAATGCAATAGTAAACAATAATTCCTACTATTTATATAGTGCTTTAATATTTATGCTTTACATAAGTTATCTCATCTGGTCCTCACAACACTGTGATATAGGTACCAACATTATCCCCATTTTACAGATGAGGAAACTATGGCAGACAACAGGTGAGTGAAATGCCAAGGCTCACACAGCTGCTAAGTGTCTGAGACTAAATTTGAACTATTCTTCCTGACTACAGGATCAGCAAAACATATCTCTGTTACATACACTTATGAGAAGATGGGAGCCATGAATGCATTTACAAAAATTTAGAGGTTATTAAATGCCTATGATATATGAAAGGCAATTAGTCAAGTAGTCAATCAAATAAGCATTTATTGTTTACTATGGGCCAGCCTCCATTTTAAAAAGGGGGAATAAAAAGAAAAGGCAAAAATCATTCTTACCTTTGAGAAATTTACATTTTGTAACAATCATCTACTGACTTTTTAATTTGGTTTTGTTGAGCAGCAGCAAACTATTTCTCTGCTCAGAACAATGATCCAAGCAATTCAATTGGTCAACATGCCCTTTCTGTTTCAACTTTCTTGAATTGCTCAATGGATTAATATTCTTTTACTAAGTCAGCACCTACTATATACAAGGCTCAGAATCAAACTTCTTTTGAATACCCAACTGCCCACATGTGCAGTTCATTAAACATCCATGGAACAGTCCAGATTAATTGGGGGAAAGTAAAATAATTATTTATTGACATCCAAAGATCTTATGTTTTACATCTTTAAAAACATTTAAATATATATGACCCATTTTTGCTATAGTCATTTGCTTTACATGATTTGTCACTGAATTCCCAAGAGTCTAACACTTATTCTTCATTCTTCATCATGAAAGCATACTTGTCACATTGGATATGCCTTTAAAGAATGGACCATTTGCCAAGCCTTGATTATTGCCCAAAGGCGATGAATGGGGTCTAAATACATTCTGAGGCCACTGAAGCATACCTATCTCCATCTCCTGGATAGGAGTCATAACTTTTTGTGATGTGTAGCATGGTCAAAGTCATGCTGCAATATCCCATCTCTATTTGAGAATTTCTGGGAGTCAGGGAACATTCTGCTTCTCAGTATCTCAGTCTCTTTGTTTGAGTTCATAATTGCCTCAATAAAGAAAATATCTCTAAGACCACTAGAAGTAAAACAGTTTTGGATGACTATTTGGTAGATTCCCAGATCTTAGAGGCTCCCCTGAACTTCTTCTGATAATGTTATAAAATCAACAGGGATTTATTAAGTTCCTACTATTTGTTAGGCACTCAACTAAGAACTAGGGATACAAAGACAGGAAAAAGACAGTTTCTATTCTAAAGGAGCTCATAATATGGAATGTGCAACTATGTGCAAACTATATATATATGTGTGTGTATATGTATATATACATATATTGATTTATTTATCAACACACACAAACACACATATATCTATATATAAACTATGTTACATATATGTGTGTGTGGTTTTGTACATAAATATAACATATATACATACATATATACATATGCATATTATTTGTACATAGTTGTTTTTTTGCAAACAACCATGCAAAAACTTCAAGGAAAGCAGTGACAAGAAGTTTGTTAATGACATCATCTGAAAACCTTAATTAGCACAATGACATATGTATTAAATAAAAAATATGTATTAAAACCGTTTGTTCCATAGAGGCATCATCACTTTACAATGCAAGTATGTATGTATGCATGTATGTATGTATTCACATAAATAAAATAAATCAAAGATACGCACCAAAGGAAAGTTATTACCTTAAGGGGGATGGGAAAGACTTCTTATAGAAGGTGGAATTTTAGCTGGTATTTGTGAAATCCATGGAACTGAGGAGTCAAAGATAAGAAAAGAGAGAATTCTAGGCATGGGAGAAAATCAGTGAAAGTGCCTAGCATTGGAATTTGAATTATCTTATATGAGGACAGCAAGGACACCAATGTCACTGAATTGAAGAGTATGTGTGAAGGAATAAGGTATAAGAAGATCTGAAAGATATTAGGGGATGAGCTATGAAAGGCTTTGAACACCTAACAGAGGACTTTATATTTCCTACTAGAGGTGTTTACTGAATGTGGGGGTGACATGGTCAGATATGCATTTTGGGATGATAGTTGAATGGAAGACGGACTGGAGTGAGGAAGGACCTGAGCCAGGGTGAACAACTAGAAGGCTATGACAACAGCCTAAGCATAAGGTAAGAAGATCCTGACCCTGGATGGTGGCAGTGCCAGAGGAGAGAGTTGGACTATAGGAGAACTGTTATAAAGGTAGGAATTATAAGACTTGACAATGGACAGGACAGAGAGGGTGAGAGAGAGTAAGGAGCCAAGAATGATGCCTAGGTTTTGAGACTGGGGGTCTTTTAAAAGGTTGATGATATACTTCAAACTAATAGGGAAGTTAGGAAGATGGATGGATTGGGGGGGACATGGAATACTGAGTTGAATTTTACATCTTTTGAGTTTAAGAGGTCTATGAATCAACCAGTTAAACAACAATAGTAAGCTGGAGATTCAAATCTGGAGGTTAGAAGAAAAAAATAGAACTAGGTAAGTGGATTTAAGAATTATGAACATTGTTCAATTATGTCTAACCCTTCATGACCCCATACACTATACCAACACTGAATATGGGGTTTCTTGGCAGAAATACTAGAGTGGTTTGTCATTTCTTTATCCGATGGATTAGGGAAAAGAGATTAAATTACTTGCCCAGGGTCACACAGCTAGCAAGTGAGACTGGATTTGATCTCAGGTCTTCCTGACTCCAGGCCTAGTGCTCTATCTACTGAGTCACCCAGCTGCCTAGAACAGAGAGATGATGGTTGAGTTCATGAGGGATGATGAGATCACCAAGTGAAATAGTATAGAAGGTGAAGATAAGACAGAAAAGGAAGAAAATGGAGCCAACTTTTGTAAACCACCACAAAGAATTTAACCACAAAAGAAAGAAGAGTTATGAGATAATAGGTAGTAGGGACAGGAAAATAAAATGAGAGTTTGGGGGGAGGATTTTTGTTTCATTTTGTTTTGTTTGGGGGAGACAAATTTGTATCACTGGGAAAGCATCCAGTAAAAAAGGAGAGAGTAAAGATAAATGAGAGAGTGGGGATAATACAGAGGCAAAATCTATTAGAGGAGACATGATAGGATAAGATCCCTTGCGCAAATAAATGTCATTTCTGAAATACATAGTGAACTAAGTCAAATATATAAAAATAGAACAATTCCACAATTGATAAATGCTCAAATGATTTGAATAGGCAGTTTTCAGAGGAAAAAAAAATCCAAAAAAATCAAAGCTATCAATAGCCACGTGAAAACATGTTGCAAATCAATAATCAGAGAAATGCACATTAGAAGAACTCTGAGGTACTACCTCACACCTATCAGTTTGGCTAAGATGACAGAAAAGGAAAAATTACAAATGCTAGAGGGGATGTGGAAAAACAGATACACTTAAGTCCTATTGGTGAAGTTGTTGACCAGGCAAACACTTCTGGAATGCAATGTGCAACTATGCCCAAAGTGCTATTAAGCTGGGCACATCTTTTCACCCAGGAATATAGCTACTACGTCTATGACCAAAAGAGATTAAAGCAAAAGCATCTATAGGCACAAAAATATTTATAGGAACTACTTTTGTGGTGGTAAAGAGCTGAAAATCAAGGCACTGCCTATCAATTGGGCAATGGCTGAAAAAAGTTATGGCATATGAGTGTGATAGAACACTATTGTGCTATAAGAAATGACGAAGGGGATGATTTCAGGGGGAAAAAACTGTGTATGAACTGATGCAAAGTGTATGTAGTAAACAGAGCCAGAAGAACAATCTACATACAATATCAATGTTATAATCAATTTTAAAAGACTTGGTAACACAACTGCCCACCACAGTTCCAAAAGACTCATTATGAAACATATAATTCACCTCCAGATGGAAAATTAATGGACTCAGAGTACAGAATGATGCATGTTTTTCCTTTTTTTGTTGCTTTAAAAAAAAAGACTAATGTAGACATTTGTTTTGCATGGTTATACATATTTGTAATGGGTTTTATTTTTCTTGCCTTCTCATTGATTGGAGGAGGGCAGAAGGGATGGGATAGAATTTAGGACTGAAAAATAAAAGACAGGGGCAGCTAGGTGGCAAAGTGAATAAAGAACCTGTCCTGGAGTCAGGAGCAGCTGAGTTCAAATATGACCTCAGACACTTAACACAAAACTAGCTGTGTGACCTTGGGCAAGTCACTTAACCCCGATTGCTCTACCTTCTCCCCTCCAAAAAGCAAAAAGAAAAATCTTTAAAAAAAAGACAAGAAATCTCGTTTTTGTGTGTGTGTGTTTTTTTAATTAAGTTTGTACCAAGTAATTCACACACTACTCTACTTAGGTCAGGCATCATTATAGGCTCTGGGGACACAAAAATCATGATGAAATTGTCCTTGCCATCAGAGTTCTAAAGAGCAAGGGACATATACCTTGAATGATTATGCAGTTTTTTAGGTATCATCTTTCCCATGAAGCCTTCCAATATTCCCCACCTGTTACCTCCTGATAACAGGGTGATCTTCTAAGTCTCTCAAATTTTAATGTATTATACTTGATATGGATGGTTCTCTTAATTTCACTGTTGAATAAAGACCTTAAAGCAATGACATCTTGTTTCATTTGTGTCCACCATCACCGGCACAATATCATTTACTGTACAAAGTCTATCTCTTGAGGCAAACTGATAACTAAAACTTTCATATAAAGCAGTGCTCCAAGTTTATCATTTTCTTCCAAAGAGGCAAGCAACAATTGTGTGAATTCCCATTCAGCTACATTTGATTAGTGCCAAATCCTTCAACCCTTCCTCCAATATCCCAGTGAACCTAGAGAAAAGGACTTCCCACCTTGCATTTTCTTTACCAAAGATTAATGGGCAGAAATCTTCTATTTATTCTTTTCTTTTTAAACAAAAAACATATAAAGCTTTCAGATTGAGACATAGTCCATGTAAATGCAATAAATCAATTCCCAGTGCTGTTTAGTGTTCTAAAGAGATTTTTTTTTAAATGGCTTAAAAAAATAACATAGGACAGTCTTTTCCAAAGACTGGAGATATTATTCTCTTTGGCAGGTGACAAACAGAACAGCAATGGCAGAATGAATCATTTTACTTTATAAAATAAAAATGCGACTTTAGGGAATAATAAAAGAAATCTAGAGTTTAGGACAGGGGAATAATGTTCCGTGCATATTAGACAGACTCACTAGAAATGGCTGAGATTTCCTGTGGTCTCTTCCCTAGTTTAATCCATGACCATACTTGCCTACTTACTGTTTGGTTTATAGTTTAAATCTGAGAGCTACTCAAAAAAATCAAGGATATTGCTATAGTTTTGGTCCTTCTTTATTCTTTTGATGTACACTCAACTTGGCTCAGAAATTCAAAATTCAAAACCACATCATCTGATTGTTTTATTTCTCTATTCACATAATTCACAGGATTAAGGACTAAACATGTAGAAAATTTGGAAATTAAACCTGCTTGATGTGTTTTTAAAGTTTATGACTATGAAATGTAATGCAAAAAAATCCTGAATTCCTAAAATGTGTAGGAGATGCAATGAAATTTAAAAACTGCAAAAATGGAGGAGGAAAAACTTAGAAGAATTATGTAGAGTTTACCCTTTTAACAAAGCATCATAAATTCCCTATGGATGAATGTTGTGATTAGAAAATGCAAATTTCCTTGTACTGAAGTTTCAAATGCCCCAATAACAAACCTCAGTGTCTATAATTAATGGTTTGTTGCATCTTGAAACCATGAAATTTGAACCTAGGGTTTCTTGACTCCAAGGTCACAGCTCTGTCTAATATGCCAAGCTGTTTTTGTATATTATTACTAATGTAATGATTTATTATTATTATAGAACCACAATAAAATGTACATTTTGAGATTTGTTTTACCATGGTTCTTAGACCTGTGATCTCATTGCAGAGGGAAATAATAGTGAGGAAACTCCTCTTACCAACGGGACAGATTCCTACCTGCTCTTCAACTACATTCTCAGAGATTTGCCTAGAAGATTAAGTTGTTAAATGATGTGCTCAGGATCAAATAATCAATGAGTATCAGAGATAGGACTTGAACCCAATTCCTCCTAATAAATAGGTTTAAATGTGTATTGACTATATGTAATTTAAACATCCATAATATACTGCACATTCTTATGTATTAAACTATTATACTTTATACTCATATATTATTTTATTAAAGAATTTGTATTCTTTTAAATAAAACTATATTAGGCCATCTAAATGTATTTAGTATTTGTAAAAAATTAAAAGATCTCAAAGTGGATCAATATAAACTATTTCTTTTTTTAACTTTTCAACATTCACTTTTGTTAGATTTTGAGTTCTAAATTCTCACCCTGCCCTCCCCAAGATGCCATGTAATCTGATATAGACTATACATGTACAATTACATTAAACATATTTCCACACAGCCGTGTTGTAAAGAAAAATCAGAACCAAAGCAGAAAACCACAAGAAAGAAAAAAAAAGAGAGAAAAGGAAAATAGTATGCTTCCATCTGCATTCAGACTCCATAGTTCTTTCTCAGGATGTGGATAGCATTTTCCATCATGAATCTTTTGGAATTGTCTTTGATCATTGCATTGCTGAGAAAAAACTAAGTTTATCAGAATTGGTCATCCCACAACATTGCTGGTACTGTCCACAATGTTCCTCTGGGTCTGCTCACTTCATTCAGGATCAGTTTATGTAGGTCTTTCCAGTTTTTTTTTTTTCTGAAATCCACCTGCTCATCATTTCTGATGGAACAACAATATTCCATTACATTCTATACCACAACTTATTCAGTCATTCCCCAATCGATGGTCATTCTCTCAATTTCCAATTGTTGGCCACCGCAAAAAGGGCTGCTATAAATATTTTTTGTACATGTGGGTCCATTTCCATTTTTTAAGATCTCTCTGGGATATAGATCTAGAAATGGTATTGCTGGATGAAAAAATCCTTCAGAGTTGTCTTGGATTGTTGTATTGTTGAGAATAACTAAGTTATTCACAGCTAATCCTCTTACATTTCACTTGGCATCAGACCATGCAGTCTTTTCAGGTTTCTCTGAGAGCATCCTGCTCATCATTTCTTTTAATACTATAGTATTTCATCATAATCACATACCACAACTTGTTCAGCCATTCCCCAGCTGACAGTCTTCCCCTCAATTTCTAATTCTTTACCCCCAAAAAAGATCTGCTATAAGTATTTTTGTACATATAGGCCCTTTTCCTTTTTGTTTTTTTATACCATTTGAAATATAGGCCTAGTAGTGGTATCGCTAGGGTATGCATGATTTTATAGCCCTTTGGACAGAGTTCTAAATTGCTCTACAGAATGGTTGAATCATTCTCCACCAACAATATATTAAAGCCTCATTTTCCCTATATTCCCTCCAATATTTGTATTTACCTTTTCTGTACTATTAGCCAATTTAATAGGCATGAGGCACCATCTTAGAATTGTTTCAATTTGCATTTCTCTGATCAATAGTGAGAATATTTTTTTCATATGGCTATATATAGCTTTGATTACTTAATCTGAAAATTAATTGTATCTTTTGGTTATTTATCAATGGGGGAATGGCTCTTATTTTTAAAATTTGACTCAATTCTCTTTATGCTTGAGAAATGAGTCCTTTTTCAGAGAAACTTGCTTCAAAATCTTTTTCACAGTTACCATTGCTAAATGTATTTCTGTCCATCCTATTCCCCCCTCCCCATTTATTCTGTCTTCTCTCCTTTCACCCAGTCCTTCCTTGAAAGTGTTTGACTTCTGATTGCCCTTTTCCCCATTGTGCCCTCCCTTCTCTCACCCCACCTTCTCTCATCTCCTTCACCTCCTACTTTCTCACAGGGAAAGATAGATTTCTATACCCAATTTAGTGTATATGTTACTCCCTCTTTGAACCAATTTTGACGAGAGTAAGGCTCACTCACTCATCCCTACTCTGACCCATTCTTTACCTCCAATATAAAAGCTTTTCCTTGTTTTTTTTTATGTGAGATAATTTACCCCATTCTACATCTCCCATTCTCTTGATCCCAGTATATTCCTCTCTCACCCATTAATTTTATTTTTTTCATATCATCCCTTCATATTCAACTCACACCTATGTCCTCCGTCTATATATACTCCTTCTAACTACCCTAATAATGAAAGGTCTTATGAGTTACAAAAATAATCTTCCCGTGTAGAATGTAAACAGTTTAAAATTATTAAGTCTCTTGAGATTTCCCTTTCCTGTTTATCTTTTTATGCTTCTCTTGAGTCTTATATTTGAAAGTCAATTTTTTTTTTATTCAACTCTGGTCTTCTCATCAAGAATATCTGAAAGTCCTCTATCTCATTGAATATTCAATTTTTTTCCCCTGAAGGATTGTATTAATTTTTCTGGGTAGGTAATTCTTTGCTGTAATTCTCTGGAATATGATAATCCAAGCCCTCCAATCCTGTAATGTAGAAGTTGTTAAATCTTGTGTTATCCTAACTGTGGCTCCACCATACTTTAATTTTTTTCTTTCTGGCTGCTTGCTGTATTTTCTCCTTGACCTGGGAACTTTGGAATTTGACTATCATATTCCTGGAAATTTTCATTTTGGGATTTCTTTCAGGAGGTGATTGATGAGTTTTTCAATTTATATTTTATCCTATGGTTCTAGAATATCAGGGCATTTTCCTTGATAACTTATTGAAAGATGATATATAGGCTCTTTTTTGAACATGGCACTCATGTAGTCCAATAATTTTTAAATTACGTTTCCTGGATCTATCTTCTAATTTTTTTTTATTCTCTTGGTTTTGTTTTATAGCATATTTATTTCTCATAAAATAATTAGCTACTATTTACTCCATTTTAATTTTTAAGGAATTATTTTCTTTAGTGAGCTTTTGGACCTCCTTTTCCATTTGGTCAATTCTACTTTTTAAGGCATTTTTCTCCTCATTGGCTTTTTGGACATCTTTTACCATTTGGCCTAGTCTATTTTCCAAAGTGTTATATTCTTCAGTATTTTTTTGTCTGTTTCTCTTTTACCAAGCTGTTGACTTATTTTTCATGATATTCATACATCACTCTCATTTCTCTTTCTAATTTTCCCTCAACCTCTCTTATTTGACTTTCAAAATACTTTTTGAGCTCTTCCAAGGCCTTTGACCAATTCCTATTTTTCTTTTTAAAATTTTTAAAATTTTGTGTTTATTTTTGGTTTACATCATTCATTTCCACAAAATTTTGAGTTACAAATTTTCTCCCTGTCTCTCCCCCAACCACCACCCCAAAACAGCGATCCCAATGTATACCTCCTCCCCCAAACTTCTCTCTCGTATATCCTTCCCCATCCCCCTCCAACTTTCCAGTAGGGCAAGTTGGATCTTTATGCCCCAGTGCCTGTATATCTAATTTCCAAGTTGCAGGTAAAAAATAATTATATATATGTGTGTGTGTGTGTGTGTGTGTATGTGTGTGTGTGTTTGTATTTTACACATTTAATTTTAAAACTTTGAATTTCAGAGTCTTTCCCTTCCTCCCTCTTCACCCACCCATACTGGGAAGATAAGCAATTCAATATAGGTTGTACATGTGTAGCTATGCAAAACATTTCCATAGTGGGATATATTGTGAAAGACTGACTATATTTCCCTCCATCCTATCCTAACCCCCACTTGTTCTATTCTCTACTTTTACCCTGTTCCTTTTCGAAAGTGTGTGCTTCCAACTTCCCTCCCCCAACCTTCCCTCCCCACCATCATCTCCCCTCTCATCCCCTTCCCCCCTAATCTCTTATAGGGTGAGATACCCTATTTGGTATTTATGACATACCTTCCCTATGCCAAATCAATGAGCGTAAAGTTGACCCATTCCGTTTTGCCTTCCTGTTCTTCCCCTCCATTATAACAGTTTTCCCTTGCCTCTTCTATATGAGATAACTTACCCCATTCTGCCTCTCCCCATCTCCTCTCATTATATTCCTCTCTCACCTCTCAATTACATCTTTTAATTATCATCCTTTCCTATTCCATTGGTCCTGTGCCCTCTATGTATACCTGTGCACATATATACACACACTCATATATGTATTCATATACCCTCCTATATATATATGTGTGTGTGTGTATATATATATTTATGTATGTGTGTATGTGTGCATATATATGTATACACACATTTATATTCTCTTCAACTATTCTCATACTAAGAAAAGTTTCCTGAGTTGCAATTATCCTTTTTCCATGTAGGAATGTAAATAGTTCAACTTTGATAAGTTCTTTATGATTTCTTTTCCCTGTTTACCTTCTCATGTTTCTCTTCATTCTTGTATCTGAATGTCAAATTTTCTGTTCAGCTCTGTTTTTTTTCATCAAGAATGCTTGAAAGTCCTCTATTCCATTGAATAACCATACTTTCCCCTGAAACATGATACTCAGTTTTACTGGGTAGGTGATTCTTGGTTTTAATCCCAGCTCCTTAGACCCCTGGAATATCATATTCCAAACCCTTTGATCCCTCAGTGTAGAAACTGCCAGATTCTATGTTATCATGATTGTGTTTCCACAATATTCAAACTGTTTCTTCCTGGCTGCTTGTAATATTTTTTCCTTGATCTGGGAACTCTGGAACCTGGCTATAATATCCCTAGGAATTTTTGGGATCTCTTTCAAAAGATGATCGGTGGATTCTTTCATCTTCTATTTTGCCCTCTGGTTCTAAAACATAAGGGCAATTATCCTTGAGAATTTCTTGAAGGATGATTTCTAGGTTCTTTTTTTTGATCATGGCTTTCAGGTAGTCCAATAATTTTTAAATGATCTCTCCTGGATCTATTTTCCAGGTCAGTGGTTTTTCCAATGAGATATTTCACATTGCCTTCTATTTTTTCATTTGTTTGGATCTTTAATAGTATCTTGATTTCTCATAAAGTCACTAGCTTCCATTTCCTCCAATCTAATTCTGAAGGAGCTATTCTCTTCAGTGAGCTTTTGAGATTCTTTTTCCATCTGGCAAATTTGGCTTTTTAAGGCATTCTTCTCATTGGCTTTTTGAGCCTCTTTTGCCATTTGAGTCAATCTATTTTTAAGGTGTTATTTTCTTCAGGCAGGTTGTTGACTCTCTTTTCATGGTTTTCTTGCATCATTCTCATTTCACTTCTCAATTTTCCTCCACTTTTCTTATTTGGTTTTCAAAATCCTTCTTAAGCTCCTCTATGGCCTGTAACCAGTTCATATTTTTCTTGGAGGCTTTTGGTGCAGAAGTTCTGACTTCATTGTCTTCCTCCTGTTCCATGCTTTGATCCCTTTTTTCCCCAAAATAAGAGTCTCAAATCAGATTGCTGAGTTTGCTTTGCTTGCTCATGTTGCCACTTGATTACTTGACTTTTGAGCTTTTTGCCACAGTGGAACTTTGCTTCCAAAGAGGGGAGATTTGTCCCAAATCACTGGAGTTTTTGCAGCTGCCAGAGCTATTAGTTGGCTTCCCTCTCTGAAGCCTCCATACGCTTTTGCTCAATGGTCACACACCCCACAACCTCCACCCTAGACAGCAATCTGGATCCAAGCAGGTTAAAGCAAGAGCTATTACCCCTCAGACTGATGTCTTTGTCCCCCTACAATCTGCATGCCAGAAACTTTGAAGCAGCCACACAGAAGCAGCTGCATAGCCACAGCCCCTCAGCCACTTCTCCCTCTGGGAGCAGAGGCCAGACCATGCTCCCAGACTCCTTATTCCCAAAGTCCACTGACCTCTCTCTTTGTCTTTGGCATTTATGGGTTGATAATTCTGGCAACTGCCACAGCTGCTGGTGATCCACTCTCCCTACATCCCAGCTGGTTAGGCTGCCCTGAGGCTAAAACCTTGGGCTCACTCAGGGCTGTCCCTTTCCTGCCAGTCTGCCTGGCTGTCTTCAGTGTGAGGTTAGTTTCTCTTTTTCGCTTCGTGGGTTCTGTAGCTCTAAAATCAGTTTAGAGTCATTTTTTTACATGTTTTGGAGGAAGTGGAAAGCGGGAGCCTCATGGATGTCTTATTTCTCCTCCACCATCTTGGCTCCACACAATTCCTATTTTTCTTGGAGGCTTTGCATGTAGGAGCTTTGACTTTGTTTTCTTCCTCCAAAGATCTTCCTTGTCACCATAGTAACTTTCAACAGTCAGAGTTTTTCCCCTTTACTTGCTCATTTTCCCAGCCTATCAATTGGCTTTTAACTATTTGTTAAAGTAGGACTCTGTTCCCAGATGGAGGGCACACTGTACCAAGCTTCAGGTGTTTTGTGCAGCTTTTAGTTCTTCCAAGGTGGTATGATCTAAAGAGAGACGTTTACTACTCTTCTGGTCTGTGAGTAAACACAAACACTCTTTTTGGCTCTGGAACTGTGAGAAGTGTCCCTGATCTACTGAGGCTGCAATTTCTACTGTGCTAGTGCTACTCTTTCTTACCCTGGAACTTCCATCCAGGACTGCAAGCAGGATTCTTTAACAGGCAAAGTGATGGAGCCCCTCCTCAGTGCTAGCAAAGAGAACCCTGTAATTTCTTTCAGATCAGTTGTTCAACCCCCTTACTCTCAGTGGTCTGAGAGCTCTGGAAGCAGGTGCTGCTGCTGCTACTACTGATTCAGTCACTTCCAAGGCCTTCTCCTGGCTTTCTGGGGCAGGGGCTATGCTAGCTCAGTCTTTGGTGGACTGTACTCCACTCTCACCCTGGTGGGACTGACCTTTCCTGCAGACTTTTCAAGTTGTCTTGGGCTGGAAATTTGTTTCAGTCCATCTTTTTGTGTTTTCAGTGACTCTAGAATTTCTTTACAGTCATTTAAAAAGCTATTTGGAGGGTTTTGGGGGAGAGCTCATTTGAGTACCTGTCTTTCCTCCTCTATCTTGACTCTGCCTCTTTAAATACTATTTCTTAAGAGGACATTTTCCCCACAGGGCTAGTACAATTTATAATAATCAAGATAATGAGGGAGTTTTAGATAGAATAAAACATTACTATCATGCATATCTGGAAAGGGGAAGTTTTTATTTATTGGAAAATTATCAGGTGGTTTTAGAATTATTAAGTGGACACCAGCAAAAATGGCAGATTAGGAGGAAGCAATACCACTCAGTTCTTCTCATAACTACTCCAACAAAGATCTAAGAGTGTGAGATTGAATGGTGAAGGAGAAATGTTGACAGAAAGCACAGTGGGTTGTCCTTCCAGCCCAAGATTAAGGGGCCAGGGCAGGAACTGTGGATTAAGGATCAGAGACTCAGTCCAAAGCCCTAAACAAAGCTCTGGTGTGATTCCTCCAACCCCATAACAGGATACTGGACTGTACTTCCAGGTTCAAAATAATGGGTGGCCAGCAGTGAATGCATTACCTTGACCCTAAATTGGAATCACTGACTTAGTATCCAAACCCAGAATAAGCAGACAACTCTATTACTCTATACCTATGGAACCTACTAGCTAGTTGATAGGGGCTAGGACTAACCTACCGGAACTTCACACAGGGACATGTCAACAGCTGTGTGCCTAGACCCAAAATGGGGTCCAGAGCCTGGAAGGCCTATGAGGGTGGCAACCTGACCATGCCCTATGTGAGACCAAACAGGGTCCACTGAAAGTTGATAGCTGCCTGGTCTGTCGCCTCTATGACACTTGAAGAACACAGAACTTAATATCTGGAGAGGGTAGTGATAGGACCACAAATAAGAAAGGTCAGAATTACAGAAGGACACAGTAGGCCTTCTAGAAATACTCAGAGCCTAGCCCAAAAACTATATAGGATTGGAAAAATGACTAACAAAATGAATATAAAATGTTAGTATGATTATAGGGATCTCCAAGATACAAACTTAAAAGTAGAAAATATCAAAATATTTGCAACAAAGGGATGAAGGAAGGGGGGAAAAAGCAACTTTGTCATATAGTCAATTCAAAATCCTAGAAGAAATTAGGAAAAGTGTTTAAGAGTTAGAATGACATTATGAATGAAATTAGAGGTCTAAAGAAAAGAAATGAAAAATAAATGAGAAATTTGGAAGAAAGATTTGGAAAGAGAATTAATAACTTAGCATGGGACAAAACTTTACCCATGTAACAGATACCTTAAAAATTAGAATAGACCAAACAGAAGTTAATAACTCCATGAAGCAACCAGAAATATTAAAACACAGTTAACTGAATTTACAAAACTGATTTAAAAGGTAGAAGAAAATATAAGCTATCATATATATCAAAGACACCTGATCTGAGAAACTGATCAAGGAGAGTTCATTTAAGAAACATTTAACTACATAAAAGCTATATCAAAATGGGTGGGTTACTGGATATTATATTTTAATAAATCATGAAAGAGAATTGCTTATACATTTTGGGACAAGAGAGCAAAGTGAAAATATACAGAATATACTAATCAACTCCTGAAAGGAATTTCAAAATGAAAATACTCAGGGGAAAAAAAAACCCAAAAACCAAACCATAGTCAAAATCCAGAGTTTCAAAGTCAAGGAGAAAATATTGTAAGAAGACAGAAAGAGTACATGTATCAAAGAACCTTAATTATATTATTTTCACACAAGATTTAGCAGCTACCACTATAAAGAAGAGAAGAGTATGGGAAATGAAACAATAGTCAAAAAGCAAAAAAAACAAAACAAAACAACAACAACACAAAACAAACAAACAACTACCTTACTGTAATCCTAAAAGAGAAAAATGGAGTTTTAATGAAAACTTCCATTAGTCTTCTTGAAAATGCCAGAGCTGATTAAACACTTTAAAATATAAATACAGATTTTAAGAGAACCCTAAAGGAAAATGAGCAATTGGAAAATACCTTTTTTATAATAGTAAAGTGGGAGTGGGAAATACAAATATGCCTTCAGAATTCTAATTTTATCAGGAGTCATAAAGGGAGTCAAACAAGTCAAAGGGCCTGGGAGTGCTTTTTTATGTTTTGATGATATGAAAAGAAGAGAAGGAAGGGAAGGAGATGATGGAAAAGATACACAAAGGAATAGGGGGATAAAAATGGGGAGATTTATCTAATATAATCTGGGTACACAAATAGAAGTCACATATGCACACAAACCACAGATAGAGAGAAATCAGGTACAATGAAACACTAAACTTAACATTCCCATTAAGTGTATTCCTGTACATAATTTTTTATTCTTATAAAACCAATACAATGGTATAACTTTCTTTTTATACATTGTTTCCCTACATATAAATATTAAAACCTTGATATTTTGCTGAGGTGGGAAGAAAGAGGGAATAACTGAAGGTTTTGAAGATTGCAAAACCCTTGATTGGGCATTGTTATACAGACTCTAAGGTATTACATAATTATTCCCAAATAAAGTTGCTGCATTGTTTTAGAACTCTTTCTTAATTGAAAATGGACTTACTTATTTTAAAAGGCAATTGCAAATGGAATGTTGTAATATAAGTGGAAATTCTAGGGCCTAAGACATATTTGTCTTAGAAATGGACAGTCTTTGTACAAGGAGCTCTGCCTTAGGGTGAGCATGTCAAGGCTGTGATGATGCTGATGTTGATGTTTCCATTATTAATAGCAAGAAAACCCAAAGATTATTTATATACTGGTTCAAAAAATGATTTCTATACATGATCTTATTTGATTCTAAGAACAATCTTGAGAAGGAATATCTATGTAAGCTTGGGGAAATAAATTAATTTTCTGGGTCTCAATTTCTTGCCCTGTAAAATGAGGACATTGGACCAGATGGTCTTGAGGTTTCTTCCCACCTCTAAATCTATGATCCTAGATAGATTATGAAAATTGTAATGTCGCCATTTGTCAAATAACAAAAGTGAGACTCAAAGTGGGTAACTGATTTTCTCAAGGTTATACTGTTTATAAGTGGCAGAGGTGGGATTCAAATGCAGGTCTTCTGAATTCAAGCCCAGGGCTTTTTTCACTAGAATGAATTTTCTAATGATAGACTGTGACTGTCACTACACCCACAACTACTCTAAACTTTTCTTTTGGGTTCTCCAGATCTGATCACCTAACCAGGATTTCAAAATTGTCTTTAACAATGACAAATTCCATTTCTACACAAGTGAGCAACTCACATTTCTATGCACAAACAGATCTTTGATGCAACGTCCACATTCATTAAGCAATACTTTGTATATGCTAGTCACGTAATTGGTGTTTGCTGCCCTGAATTAAATGTATGCTCTTCTAATACCTTGGAGTTTAGAAGACAATTGAAAGACTGAAGCAGCTGGAGTTATAATCAGGAACAGAACATTCACTTACTAAAGGTCACTAATTTCCTTTCATAAAGGGGGAGAGTGTCTGACTGATTCTAGCGAGGGAAAAATATGTTTGTTTTTCCATTCTGACATGAACCATTTGTCTTTAACTACAGCAGTGGTCTCTGGGCTGGCCAATGACCAGGGCTTGTTCTTTGTGATATGAAAATAAAATAATTTTACAAGACGTGGGTGTGGTTAATATACTTTGTAACTCAATTGACACCCATGGCCCTGGCAATCCACCATCTGTGCTTTCTTTTCTTTTCAAAGGAAGAGATTGTTGGGCCTCTCTGATTTTATTACTGAACTGTTTCAATGGCTAAAATGAGAATGTATTTTTTTCTTCTAGACAGCATTCATTTTTCTAAATATTCTCTCTGAAATTGCTATATCTGAAAGAGTAAATATTCCTCATCTAGAACTAATATAGAGTGCTTGGGCAATGCCTTTGATTTCTAAAGCATTTAGAAAAAAAGTAAATAATTATTAAGTTCCTTTTCCCCTCATGTAAAGAAATGAAGGTGAGCTATACCAAAACATTGGGTCTCTAGCCACAAGCTCCTCAAAACAAGAAGATAATCCTACATTCCCCTATGGAAAAGTGGACCATGTGAGAAATTTTAATTCCAATGCCACTGTATTTGTTTCATAGTCTCCAGGAGTCAGGGGTCATTGTTCCCGATTTAGGCAAGGGAAATGTAGAGGAAATGTGTGAGTTCACACTCTCAGATTCACAGAGATGAGAAATTCAAGTGTAGCCTATTCTTGTCTCTTCCCCCAGAGGAAGACTTCTCCTTCCAGCACTGAAGTACACTGACCAAGCCCCCTCTGCTGTATTTCCCAGAGTGACTATGAAAGGGGAAGGCAGAAATCTTTAAGTTAGACAAGAAAGACAGTCTGATTGATTTCTAATTATACCATAGATCAACAAAATTCCACAGAATAGCTGCTGATGCTAAATATAAAACAGCCACATTAATAGTTAATGTTTCTGTTTTCAAACAGTGATTCAAATGGACTCTCAGTTTCAGCAGTGTTAAAAAATGGAAATAAGATTACATAAAAATATTTTTGGCAGGGGAGGGAATAGGCCATGAAGCAATAATAGTCCCAGGTTGCCATCAGCACTGCTGATCAGCTGGCTTGAAGAAAATGATATATACCTTTGAGTCAGTACTTACTACATAGCAAGGGGACTTCAGAACCAAAGAAATTATAGCCAAATTGGGGTCCAGGATGATGAAGGGCTTTGAGTTCAGTCCATGGGAACACTGGTTAAAGGATCTGGGTGTACTAAACTTTTATAAGGAAAGATTAAGGTAGGAAATTATGCCTGTCTCCAAGTACTTGTATGTGGAAGAGGATTTAGATTTAAGGACTCATCAGTGAAGAATTAGGACCAAAGATTTGGATGAATTGATGAAAGAATGAAAAACATTTTTAAGCATTCATTATGTGCCAAGCATTATTCTAAATGCTGGGGATACAAATATCAAAGCAAAAATAGTCCCTGCCCTTAAGAGACTTACATTCTAATGAATAAAACCAAACACATGCCTGGGAATAATGGCCAAGGAAGTTCACTTTAGTGCAAAAATTTACAGGGATGGTGTGTAGGGGCTTTTGGGTAGATGAGCGGTATCAGTAGATTGAAACATCCCACTCAGGAACAACACCCAAGTTCATTTATTCATGGTTGATAATTTCCAAAGGCCTGAGATAGTAGATCCTGGAGGGACCCAATTGGTAAAGCAGAGTCCCTAGGTGGAAATTCCTCTAAGGCATGGTGGTCTCTACAATGGATTTTGAAGATGACTGGTAAGAAGGGCACAGAACTGGTGGCTGGATTAAAGTGTTTAAGAATAAAATTTAATTCTGATATAAGAAAAAACTAATAATTAGAACTAGACTGCTGTCAAGATGGGAGTTTTCCCCTCATTGGAGGACTTCAAGCAAATTTGTCAATTATACTGTACTAGGCATTCTTTGGGGGGCTATGATTTGGCTAAGATGCTATTAAGGTCCCTTCTAACATCAAAATTCTAATGTTTTCTGATTAGAAACTTAGGTGCTCATTCATTTCTGGTAACTCTTCCTCACTGCCATTGAAGCATATCTAATTAAACTTTATTCTTTTATTTTTTCTGCATGGGTGTGGGGGCTTATATCCCCTAAACACCTGCAGAGAACATCTTTTATTGAAAAGGGTGATGGGTGATTAAAAGCCAATGTCTCATGGTAGGGGTACTTTGCTGAACTAGCTCCTATTTCCGGCTCACCTCAATTAAAAAAGTTAATTCCTTTGCAATATACCTAGAAGGCAGTAATCCCCTCTAGTTTAAAGGATGATGTAAATAAAAATTGATGGCCCAACTTCCTGTGTCAAGAAAAAGGTCACAAAGACCATTGGTGTGAGAGCCAACTTTGACTAATTATTCCGTCTTTGATCGTCGATAGAAAATATTAAAATGAAAAATAAAAGAACTTGACACAATGAGGTCTTCCTAAATTTGACCTACCTCTATTTCCTCCCCTCACTTTTGAAACCTCATCCTGGGAAAACCCACTGGTCAATTTAAGCAATTGGAATTTGAGTCGTGAGCTTCTTTTGCAGTCCAGGAGAGATTTGTACACTCTGCATGCTTGAGTTGCTCAGAAAAGCATCTCAAAATTTAAACATTGTTTCTCAAATGTCAGATGAATTGGGCCTAAGAACCTCTTTAGGAAAAAAAAACTGGAAAAATTGTTTCCAAAAAAGCCCTTTGCTTTTTAGCTAATCTCTTACTCAAGGCTAGTAGAAAATCCTTCCTTCCTTCACTCCACCTATTTCTTGACCCCTAATAATATGAACTTCTGGAAAGAAAAGATCCATTTTGTTTAAATTTTAAGTATCTGTCCAAGAACAGTCTTCCAAACACATATAACAAGTTTTAATTGAATAAAAAATAATTTGATCATTTTTAATTTATAGGTTAACAAGTAAACATTTTGAGATTCACACACACACATATACATACACACACATTCTTTCTTTTCTTTAGAAAAGCTGAGTGTAATTTTTTTAAGACCAAACTATCTTGAAGTAGGTTAGGAAGTGGAACATTCATAAATTCATTCATTCACAAAATAGAAGATGCCTTTTCTCTGTACAAAGTATCGTGCTTCCTTTGCCTTTCTCCATTCTTTTTCTTGCTCTTTTTTTTAAACATTTTAAAAAATTTTATTTACTTTAAGTTTACAACATTCAGTTCCACAAGTTTTTGAGTTCCAAATTTTCTCCCCCTCCCTCTCCTCCTCCCCACCCAATGGTGGCATGCAATCCAATAATAGGCTCTACATATACCTTCACACCAAACATTTTTCAAGTTGTAAAGAATTACAACCAATGGAATGAACAGTGAGAAAGAAGAAACAAAACAAAAAAGAGAGCAAGTAGTTTACTTCAATCTGCAGTCAGACTTCATAATTCTTTCTCTGAATGTGGATAGCCTTTTCCATTGAGTCTTTTGGAGTTGTCTTATATCCTGGCATTGCTGAGAAGAACCCAGTCTATTAAAGTTAGTCATCACAGGTACAATGTGTCTGTAATTGTGTACAATATTCTCCTGGCTCTGCTCCCCTCACTCAGCATCAATTTATATGTCTCTCTAGATTATTATGAAGTCTGTCTGCTCCTCATTTCTTATAGCACAATAGTATTCTATGAAATTCATATTCCACAACTTGTTTAGCCATGGCCTAATTAATGGGTATCCCTTTGATTTACAATTCTTTACCACCATAAAAAGAGCTGCTATAAATACTTTTGTACATATGGGTCCTCCTCTCACTTGCATGATCTCCTTGGGATACATTCCTAGAAGTGGTATTGATGGGTCAAAGGGTATGCATATTTTTATAGTCTTTTGGGCATAGTTCCAAATTGTTCTCCAGAATGGTGGGATCCATTCACAACTCTACCAACAATGCATTAGTGTTCCAATTTTCTCACATCTTCTCCAGCATTTGTCATTTCCCTATTTTGTCGTGTTACTCAATTTGACAGGTGAGATGTGGTACCTCAGAGTTACTTTGATGGGCATTTCTCTAATCAATAGTGATTTAGAACATTTTTTTCATATTATTATAGATATCTTTAATTTCTTCTTCTAGAAACTGCCTGTTCATATCCTTTGACCATTTATCAATTGGGGAATGACTTGTATTCTTATAGATTTGACTCAGTTCTCTGTATATTTTAGAAGTGAGGTCTTTATCAGAGACACTGGTCATAAAAATTCATTCCCAATTTTCTGCTTCCCTTCTAAACTTGGTTACATTGGCTTTATTTGTACAAAGACTTTTCAATGTAATGTAATCAAAATTATCCATTTGCAACAACAATGCAATATTCACAATGCCTAGGGTGACTATAAATATGCTGTCATAGTTATTAATCACAAAATGTAACAGGCTTTCTACATGGGGGACATAGCCAGAATTGCATTTATATATTTATTTATTCAAATACAGGAAAGCTGAGTCCCAAAACCAGAAAGTCAAAGCCATCATAGTAGCCATGGAGTTGACACATATAGTTCATGCAATAAACACCCACATTCTCAAACCTTCAAAACAAAACAGGCTCCCTCAGACAAAGATCCTCCTCTCCTCACTCACGGTAACTGCTCAGCCTCCATGAAGCTTGTTCCTAGAAGCTCTGGCTCCCCACAGTTCCCGTCCCTGGCAGTCCTCAACAGAAGTCCTCAGTAGAAGTTCTAGCTGGCTCTCAGAAGAAGTTTGTGCTGCCCCCACCACTGCTTCCAGTCACCACACTGGCTCCAGCCTGGCCCCTACTCGGCTCTGGCTCCTTTCTGCCCCAACCCTTCCTGCTACATCAGCAAGTTCAAGGGGCATGGAAGATCCTCAAATCCCATTACCATTATGCCATTTTTCACATCATAATGCTCTCTATCTCTTGTTTGGTCATAATTTCCCTTCTCCATAAATCTGACAGGTAAACTATCATTTGCTCTCCCAGATTGCTTACAGTATCAACTTTTATATCTAAATCATGAACACATTTTGACTTTATTTTGGTATACAGTATAAGATATTGGTCTATGTACAGTTTCTGCCATGCTATTTTCCAGTTTTCCCAGCAGTTTTTGTTAAATAGTGAGCTCTCATTCCAGAGGCTGGAGTCTTTGAGTTTTTCAAACAGTAGATTACTATAGTCATTGACTACTGTGTCTTGTGTACTTAACCTATTCCACTGACCCACCACTCTATTTCTCAGCCAGTAACAAGAAGTTTTGATGACTGTTGCTTTATAATACAGTTTAATATCTGGTATGGCTTTCCTTTCTCCATTTTTTAAATGCTTTTTGGAGGGGGAAAGGCAGAGCAATTGGGGTTAAGTGACTTGCCCAAGATCACGTGGCTAGTAAGTGTTAAGCATGTGAGGTTAGATTTGAACTCAGGTCCTCCTGAATCCAGGGCCAGTGCTCTATTCACTGTGCCACTTAACTGTTCTGCCTTTCTCCATACTTATCACACATTTCATGTTGCTACTGACTTTTGAAACACTTTGAGTCAGCTAAAGCAACATAGTGATGGACTTGGAATCAGGAAGACATGATATTGAATTATATCTACTACTTATTAACTGAGTGACCTTGGGCAACTCACACTCTCTCACACACACCTCACAGGATCTTGGGGATCAAATGAAACAATACTTGTCAAACATTTACTGTGAGGATAAAATTAACAATGTTTATGAAACACTTTGCAACCTTAAGGAGCTAGGTAAGTGTCAGCAATATTAGGAGAAGGATACTAGAAAGCTCCTTATGAAAATTCTGGTAACTTCTTTCTTAAGTATAATCTTTAGATCCCCAAGTATTTTATTCCTACTATTTTTAGAAATTGTTCTGAGTCATAAGTTTGTGGGGATTTTTTTACCTTGTTGATAGGTTAGCTGCCACATATATCCACCTAAATCTTCTTAGCTTGTAGGGTCCCTTGTTAATTGGCAAACTAGGTAGGACTTCAGAGTGCCCAGGATGCTTCTGGATTCCAACTGCTCATCATTCATTGAAATCCCTTTCAAAAGGTACAAGATTCCTATTGTTCCATTAAAGACAAGATTTGAAATGAAAAGCAATCAAGTGAAAGAATACACAAAAATAAAGGTAAGAATGACCCTAGAAGAATGTATACAAGAACATATTAACACTAAAGTTTAGATGATTAAAATCAGATTCTTGCTGAAAACCAGGTTTTGGTATGGAGAGGAAGAGAGACAGTATGTAAAGGTCTGCTTCTCCTGAAAATCCCTAGTTGCTCAGAAAGTTGAATTAGAGCTGAGACAGTTGTTAAAACTCAGTAACTGGGTAGTGCTAGAGGACTGGACCCCACACAAATGGTTTGCTGTTGTTTTTATTGTTTTTCCTTGTTTTTCGAAGAGGACCAATGCCAATGTGGGGCAATATCTTGAACTGCTCACGAATTAGATTTAAGTGAGTCAGAGTTGCACAAAATCATTGACCTTACTTTCTTTTCCAGAATCATTGAAGTCCATTGGCAAAACAAAAAAAAAGTCAAAATGACTGGCAATGTCCTGAGAAGCAGTGAATGACCTTGGCATCTTTAATGTCTGACCAAGTTCTAAAAGCTTCACAGGACCTGTTTCAGCTGCCTTCATGGTAGTTGAAACACATTGTTCTCATCCACTCATTCCTCTGGAGGATGTCCTTACATGCTTGAGGTAGACAGCCCCCTACTGTACTGACAGACTTGGACCCCTTGGTTACTCTCAACTTGGTTTAGCCCATCTGCCAATAGTTTGTCACAGCGTGGCTGCTAAGCTTCTTACAGCTTCTTGGAGCCCGAGTTTAGAGGTGAGTTCCAAATAGACACCAAAGGTGGATAAAAGCCCTGAAAAGTGTTTGGCAAGCCCTCACCCCAGAGGTCCAAGTGTTGTTTGAACACCCATACACCACCACAAATGTGTGGCCTTACAATGTATACTTACAACTAAACCTCCAACCTCAACTAATTGCATCTGCGGCATCTAATCAATACCTTGTTCCTCAAACCTTTGCTATATGAACCTCTCTGACTCCCATTAATCCCCTTTGCTTTGATTGGACTCCTGACTTCAAATAAGTATCTACATTGGTTATGACTACTAATTACTATTTCAATTTATGACTGGCAATACCAGCAATCCATTTCTAACATCAATCTTGTTCTATTCCTCCTATCCTTAGCTATCAATCCCTGTTTTAAAAAATGCTGATATCTTTTGTCTTTACATTGCTAAATTTTCTGCTCTATCAGTTCCCTGCAAGAGAGTCATTCCTTGCAAGAATACTTTTTAAGGAAAAAAAGGAAGAGAAAACAAAATTAGCATAATTGATCAATACATTAAAAAAAATCCAAAAATACATGTAATGTTCCATACCTCTCTACTTCTCTCCTCTGCAAAACAGGGGTGTGGAAAAGTGTCCTCTCATATTCTCTTATGTCTTCTTTTTGGCCATTCTTTCCATTACATTGTTTTAGTTACAGTGTATATTGTTTTCTTGGCTCTGCTTACTTTACTCTGCATCAGTTCAGTAAAGTCTTTCTACACTTCTCTGTATTCACCACACTTGTCATATCTTACAGCACAGGATTATGCAATTATATTCATGTACTACAACTTTTTTAGCCATTCCCCAATATATAAGTATCTATTTTGTTTCCTATTCTTTGCTATTGTTAAAAAAATGTCTCTTGTTGTTCACTCCATTGGTTATAATCCTTCTTTACAACATGACTAATGTTCAACATGAAGGTATTTGTAGAACCTATATTTGATTATATGTCATCATGGGTGGGGGGAGGAGAAGAAGGGGGAGAAAATTGAAACTCAAGGGATTGTAGAACTGAATGCTGTAAACCAAAACTAAATAAATAAATTTCAATTTTTAAAATGTGTTTCTATACATATGTAGGTGTATACAGGAATTTACTTTTTCTTTTGTCAATGGTTTTCTTGGGGGGAAAGAGAATAATAGGATATTTGTATCCAAGAGTATTTTAGTCACTTTATTTGCATAATTTCACATTGCTTTCTATTTTGGTTATACTAATTAAAAGCTCTACTAATAATCTAATAGTGTACTTAACTTCCCATAATCCCTGCAACATTAACTGTTTCCATCTTTTCTCGTATTTGCCAGTTTACTGGATGTGATATGAAACTTCAGGTTTTTAATTTTCATTTCTCTTACTATTAGTGATTTGGGACACTTTCATATGGTTACTAGTAGCTTGGAATTTTTCTTTGGTGGACTGTTTGATCATATCCCTTGATCACTTATCTATTAAAGAATTTTTGGTCAGATCTATATCTAATCCATATTGATGTAAAGTTAGTTGTATATATATCTAGGTAAGTTGTATCTTGAGCCCCTTTGTTTTTCAGAATATATTTTCCTTTTTTTCTGCAATTTCTAGTGAGTACAAAATAATCACATTATTTGAAATCCCTTTCCTTTGTATTTGGAGGAATATTGCCCCTAATGACTTATAGATTTTGTTTTTTATCATTGAAATTGTTAAACCTAACTACCATATATGTCTTGGAATCTGCATTCAATTCCAAGCATTGACACTTAAAGCAAACTCATAAAAAAAAGGTATTCTAGGTATTATTATCCCTGTTTTACAAAAGATGAAACTGATACTCAGCAGGATTAAGTGACTTGACCAATGATCCCACAACTAGTAAGAATTAAAGGTAAACTGGACAGCTAGGTGGTGCAGTAAATAGAGTTCAAGCCTGAGATGAGGAAGACTCATCTTCCTGAGTTCCAATTCCAGCCTCAGACACTTAATAGCTATATGACCCCAGGCAAGTTGCTTAACCCTTTTTGCCTCAGTTTCCTCATCTGTAAAATGATCAGGAAAATAAAATGGCAAACCACTGCAATATCTTTGTAAAAAAAAAAATAGAGGGGGCAGCTAGGTATCACAGTGAATAGAGCACCAGCCCTGGAGTCAGGAGAACCTGAGTTCAAATTGTGACCTCAGTCACTTAACACAAAAACTAGCCATGAGACCTTGGGCAAGTCACTTAACCCCAATTGCCCTACCTTCCCCCCTCCAAAAATCAAAAGGAAGGGAGGGAGGGAGGGAGGGAGGGAGGGAGGGAGGAAGGGAGGAGGGAAGGAAGGAAGGAAGGAAGGAAGGAAGGAAGGAAGGAAGG
>NW_027186349.1:10911260-10914183 GCF_028583685.1 Petaurus breviceps papuanus
GAAGGAAGGAAGGAAGGAAGGAAGGAAGGGAGAGAGAAAGAAAGAAAAAGAAAGGAAGGAAGAGAAAGAGAGAGAGAGAAAGAGAGAGAGAAAGAAAGGAAAAAAGGAAGAAAGAACTGGGGTCACTAAGACACTACTGAAATCACTGAAAACAAAAAGTATAACTTGAACACAAATCTTTCCAACCGCAAATTCTTTATCAATGATATCAACTTGCTTTTCAAACCCTTTTATAGTACCAATGAACCCATATAGTCTCAGTCTCTGATAGGTATAGACGCTGAGCAAAGTTGGTAAGAGGAAGGCTCTTAGACTTAAACTGGCAGAGACCTCACAATTAATTTGGTCTTACCTCATATTTCATAGTCAGAAAATTGAGGCCCAGAAAAATTAAGCATCTTTCCCAAAGTCACACAAAGTTGTAAATAAACCAGTCACGTTCCATATCCAGTCCACTTTCCATCATACTAAGCGGCTTCTCAGCACAAAAGGAACTGTGTTGAAAGTGAAGAAGCAACGCGAGAGGGATGACAAGGAAGGACAAGGGTAGAGAGGGCTGAGGACATTGGGAAAACTTGGCCAACTTTTGCCTGGGATTTGGCTTAATGTCTCAAGCTCTTCTACAAAGCTCAGAAGGTGCCAATTCTATTTTCACAGGGCCATTATAAACTCATGTAGATAGTTCAAATATTTAGATGACACATATAATGAGGGCAGAAGGGAATTTAGGGAAGATAGTTGGAAGCTCATCTTGGGATCACAAATCTCAAATGTGACGAGGCTCTGGGGCCTGTAATAGCTAAGCAAGATTAAGAATTATTGCTTCATCAGCCTGTTCAGATCATTGGACAGATCATTTATGGAAATTTAAATTATGCTATGACTATATCTGTGTGTTGGCCTAAGAAGGAAGGACAGCTCCTAAATTGCTTGGAAGATTAATTTTTCCTTTCTTAAAGTAATAAGTGCTAGCAAAAAATCGAGGAAATTCACAGTATCATTTTGATCTTATTGTCTAGCCAAGGTGTGATTCACTTTCATTTTTCCTTTCTGTTTATAAATCATACCTTTCTAAAAACTACTTAGTTCCCAGGTTAGCTGGAAAAGGACTTTCCAGACAGTTAACCATTCTCCAATAGAACATTTAAGCTAAATTGCAAATTGCCTAAATCATTGCCTTCATTTATTTTCAAGGCACTAAAATCTCTGTGCTTAACATATGGTATACTCAGCCATCAGTCATTTATACTATTCCTCAGGATCCCAGACTTTTTATGACTAAGTCTCACTAACTACTTAACAAATAGCTTAGAAATAGGAGAGGGGCTGATTCATAGTCAAAAATAGAACTGAACTTGCTAGTAGAAAGTATACTAGATTTTTTTTTTTTGCTTTTTGGAGGGCAATTGGGGTTAAGTGACTTGCCCAAAGTCATACGGTTAGTAATTGTGTCAAGTGTCTGAGGCCAGATATGAACTCAGGTCCTCCTGACTCCCAGGCCTCTATTCACTGAACCACCTAGCCGCCCCAATATACTAGATTTTAAAACAAAGAAACTGAGTTTGAATCTTACCTCTGCAACTTAGTTATTGGTCAGTCACATAACCCCTAGAGGCCTTCATGTCTTCATCTCTAAAATGAAGGGGTTGACCAGATAATTTCTAAGGTCCCTTCCAATTCAAAGTGAGTACTCCTATAATACTAAGATGTAGAGTGAAAATATTTCTTTATACTATTAACCTTAATTTCCACATCTCTGCATTTCCTATATTTCTGTATAGGATCTGGGTTCTAAGAATTTAAAAATATGTTGAAATAATTTAGACCTAGCTTTATTATCTTTGGTGGTATGTATTCACAATTATTTGTCTAGATCAACTTGTCTCTCCAAAGCTTCAGAATTTTTATGGGGACCACTGGTCTTTCTCTACATCCCTCCCATCTAACCCTATACTCTAGTATCACCGAGGACAGGAGAATGGATTCCTATATCCAATCCAGACATAGGGATTCTGTCAGGTCATATGTTCACCCAGGATATTGAAGCAAGAGACTGGAATTAAAATGTAGAATGCTATGGAAACTTCTGTAGAAGTTAAGAGTATCTGAGTCAGGCCAAATTGTTTGAGGTCTATTTGATCAACACCGACCCTACCTGGCCAGTTTAGGGATTTAAGGGGTCCTAACTGGTCTCTGTTCAGATTTCCACACTGTCAATGTCCTTTCATAAAGTCACTTTCTCTAAATGAACAAATATGTTTGTAAAACAAGGCGTAGACTCAAGTTCTCTTTCTCATTTCTTCTGTTGTCATCATCCAAAGACCCCTGGTCATAGATAATCTGAAAAATCATCCTGGGGGAGAAAAAAAAAGAGCTAATGAACTCAAGGTACAGCATTAGGGATACATTTTAGATATGGCCAATATGTAGATTTGTTTTGCTTGATTATGCTTATTTGTTAAAAGATTTGGAGGGGAGTTGGGGAAGGGGAGTTTAGTAATGGAATAGAGGGGTCAGCTACAGAGATGCCAAAAAAAGAAGAAAAGATTATTGAACCATTTTAAAAAAGAGAACTGAGGAAGTTTCAGAAAGGAAACCAGTTCAACTTTGAAATTAAAATGCTGATTTAAATTTTTATTTGAAGCAAACTGTATATGAAAAAAGGTTAGCATTCTCACATAATAATAATAACCTTCCTTTTCTGTATATACACACACACACTTATTTATTTATAGATAGAAATCTTTCTCCTCCTCCTTTTCTTTCTTTACCTTCTTCTTCTTCCAGATTTTGCACCCTTCACTTTTCTCATATTCTAGACTTAGCAAAAGTGGCCCTCCTGTTGTCCTGTCTAGTGGTACAGGCTGCCCAGATACGGAAGGAAGGAAGGAAGGAAGGAAGGAAGGAAGGAAGGAAGGAAGGA
>NW_027186349.1:10914193-10984552 GCF_028583685.1 Petaurus breviceps papuanus
GGAAGGAAGGAAGGAAGGAAGGAAGGAAGGAAGGAAGGAAGGAAGGAAGGAAGGAAGGAAGGAAGGAAGGAAGAAGAGGTTTGGGTTTTTTTTTTTTGAAATGGGTCAAAATAATCCCAGAGCTGAGGAAGGAACAGAAACAAAAAGGGCAATTGTGATAATACTGTATTAATTTACATGTTTTAAAATTTTTATGCAAATGAAGAACATAGTTACATATACAATCTTTTCTTTTTTATTTGTTATAATGTTTGTACTTGTTGGTTAAGTACTTAGTAAGACAGAAAATTAAAAACAAACAGAAAGAAAGAGAAAAAGATTACACACAAGCCCTTAAGTAATAGAGACTTCTGTGAAATCTCTGGACTCTTGGCCTTGTTTTTGTCAACTATAAATTAAGGTTTGGGATTAGATGACCATTAAGATTCCTTTTAGTTCTGACTCCATGATCCTATGATCAAGAAGGACAAATACCCCAGAGAGGCTGAGCTGTACTTTTAGTGATTGAAATCATCAATCAATCCAAATGTTATTATTTATTTAGTCACTGTGCTAAGAGAAAATTGGAAATGGAAGTTGAATTGGATATAGAATGACTTTCAAGGAAAGAGAGTTTACTTAGTGGTAGCACTAGAGGGAGAATCTAGAAGTAGCAATTAAAAAACAAGGAGTATTTCAATTCCCCCATGGAGACAATGACTATGGGGGCTTGAAAGAAAGTACAATAAATACTGGAAAGAAATGGGATGCACTGTCTATCATCTGGGAAGAGTCAGGTCTCAGTGAGTGTCAGAAGATGGAAAGAAAGAAAGAGGAAGAGTTCTAAAATTAAAGAAAATTTGTTAATTAGAGAATGGGAGTTTATAAGCCAAGGCAGTGTAGGAAGCAACGGAGTGGGAAATTGATGAGATACAGTTGAGCTGAATAAAAACTAGGGAGCAGGCAATGAGGGAAGGGAAGAACAGTAGTTTTTTTTTTTTTTTCAGTAGTAGGAAGTTCAGTATCACTAGAACGGAAAAAATTAGAAGGGGTGGTAACGTGCTGACCACTGTGGAATGAGTCTAGGCAGAGTGGTAATGGATGGATGGTGGGAGTTCTGATGAAGATGGGTGATTAGCAGGATCAGGGTTTCCTCTTGGCCCTGGCCTTTGTGTTCTGGAGTTAGTGTTGTGGTATCCCAGTGGTGCCCAAAAGTCAAGCCAACTGGAAGGCAGTAATGCTGTGTCCTGGAAGCCACATATGGAAGCTGGGCCTAGTGACAGGGAGTGCTTCAATTTGATGGAGCATCTGGAAACCCAGCTTCCTGGCAAGCATTAGCAGGGTTTGGAAGTTTTATGCCAAGTGACCTATGGATGCCTGGGCAGGAGGCAGGCAACAGTGAGCCCAAACAGGGCCTGCAGGTGCTGTGCTGCAGGGGCACAGTTAACTGAGAACAATCATCCAAGATACCAAATCCCCATAGGTCTTGGTAGGGAAATTTAGCAAATTCATCTAAATAGTGCCTGCATTTCTCTATTCCCAGTAGTACTGGGAATCAGTTGGCAAGGTAGAATAAGCCTTTCAATATGTGGTACACTTTGAAAGTCACCTTCCTTTCCCAGTACTGCTGTGCAGGTTAATTAACAATAGCCCTAGGCCTCACCCAGCCAGGTTTCCAGGCAAACCACACATCAGAGTTCTTTCCCCAGTACAAGGACTATTAGATTGTTTTAACCATGTTTAAAACCAGAATCTACATAGGCTATTTTATATGGTCAGTCGGGTTATGTATGCCCCAGTCCTAGTCAGCTGAATCCATTTGTTCATTTAAATATGGTAGTTCCATGGACATTTCTTGGAAATCAGTAGGAGGAAGGTTTTCATTTGGTTTCCCCCCTCCTCCTGCCCTGCCTCATGAGAAGACTGGTGCTGTTTATTAAGAAGAAAAATGGAAATTGAAAGCTGTACCATAGCTATAGGGTTTGAATCACTATTACCATGTAGGACCAGTGTTCCCAATCTTTGATCCTTGACTTCAGAGGCCAGTTGGCAAGTCACCAATTCTTACTTCCAGATACAATCTAGCTTAGAAATAAATTCACAACAAATGTAAAAGATGACTTTTCAGACCTAGTAAGGCTTAGATCAATACCAGAATTGAAATCTACAGTACCCCTGTCACTTTGTAGTCATTGGACAAGGACGGTAATTTAGAGTACCAATAGCTAAAGTTTATAGATGACCCTAAACTAGGGGTGGGGAAACTGTGGCCTTGAGGCCACATGTGGCCTTCTTGGTCCTCAAGCATGGCCATTTGACTGAGTCCAAGTTTTACTGGAAGAAATCCTTTTATTAAGGGGATTTGTTTTGTGAAGTTTGGATTCATTCAAAGGACTGCACTTGAGGACCTAGAAGGCCACATGTGGACTTGAGGCTGCAGGGCCCTTACCCTTGCCCTAAACTTATATGATTCATGGGGCCTTCTGTCCTACTTCCCACTTCTCTGCTACTCTCATTTCAGTAGCAAAAGAAGGTCACACAGAAGGGAGGGCCAGTTTTCACTCTCCATTCGTTTCATGGGTTGTTGTGGCCAAAGAATTCATCACCAAGGAGTCAGTCTATTAGGGATGAGCCTCTTTGAAGTTTGTTTTCCTGCTGGGACTCAACAGGCACATATGCTGTCACAAAAACCCAAATGTGGGAACTTAACATATGAATCATCTCAATGGCACCTTCTATAGACCAAAAACTTGGAAATCTACTAAACCTCGACCAGACCTATTCGAACTTGTACACCAGCAATAGGCTCAGGATTCCTATACACTAACTCAGTTATATGATCTCTGAAAGTGTGGAAGGAGGGGGAGAGAAAGGGAAGGGAATATACCTGAAGGTGCAGAATGAGGTGATAGCCCTCATTTGAGGGATGTCAGTCTCATGAGGGCTCTAACCTCTCCTGCTAGAGGTATGATCTCTTGACAAAGTTCAATGCAGAGTTTGCCAGAGGCACATCAAGGTTTACCATGCCTAGACTAGTACCTAGTACTGGTAATATTTTTTTTCTACCCAGAAGACTAATACTAGTTAGTAGTATTTATTCTACCTCGAGAATTTTTATAACAGCTTAGCCCACTTTCCTTTGTAGAAAATCTTTTTTTCCTTTCTCTGTATTAATATGATATAGTTCCTGGAGCCAATCACGAGTGGGAGAAATAGAGGTCATTTAGCCTGTCATCCAGCCCACCCCATGCATAGATGAAGTGGAATATATAAAGAGAGCCAACTGTCACTGCAATATTCATGAGACTTTGGGGACAGGAGAAAGGAGGAAGCAAAGAGAACAAGATTTTTTATTTTTTGCTTTTTGGAGAGGGGAAGGTAGGGCAATTGGGGTTAAGTGACTTGCCCAAGGTCACATGGCTAGTTTTTGTGTTAAGTGTCTGAGGTCGCATTTGAACTCAGCTCCTCCTGACTCCAGAGCTGGTGCTCTATTCACTGTGCCCCAGAACAAGCATTTATTAATCTAAGTGTAGCAGTGAATAGAGAACTGCACCTGGTGTCAAAAATCCTGAGTTCTGTCCTCAGACAATAACTAATTGCATAATTAAAGATAAATCACTTAGCCTCTCTTTACCTCAGTTTCCTCGACTGTAAAATGGGGACAATTATAGCACCTACCTTGCAGGATTGTTGTGAAGATCAGATGAGACATTATTTGTAAAGCACTTAGCGCAGTGCCTAGCTGATAGAAGATTCCCTTCCCTCTTCCCCACTCTTGACAGGCACTATCTCATTTGATGATTTCAGTCCTTGAGTGCAAAGGACCAGGCCTGATTGTCCCTCATTATATCCACACCAGCAGATCTTATAACCTTGTGGGAAGGGGGTTAGACCCCTTTGTCACTAGGGAGGTTTTAGGCCATTGTAACCCATGCTTGAGGCTACTCTCCTCACTATGTTTATTCTCCGTGTTCCACTGGCCTTTGCTATGACAGACTCACCTGAATCCAAACTCCATCCCCTAAATCTGTATCCTTCGGGCAACTTGCTAGCACAATAAAGAAGTTCTCAACTTGGAGTCAAGGAGATCTCAGGCAAATCTTGCTTTAGACACTAACTAGCTGTATGACCCTGAACAAGGCATTTGATGTTTTAGCCTCAGTTTCCTCATCTGTAAAGTGGGAATAATAACAGCACTTACCTCCCAGGGTTGTTGTGAGGATCAGCTGAGATAATATATGTAAAGCTCTTTGTTGATCCTAAAATGCTCTATCAATGCTAGCTGTTGTTACTACTCTTCATTGTGGAGGAACAGAAAAAACATGAGTTTAGAATATCCCTGACTACATGAGATAAGGGTAACGACAGTACCCAGTAGACTAGATTCAATGCCTACCCCAGTAAACCACTACTTTGAGATCTAGGGAGGTGGGTGAAGTTATGGGTATACATGATGATCGACTAAACAATCAACCAATATGCATTTATTAACTGCCAAATGTGTGCCAACTACCATGCCAGGCCCCTAGGACATAATTAGACAAGTGAGATAACTCTAGCCTTCAAGGAACTTGCATTCTCCTGAGGGTATCTGAGACAGGAGAGGCTTAAAAGACCCTGTCTATTGACACTTGTAGCACATCAGTACCAGGCAGGGAAAATGCAGAAATGTTAGAAGTTTCAGAGAACAAAGGTGTCATAGTGATTGTCAGTTTTCCACATTTTGGCTACTTGATCTAGCACTGACTTCTGGGCTCTGAATCATTACTTGGGCAATCATCTTTTCAGGTGATTTTCCTGACACATTGGTTCTAACTGACCTGACTTTGGGGTTTATTACTGTACTCTGTCTGACTTGGAATCTACTTTCTCTTCTCCTAGGAGGAAATTACCCTTCCTTTTACCCAGGGATTTTCTTCATTAACAGCACTAGCAGGACCTGCCTCAGGTGAGAAGCTGTTTTATAAGCTGTCTTACCTCCCACCCAACCTGTATGCTTGATTCTGGAATCTCTTCCTTCCCACCATTTTTTTCCTCTTATTTCCACATTTTCTCAGATTTCTTTTCAAGAGAGTACTATATCAAAATCTAATACTGGTGTCTTATCATGGGGTAGGAATGACCCTGGGTCTGTCATCTATTCTATAATCAATAGAATTCAAGTTCTAGTGGGCCTGCCAGAATGTAGAAAGCTTGATCATGGCCTCAGTGGCAGTCATATATCTGTTATCTGAAGACTAGCCTAGTCAAATTGGTAGTAAGTTTTCATCACAAAGTTGACCATAGGCCAACATTCATTCCCCCCTTAGCTATGATTTTGACTCTCCTGGACTTCCCCATCTTGACACAGATGTGTTCTCCCTCAGAAAAGTCCCTTAGTCTTCTCACCTTGGACCATCTCTCTATCAGCCTGGCCTCCTTCACCCACTGGTGAATTCCTACCAGAGGTCTCAATTTGGGGAACGAGCCCAGGATAGCCATGCTTCATTTCCCCCCCTCCCCCACCAAATTCCCCATTCTAACTCTCTGAATTTCACTTCCATACCCCCACATGGGTACCTTTTCTTCCTCATTCTTCTTCTGCCCCCGTTTAAGTGTCATTCCCTCCCCTCCCCCGTTAGAATGCATGCTCCTTGATGGCGGAGATAACATTTCTTTTTGTTTATATTTGCATCCCCAATGTGTGGTCTGTCCTTCGTTGCTAGTACATAGCACAGTAGTTGGGAAGTAGTAAGCACTTAAATTCTTGTTACCTTATTGCCTCAATGAATTTTTCAACTAGATCAACTCTTTTTTTTTTTTTTTTGCTTTTCTTTGGAGGGCAGTTTGGGTTAAGTGACTTGCCCAAGATCACATGGCTAGTTTTTGTGTTAAGTGTCTGAGGTCGGATTTGAACTCAGGTCCTCCTGACTGCAGGGCCAGTGCTCTATTCACTGCGCCACCTAGCCACCCCTTAGATCAACTCTTGAAGGCTATTTACTACATCCTAGAATAATTTCAAATTGTACTATTTAAATGAGTACCCACGCTGATTAAATCAGAAATCCTTGGAGTAAAATGTATTTACAACTGAAAAGTAAAATATACAAATTCAGAGGTAATTCAACACACACATAAATATATATGCATATATATACTAATACACATTTGAATGAATAAATGACTAAACCACCCACAAATTTCCTAAAATATTCTGTTTAGGTATAGTTCTTAAGATCTTGCTTGGCCCATTATGATCCCCTCTAGTTCAGGTCTGCTCCCTCATGATCATCAGAGAAAAGTTTTATATCTTATCTCGAAACACACCTCACTAACTTGACATTGGTTTGCTAGGGCATTCTAGCTCGGATTTAATGGTCCAGTCTACAAATCTAGTCTTACCCTAAGACAATCAGGGAGCCTTCAGATTGCATAGCTGTGTTTTAGTTCTCTCACATTACTCTGTAATCACCTGGTGAATAACCCTCTTCCCTCTCCACATTCCACCAAGGGAAGATCAGGAAAATTCAAAACAGGCAAAGTGTACACATCACCTCAAAAAAAAATCAGAATAATTTATCCTGACACACAATTCCATAGTTCACAAATGACAAACTTTTTCCTTACAAATGTTTGCATTCATTACATGGTTATATAGCAAAGTAGCAGGACCTTGTCGTTTAAATTCTTTGCAATAATTATTTGCCTTGCATCCACATTACTTTCTCAAAAAGACCTTGTACACTTGCATATAAAAGCAGCATTATACCTTAAACACAAAGTGCATGTTTTTATTCCTCAGTAAAACTCCTCTCATTCTCCAATTGTGAGGTATGTCTCCAAGGTCCCCTAGGATATTGAGAAATAGCCCAGAACCCTCCTGATAACACGTAAGAGGGCATGTACCTTTATCACGGCCACATCCATGCCAGCTGCTTCCTCTTGGAGGTGCATAATAGAGAGGGTGGGGCTACTCCCTTTTCTGAAGGGAAGAGCCAAAGGCTGCATAATCAAGCCATCCAGATTTCCCTCTCACCCCTTACTTAATCAACCAGATGTTGCTTCTTAGTTCCACAGAGATTTTGCTTTGGATTGGCTTGAAACAAAGAGGGAATCCATTTTCCCTGGAATTCTTCGGCATGGCAATTAGAGGTGCTTCTATCACCTCTCCATATGGTTCACTAAATACACTTCTGCTGTGAGGTAAAGTCTGGTAGACCCTTTATAAGTACAGTATTTATGATGTTTTGCAAACAGATTATTAAGGAAAATAAAAACCACTGCAGCATTCTCCAAATGGAGTATAAATGTACCTTTCATACAAGTATTCCTTGTGCCTTAGAAGGAAACCTACTGTGAGATGGGAAAGTGTTCTTTTCCATTGAGGAGAAGAATAAGCACAAGGAGGTTTCTCAGGACTGGGGAGATTTTATAAATGCTGACTAAGACACTTTTATGGGTGTCCTTTCCCCACTAGCATTTTTAGGAAACACGGGTGCTTATTGTGTATAGTCAATACTAACTAGGCCACGGTTATTTGTTAGATCCCTTTGACTCTATTCCACATCCACTTCCTAAATCAAAATAATGTGTGGCCAAAGTGAGAGAAAATCAAAACCCACTTGACAACCCTCTGCTGATTACCCTCTGCATACACTGCTAATCTGGTTCTCAGGCAGCTCCCTAGGTTGGTAAGAAAACATGTACTGTGTGGTAGGCCCTGTCACAGTTTGCGCCCCACTGGAATGGCTTTCAAGAAGCAGAGGGCACTGCCAAAAGCCAGGAGGATTTATGAAGTTCGGGTAAGCCCCTCAAAAATTCTGGAAAAATAGCTCTAGTATAACTTGTATTTGGTAGACAGAGGAAATATATCACCCTATATTCATGGAATCTTCTTCCCAGAACTTCACAGCACTTAATAGATACATGTTTTTGCTTATTATTCTTGTCAGCCCACATAGTATCCCAGGGATGTATACAAATTTGAGAGACCATTCCTTTACTCCACAGCCCTTTCAACCTTTCTGCCACAATTTCCATTTTATTTTGCATTGCAAATATATAGGATGTTCAATCACAGCAGGTATATTATAAAGTCCTTAGCAGGAGAAAATATGTTCATTGCCCTTGTATCTCTCCTTTAGGACTGAGTGACCAGAGCTCATAATAGGAAGAGTACATTCAAAGAGAAGAGACAAATTTGACCCATGATCATAAAAAGGACTCCATAAGAGAGGGTTTTGTGTTCAGATCTTTTGTCAAGAACACCTGGATGCAATTTCACTTCAGATTTGGCCTGAATAAATATCCAAATTTCAGGTATTTTCTTTCTAAACTTCAAAGCATGTCCATGATTATGTTTACTTAGGATTTTATCTATTTGCATGAGAAGCTCATGAAAGTAATACATCAGTGTGCACACATAAACACATGCATATATAGATTTAGATGTTATATACACTATATGTGTGCACGTGATCTTATACACACATATATAGACAGATTGTGTATCTATATAAGATATCTCTATATAAATATTATTTGTCTATATGTGTGTGAATGTGTGCATGTGTATAAGAAGGCACTGAAGATAGTGAGTTGGAGACAGAATTATTTAAGAAGAAAATAAAGATCATACCATATAGTGAGAAGGCACAAACAAGCAACAGAATCAATAAGATTTCTTAAGTGACTCCTAAAGGCCAGATACCATGCTAAGTTCTGGGAATTAAAAGATAAAAAGGAAACAAATCCCTCCTCAAGGAACTTGTGTTCTATACTGGTATACAAGATGTATACCTATAAATAATATGTGTATACAAATGTATGTATGTGTGTATGTACATACATGTATATGTATATACACACAGAGATGTATATACAAATGTCAACTGACATTTATTAGTGATATACTCTGTGCAATGTACTGGAAATACAAAGATAAATATATATGTATATATTATATACATATATATATACACACAAATAGAGAAATACAATAACTGCCCTCAAAGAATGTAATAGAGAAGATTCAAGCATAAAAAATAAGTATAATATAAGGTAGGATGGAATAGAGGCAAAGGAGAGGTTATAAATACAGTGTTCTGAGAAAATTTGATGCAGGAGAGAATGCTTCCAGCTGGAAGAGAGGCCACAGTGAAAGATTCAAATAGAAGACAGCATCTTGGCAGGGCCTTGAAGGAAAGGAGGGATTTCAAGTCAGAGATGAGGAGGGAGTAGATGTCAGGCAGGGGAACTGACCTACAAGAATCCAGAGATAAGAGAGCATAGACTCTAAGAGTTTAGAGCTGGAAAGGGTTTTGCTATTTTCAGTCATGTCTGACTCTGTTACCCCCATTGGGGTTTTCTTGGCAGTCACCAGGGTGGTTTGTCATTTCCCTCTCAAGCTCATTTTACAGATGAAGAAAGTGAGGCAAACAGGGTTAAGTGACTTGCCCAGGCTTGTGTGAGCATATGAAATGTCTGAGGTCAGATTTGAATTCAGGAAGATGAGCCTTCCTGACTCCAGGCCTTGAACTCTATCCATTGCACCATCTAGATGCCCAGGAAAGGATTTTAGAGACACTCTGGTCCAGTCCCCCTGTTTTTGAATATGAGGAAACTGAGCTCCAAAGAGTGACCTGACTCTTCTAGAGTCACACAGGTAATGACAAAGATATAATTTGGACCTAGGTTGACTGACTCCAAGGCCAATACCTATTCCACAGTATTGTGCCACTTCTGTAAACTTTTTTTTCACTACTAAATACAGGGAAACATCCAAGGGATTACAAAACTAAATAAATTAAAAGATCTCTGCATATTTTATTGATCATTCCTGGTCTTTCATGTACATTTATATGGAGCAAGGCTTTATTCTTTGTTCCTCCTTTTCTTGCTGGGCTTGACTAGTTCTCAATTTCAATCAACAAGCCTGCTGACTGGATTAGATATGTGGTTCATTCTAGGTATCTAGTAAATGAAAGTCTCACAAGTAGAGTTTGTGAAGATGAGTAATATGTAAGATGCCTTGAGAAGAAAATGGGAGCTATATTGAGAGGGCTTTTAATGCCAAATAGAGGGTGTAAGTTTTATCCTAGAGGTAATAGAGAACCACTGAGGCTTCTCACAATTTAGGAAAATCTATTTGGAAGTTGTATGAAAGGTTGGTTGGAGTGGAAAGAGACTTGGCAAAGACCAATTAGGAAGTTATTGCAGCAATCTAAGCAAGGGGTAATGAGGTAGTTGTGTGAAGAGAGGGAAAGGGATGTGAGAGATACAGCTCATAGCAAACATAATAAAAAAAAACTTTGAATGACTTTAGAGTCACTGACAATTTAAGTAAAAGTGCAAAACACTTGAGAAAACTCATTATAAATAATAATTATGTTGGTTAAATGAAACCCAACACACAATGATAAGGAAAATCTGCTACCTATTCAGAGTTTCAATGTATGACTGACCACATGTGAACAAGTCTCAGCCTGGATGCCACACAACATTTAGTTTGGTATTTCACACGACATGCAACTAGTGTCTCCTCATGGCCCCTCTCCATTCCCATATCCTTGAAATCATAATCTATTAACTACTCATATTTGTAAAAATATATACAACCTACATCATTCAGTAACAGTGAGGTACAGAGGAATTCCATTCACATTTTAAAATCCTGGGGTGAAAATATATATGACACATGAAAAAGCTTCCATGTGACAAAATGGGTGTTGAATAGTAATTTCAGTTATCACTTTACTGAGAAAATTGAGACCATTGACTTCCAGTTCCTCGTTCTCCCTTTTCTTCATCTCAAAACCTTTGACACCATCCCCCATTCTCTCCACCTTACCTCTGGTTTCTGATAATGAGGTGGCTTCATTCCTTGCCCTCTACGTGTGCCATTGATTTTATCTTTTTTCAATACTCAGAGTCAACCCCTTCATCTCCCTAATTGATTGTTTCCTTCCCTTCTGCCTTTTAGCATTCCCAAGTGCCCCTGCCAAAATCCAATAAAAAATCCGTTACTAGAGGCTGCCATCTCGTTATGTTCTTACATATCTCCTCTCTTTCCAATCCCCTAAAAAAATTGTCTACAGTGACTCCATTTCCTCTCACTCATTCCCAAACCCTTTTAAATCTGATGACTGACTTCATCACTCTATTGAAACTCTTTCAAAGTGTTATCAATAATCTTTTAATCACCAAATATGATTTTTTTCTAAGTTCTCATTCATCTTGACTTCTCTGGTGTGTTTGACACAACTGACCACATGTTCCTGAAGGATAGTCTGTCCTATTTTTTTTCATGGCCTGTTCTCTTTTGGTTCTCTTCCTACATGACTGATCACTCCTTAGTATCTTTTATTAGTTAAACATCCATTATCACATTCCCTGATTGACCACTTTTCTTCTCTCTCTACACTCAGTGATGTATCACCTTTCATGATTTTCATTACCCAGATAACCCCCAGATGTATATATGCCAATTCAATTTTTCTGCCAAGCATCACCAACTGCCTAGTGAATAGTTTGAACTAGATGTCTTAGAAACATCTCAAACTCAACAGATCCAAAATACAACTCATTATCTTTTCCCCTAAATTCATGTCTCTATCAAACTTTCTAATTTCTTTGAAAAAAAAAACACCTTCATTCTCAAACTATCTTGGGTTTGTTACCTTCAACTCCTCACTTTCCCTAAATACCCTCTCTGTCACCCCATAAAATCATTTATCAAATCTTATTGTTTATCTCCATAATATCTCTTACATCTTATCTATTTCTATTCATGCTGCTACCACCTTAGTTCAGGTCCTTATGGCCTCTTGCCTTGATTATTTGTAATTGCTTCCTAGTAGATTTTGTTTTCTACTGCAATTAGTCCTCCATATAACTGCCAGTTATTGTTTCCTTAATCAAAAACTGACCGTTATACCTCCTTAATAGATTCTAATGCAGGGATTCTTTTTTTCTATTAAATTTGCCTTTATTTATAGTCTTTATTATTACAATTTTAAATTTAATATTTTATTTTTCCTCAATTACATATGAAATCAATTTTAACATTCATTTAAATTTTTTGAGTTATAAATTCTTTCCCTCCTTCTCTCCCCACCTCCCTCTTATTGAGAAGGCAAGTAATTTGATATGTTATACATGTGCAGTGATTCAAAATATATTTCCATGTTAGTTATGTCTTGAAAAAAAAATCCAAGAAAAATAAAGTAAAGAAAAAGTATCTTTCAGTCTGTATTCAGATTCCATCCACTCTTTCTTTAGAGATGGAGAGCATTTCCTTCAGAACTGTCTTGGATCATTGTATTGCTGAGAAGAGTTAAATCATTCACCATGGAATATCCCTGTGTAAAATATTCCTATTACTGTATACAATGTTCTCCTCACTTTGCTTTGCATCAGTTCCTGTGTCTTTCCAGGGTTTTCAGAGAATCCTGCATATCATTTCTCATAGCATAATAGTATCATCACATCATCAATCGTATACAGTCATCACAATCATATACAAAACCTTGCTCAGTCATTCAACAATTTATGGGTATTCCCTCAATTTCCAATTCTTCACTACCACAAAAAGAACCATTATAAATATTTGTGTACATAGGTCATTTTCCTTTTAAAAAAATATCTTTTGTATACAGACCTAGTAATGATATTGCTGGATCAAAGGGGTACTTGCATGGCATAGTTCCAAATTGTTCCACAGAATGATTGAATACAACTTCGCCAACAGAGCATTAGCATTTCAATTTCCTCATATCCCATCAACATTTGTAGTTTTCTTTTTCTGTCATATTAGTCAAACTGATAAGTATGGAGCGGTAGCTTAGAGTTGTTTTAATTTGCATTAGCAATTTAGAACATTTATTCATATGCTATCTTTGATTACTTTGTCTGAAGACTGCCTGTTCATATCCTCTGACCACTTATCAATTGAGTAATGGCTCTTATTTTTATAAATTTGACTCAGTTTTCTATATATTTGAGAAATGAGGTTTTTATCAGAAAAATCTGCCATAATTTTTTTCACTGTTATAATTACTATGCTTTTCTCTCCATCCATTCATCCTTTTTCTTATTCTTTTCTCTCTCTCTCCTTTCACCCTGTCCATTCTCAAAAGTTTTTTTTTTTAAGGCAGGGGTTCTTAATCTTCAGGTTTTTTTGTTTTGCTTCATTGACCCACCTGGCCATCTGGTAGAACCTATGAAAACTTTATCATAGTAATGTTTATAATTGAAGGAAATCTAAATTTCAGTTAGAGGTTGATGAAAATTAAGATATGTTTTCTCCCATTCAAATTCACAGTTCCCCTAAAATCCAGTCACAACCTCCTGATTTATCAGGACATGAATTCCTCTAATGCTTCCCTTTTAAATTACAAACCCCTTTTTTCATTTTTTAAAAGCTTCTTATGACTTTGCCCCAACATTTTTTTCTGTCCTCATTATACATTATTATTCTTCCAAAATTTTATAGTATAATCAAACTGGCTTTTTTTGTGTTTTCACACATACCAATCCCTCTACTTCTGCACAGACCATCCTCCATGATTAAAATAAATTCCATATTCATCTCTACTTCAAAAAAAATTCCTTACTCCTTTCAAATATAGCTCAGGCACTACCTTCTAAAAGATTTATGTCCTGATCACCCTCTTAGGACTCTGTTTCCCTAATCTATCATGTATTTAGCAGCCTTATATTTATGCTGTATTTATTATTTATATACTTATGTGCCTAGAGAGCTGCTTTAAGAATCTTACAGATTCAGGTTTAGTGCCTGCCTCAATCATATACTAGTTCTAAGACCCTAGGTAAATCACTTAACTTTTCAATGTCCTAGGCAACTTTCAAGATTACAAAGTGGAAAGAAGGTGATAGCATACATTGGTTGAGGAAGTTTCCTCATCTAAGAGTTCTCCTTATTAATTAATCACATCTAGTCTCTCTCTCTTCCCTGCCCTTTCTCTCTCTGTATACACACACACACCACATGTCTATACATACACATATATGTGTGTGTTTTATCTTCCCAGATACAATATAAGATTCTTGAGCGTAGGAATTGTCTCATTTTTTGTCTTTACATCCCTGGGGCCTAGGACATAGTCCTAGAATCCTTAGTTTTGATTGCCTGGTTGGACTGAAAGAAGTGCAATTCTCTGACATGCCATTTTATTATTCTATTTAACATAATATTTATAATAATAATATAATATGCTATTGATACATCTTATATTATTAATATCAATAATATAATGTCTACAATAATACTATAATATTTTAAGTGACAATACATGAATCTAACCATATTTCTGGATCTTAGTTTTGTTTTTATTTTTTTCATTTATGAGATGAGGTTTGATGCTCTCCAGCATTTATTTGCCATACTGCCTGGCAATTCATAAATACTTATTGACTGGACTCAAAGTCCTATACCCAAGTTCTAAATCTTAAGATACTATGACTCTGGTAGTTTTCTCCATGGCTCTTGCCATTATGATATCAATAATTCAGCAAAGCCAGATACAGCAAGCAGCCTGTGGTGGGTAAATCAGACCACCACCACCACTTTGACCATCATTTCCCCTCAGATCCTGATGAAGACATCCCAGGACCCTGAGCCTAAAGTGCTTCCAGCCCAGAGATCACATCCATCATCTTGAAAAATAAAAATCCCTGTGGAGACACAACCAGACAATTGCCCCCGCAGGTGCTTACAGGCACAGTTACTGAAGACTCAGAACAGAAAGCTTTTGCCACCAAAGTCCTTGGTGCTGACAAATTATCTGCATCAGAAACGGATATTACTTGATCAAAGAAAATGACATTGATGAAGAGGCATTAATATCTGCTTTGCTGCTGTGCTCTATGCACTCTGAGACTTTTTCATCTGACTAGCATCTGAAACCTTTGATATGTGTTGCCTCCCTCCCTAATTAGAATGTGAGTTCCTTGAGAGCAAAGACTATTTTCTTTTTTATCTGTAGCCCCACTCCTTAAGAGACTGCACATACCAAGCTTTTATAAATACTTCATTCATTCATTCATTCATCCATCCATCCATCAAACCTTGACAGAATCCAGGGAGAAATTGCCTAGCTAATATTGCTTTCCTATAAGTGAAACCATAGCTGAACCACTGAAATCCTGTATTCAAAGCTCCCATGATTACTATGCTTGCTAATTATTTTGTAAATATAGTGTTCAGATCATCAAATGGGTTCTAGATGTATGAGAAGTTAATTCAGAAAATAGAATACTATAATATATGTGTATAGAAAATTAAACATTGTTTATTGAATTGTTAGCCTGCTTATTTATTAATAAATTTATTTTATTCATCTGTCTATATCTATCAATGAGAAGGAGGAACCTGCTTTCCCTAAGTAAAAGCAAGGCTCCCCCTAACAATGAAACTAGTCCAGGATTAAGTGTCAGTGTACAAGACAGGGAAAAGCATGTATTCCAAACCCTATATTCCAAGAAGAGGCTCCTTGAGATTTGAATGTCTTTTTATCAGGTGGCTACTATATGAAAAACAGCTTTTAAACTAAAAGAATTAGCCTTTGATGGTGAACTTTTTAAGTATCATAAAAAGCCCATAATTTAAGATAATTTTTAACCCTCTCAAATTATACCACATATGATGCCAGCCTACATTTAAAGACATCTTTGATTTTTAGATAGGGGTTAGTAGTTCAGAGAGTGTTATGGAAAAAAATATTGGGAAATGTCATTTTAAAGATCAAATTGATTGAAAAATGATCACATGTAACAACAGTTTAGCAATTTTTACTCTGAGATGTTTACAGCAACTGAAATAGTTGGATTTCCTAGTCACGGCCCCTAGAGTTACAATAGTACCTTCAAGACAATGGTTTTAATTCTAATAGCTGCTCCACAATAAAAAGTGGTTTCATATGTAATAAAAGTAGATGAGCTGATTATATTCTTCTCTAGGTGTAGACAAAGGAGATGAGAAAAAATGCATACTCTTCCTTGCATATATTTCTATAATAAAAATTCATTAGAGTACCTGTATAAATCTTGCTTTTATACTAATTGATCGTGCATATATACATATTCAAACTAAGATGAATTATTATCTGAGACAAGATTAAATGAATTTAATACTTAGGCACCATGCTCTGCTAATGCTAATTCTATGATATTTATCTTTATTTGACTCATTCTACCTTCCATATACTTATTGCCAACCTTTTCTTAAGTTATGAATCATTCTGAAACATATTCCCTGCATTCAGCATTTCTGTCATCGTTTACTTTACATTCAGTTCTCCTTCTCAGGTGGATAGAAAATCTCTGACTTAGGCCTCACAGTACTGTGGAAACAATCACAGCATCTCAGAGTCGGAAGGCACCACAGAAAATACCTGATCTAGTCAGTACATGAATCAGGATCCCCCCAAAGTATCCAAGATCTGAATGAAAACTTCCAGTGAGGGAAAACACTAACGAAGCAGCCCGTTCTACTTTTGAATAATTATAATTATTAAGACTATTTTTTCTTTACCTCAAACTAACATCTGCCTCCTTATACCTTACATGCATTTTTTTCTAAATCTATGATAGAAGGAACAAATAGAATTCCCTTTCCTTGGAACAGCCTTTGAAATACTTGAAGGTAGCTATCACACTCTTCTTTGTCTTCTCAAGGTTAAACTTTCCTGCTCTTACAAACAGCCCTAATATGTTTCCAGACCTATGACCGCCATGTTTGCTCCACTATGGAAGTGCGCCAGCTTGTTAATGCTGGCTTTGGACTTAGATGAAAAATACCTACATTTGAATTTCAGCTAGGACACTTAATAGCTATGTAAGTATAAGTAAATTTCTTAACCACTTTGTATTTTAGTTTTCTCCTATATAAAATGGGTGTAATAATACTGACACTATCTATATCACAAGCTAGTTGTGGGGAAAGAGCTTTGAAAGCACAGGAAAATGTGAGTTATAACTACTGAGCCTTAAATGTACATAGATTCCAAAGTCAAGCCTTTGCCTACTTTTGGGATATCAGAAAGGACTAATGGCATATAATCTTCAGGTATTCCATTTCCCCTTTAGGCATCAGGCTTTTCATTACCATCTTTTTCCGACTAGATTCCCATTTGTTCTCATGTCCAGGGCTAATCTTGGAAAGTTATCTTTCATCCCATGGTTAAATTTGTCCTTGAAATGGACCTTAGAGGCCATCTAGTCCATACTCCTCATTTTACATCTTTACATTTAATGATGAGAAAACTGAGAACCCCAAAACTTACCTGACTTGTTCAAGGCCACACAAAGAAAAAGCAGAGTCAGAATTTGAATGCACATTATCTCATTTAAATCTTGACTTTGCTAACTTTATATATGACCTTAGGCAACTCAGGCAAGGTTTGGGGACCTTAGTTTCCTCATCTCTAAAATGAAGAGTATGAACTAGATGGCCTCTGTGGTCCATTTCAAAGCTAAATATATGCTCCTATGAAGTTTAAATGCATTTCTTCTTTATAGACCCTTATATCTTATGGAAGTTTACACTTTCATATGCTTCATGATATTTACATGTACTATGGAAATGTGAATACAGGCCTGTGGATGGATACCTCCCCTGTAGTAATTGAGTGAGCCAGGACTGATGACCAGTTGGCTTGAAGAAAATACATAAAGGGTAATTTAATAGCCACAGATCTCAGAGCATAGGAGACTTTCTGTTTTCAATGTAGAATTCAATTTGAGCTTGGATGACTTCCCAGTTCTCTGGATTAAGCCACAGGTGCCTGGAAACTCCCAGATCTTGCTGAGAACTCCTCCTTTAAAGATGTCTATCTGTTCGGGCAGCCAGGTGGCTCCATGGATAGAGCACTTACTACTGAGGGTACAACTGTCCTTCCAAGTCACCATGTCCACAACCTCAGGGTCCTCCTTGGCTCCTCACTCTTAGCACCCCTAGATACCTAATTAGTTGCCAAATCTTGTCATTGCTATCACTTCTCACATAAGTCACCTTTCCAATCACACAGTTACCACCAAAGTTCAGGCCTTCTTCACCTTGGCCTTGGATGATTGCAACAGCCTGCTTTTAGTCTTTACATCTCACACCTTTTCCCACTCTCAGCCATCCTCCAAATAGTCTCGAGTGGTGTGTTTAAAGAATAGTTTTGACTGTGTGACTTCTCTACTCGAACTCCAGTGGTTCTCCTTTGTTGTTGTTGCTGTTGCTGTACAGTCATTTCAGTTGTGCCCAACTCTTCATGACCCCATGGACTTCTGTCCACTGGATTTTCTTGGTGAAGATACTGATGTAATTTGCCATTTCTTTCTCCAGTGCCAAAGAAAGGTTGAGTGACTTGCCCAAAGTCACACAGTTAGAAAGTTTCTGAGGCTTGATTTCAACTCAGATCTTCCTGACTACAAATCTAGCACTCTATTCATTGTGCCACTTAGCTGCCCTTTAATAATGTCTCCCTAGGTGGGTGTTGTTCAACAGTGCCCAACTCTTCATGACCCCATGGACCATAGCACACCAGACCATTCTGTCCTCCACTGATCTCTCAAATTCTGTCCAAGTTCACATCTGTTGTTTCCATGATACCGTCTATCACCTCATCCTCTGCCACCCCCTTTTCTTTTTGCCTTTGATCTTTCCCTAGGATCACTTATCTAGGATCACATATAAACTCTGACTGGCATTCAAAGCTGTTTACCATCTGATCTCTTCCTACTATTCCAGCCTTCTTACACATTATTCCATTCTCTATACTCTTATGGTCCAACCACAAGGCCTACTTGCTATAACTCACACATGACTCTCCATCTCCTGATTCTCCATTCTAACTATACCAGTTGTCCCACATGCTTGCAAGGTCCACTTTCACCTCTACCTCCTGGGATCCCTTATTTCCTTGAAAACTCTGTTCATAGTACCTTCTTCACAAAACATTTCCTAACATCCTGTGCCAACCACCCATGACTTCATTCCCCAAACTGCCTTGTATTCATTTTTTATGTACTTTGTATACATGAGGTGAGTGGCAGACTGATGTGGTGGACAAAGAACTGGCCTTAGAGCCAGGATATCCTGGCTTCAGCCTCTGTCACTGGGACTTGCTAGTTGTGTGACCCTAAGTAAGTCCCTTACTCTGCCAGTGCCTCTGACAAGCCTTTATGACTACAGATTGCTGAGAATGTGCCTGCCTTCTTTGGTAGAAGGAGCTCTGTCATGGGTGTTCCTCATATACCATTGTAAACACTTGTCCAGTCTCAGTTCTTCCAGGTGTACTTGCCATAAACTATTTCTGGTGTTAAACTTCAACAGTGAGGTGAATGCTGAGGGGCAGAAGGGATATCACTGATGTTCTACACCAGGGGAGGGGAACCTGCGGCCTCGAGGCCACATGTGGCCCTCTAGGTACTCAAGAGTGGCCCTTTGACTGAACCCAAACTTCACAGAACAAATCTCTTAAAACTTGGACTCAGTCAAAGGGCTGTACTTGAGGATCTGGAGAGGCATGTATGACCTCAAGGCTGCAGGTTCCCCACCCTGATCTAGACAAAGCCATGGCTGCTCTCTCCCTGAGCCTTTAGGAGCTTGGACCCCTGGCACATAGTTTAGAGTGGCTGGACATTCATTCCATGATGTTTCCTGTAGGGACAGCTGCTACTTCTTCAGGGAACAATATGGCCTAAAGCAATTTCTCCTCATTTTTCTCAACTGTAAAATGAGGGAGGGAAGTATGTATAGTTAGACTACATGACCTCTGAGGTCCTTTCTGCTTTGAATCTATGGTCCTATGCTTTGTATGTATATGTATATGTATATATATATGTATAAGTATATATACTTCTTTACATGCATGCTGTCTCCCCCTTTAGAACATAAGCTTCTTGATAGCAAGGAACAATTTCACTTGCATCTTTCTCTCCTCAGTACTTTGCCGACGTTCTGTCACATACTAGATGCCTATGGGCTGATGCAGTCTTCCAGACCTACATGCACAGGAAAAAGAGATTAGAGTGTGAAGAGTATAGAACTCAGGAACGTGAATTGAAACAAGGAGTTGTTGAGGGGGAGGGAATTCATTGTGAAGAATGTGTAAAGAAATATGAGACAGAGTTTACCTACAAAGAATCAATCACCACTGCTTCTGTGAGAAGGTGCTTGTACATAACATGCTTTCCAATGCATCCAGTCACCACAGGAAATCAATTCGAGCAACAAATCAGAAAATACCTTTTTCCTCCATATCCCCAGGAGAATATTTCTCTTCTGCATCTACATAAGCTTGCTCACACACATAAACCATATTTGTACTATTATACTCTCATGTGTTAGTAATCAGAGTTGATAGGAAAAACCCTGTAGAAGGTATTGTGAAAGTCAGTTCAACTTTTGAGTTTCTAGCAGTTCCCTTGGAGCATCAGTAGGATGTCAGAATTCTGAGGTCACTCAGCATTTTCACTGGGACATGTGGGCTTGCCAAGGCCAGCCTAGTAGCACCTCTGCATCATACTCAACAAACAACTAGGTAAGCAGTGTCTTCCTGGCAGCAGTCAGGCTTCCAACATTGAAGCAATTTTACTCTGTGGGATCAGCCAGCTTTATCTCCCAGCTCTCCCCATATGGAAATTCTGATCCAGCTAAACTAGTCTATTCTCATCCACTTCAACTCAAAAGTCACCTTCTCCCAGAGACCTTTCCTGGTCCCCTGGCTCCTAGCTGTGAACATCATGCCCTCTAAGGTTACCTTCAATTCACTCTGTAATTATCTTATTTGTTCTGATTCATATGTGTTGTGTCCTCTGTTGGAATATAAGCTGTTTGGAAGCAAGGATTGATTCCAGGTTATTACTTTTTCCTTCTTTCCCATGCTCAGCATAATGCCTGGTGCACAGTTAGCCCTTAATAAACACTTTTTAACTGATCAAGTGATTCCCTCAAACCTCCATACCTTTGTTTATTCCACTATCTTCATTCAAATACCTGTTCTCCATTTCCATTTGTCAAAAGCCTATACATCCTATCCATGTCCAGATGAAATGCCATCATCGCCTCCATGAAGCCTTCCTTGACTATACCACATATATTATCTCATTTGATCTCTGTGAGGTATGAGCTATTATTATCCTCATCTTCCAGATGAGGAAACTGAAGCTGAGTGAACTAACATAGTCAACTGAGTTAAGTGAATTAACATATACTTAGTAAGTCAGCATATGCCATGCAATAGTCACAGGGTTAAGCGTCTGAAATAGGATTTGAATTCTTCTTGACTCCAAATCCAGAATTCCATTCATTACAGCAAAGCACTTTGTAAAACTCAAAGCACTATATAAATTCTGACAATTATCATTACCACCTGGAAATGATCTCTCTATCTGATCTCCTGAATCACTCATGTGACATTCAAGGTCAAAAGATCATGTTAGTCACTGACAAAAATAATAATAGTTCATATTTAAATGGTGCTGTAAGGTTTAAAAATATTTCTCCTCACAATTTCCTCACAAGGAAGCATTAGTGCAATTAGTAACTTGGCATTTTAAAAATGAGGAAACAGTATCTTTTTTTTTGAAGGTGTAAGGGTTATGGGATTTAAAGATCTTCCATGCCCCATTGGACTTGCTGACGTAGCAGGAAAGGGCGGAGCAAGAGGAAGAGAAGCCAAGCTAGAGTTCCTGCAGTGGCTAACAGTGGCAGCGATGGCGGCAGCAGCAGTAGAGGCAGCAGCACCCCTTTTTGAGTCAGCCAGAACTTCTGCTAAGGACTCCTGCTGAGGACTGCCAGGGGCCAGAGCTGCTGGGAGTGCGCTTCCTGGATGCTGGGTGGTTGCTGTAAGTGGGGAGAGGAGGACCTTTGCCTGAGGTAGCCTGTTCTGTTTTAAAGGCTTGAGAATGTGGGTGCTTTCTACTTTATCTACTTGTGCCAATGTCATAACTACTCTGATGGCTTTCACTTTCTGGTTTTGGGACTCAGTCTTTTGGTATTTTAATAAATGTTCCAGCTTATTCCCCCATATAGAAAGCCTGATATATTTTGTGACTGATAACTTCATCAGCATATCTGTAATTTCCATAGGAATTCACAAAAATTGTGAATATTGCATTGCTGATACATTTGGCGACCAGGATGGGATCACAAAATGTCAGGCCTCTATTTGGAAGCAGTGGGGCTTTAGAGGGAGAAATGGCTATTCCAGGATGGGAGGATTTGCCTTATTCCTCTCTAGCCAGAGAATGGGCCAAAAGCACAGGGCCCTGTGAAAACAGGGAACCAAGGCTAAAAGAGAGAGAACCTGGAGATTTGGAAAGATGTTTGCAAGGAATACTCATAGAACCAGGCAAAGAACTGGCAGGAGTGTGCAGAAGAGGCTGGGTGCTGCTAACAAGTTATCGCCTTATGTGTAAAAGTAGGGATAAGCTGCTGGAGGAAAGAGCTTGGATGGCTAGGGAGTCAGCTGGTTTGCCTGAGGATTCTTCTGTGTCACAGCACGCAGAAGAGCAAACTGGAGGGACTCATGTGGTCCAGGAGCAAGCTACTGTTCATGTAGCTAAAAGGAAGCAAAAAACTAGCAGAAGGAATGTGCATGCAGCTTTTGTACAGGCAGAGTTGCCCTGACAGCTTCCAGGAAAATGTGTGTGAGGAGAATGGAGCAAGGTTAGATGAGGAGTCTTCTAGTGTAGAAGCTCTCCCCATATGAAGAAGAAGACAGGAGAACCACCGAGGCAAAACAGAGTCCAGGGAGATAATTGAGGATTTCACTCATCAGGAGACCACTGATATATTGAGTAGATTCACCCAAAGAATGGGGGAGTCTTTAGTGTCTTGGATAGTAAGAATCACTGATGAAGATGCTGGAGGAATAACACTGGACAATGAGGACTGCTTAAAATTCATAAGTATCAGTCAGAATCCTTTTGTACACCAGGCTTTTAGGGATTACCATATGCAAGGAGGTAACAACAAAACTAATCTTTTAGCTTTAGCTGCAGAGGGATGCAAAAAGCAATATCCTACTGAATCCATGTGGCCTAGGGGAGACAGACCCTGGTACTCACTTAGAGACTGTATGAGAAAGCTAAAAGAGGAGGTAATTAAAACTGCTATCATGATTGGAGATGCAAATGCATATTATGATACCCCCCTAGGAGTTCCTCATAGAAATATCATAGTGAAGACGGCTCCTCCTGCATATAAGCACCTAATTCTGACTCTATTAATTGGAGAAATAGGGCACCCTCTTTTAGAGGTGCTGGATAAGATTTCACAATTAAGTGATTTAGGGGAATGGGGACAAGATAAATTGCCTCGAGAGAGAGAAGAGTAAACAGCCAGAGGATTCAGAGACAAAATAGACCAACAAGAAGCGTTTACTGCTCTATTAAGAGCAGGGGTGGATTTTAGAAGAATAGATGGTATTCCAACTGAAGAGCTGCATAAGCTGTACCAAGAAAAGGTACTTAGCATTACAATGAACAGGGAAGCAGGAACCACCCCTGCAGGTACTTCTGAATCTGAATCTTTGTATCCAAGTTTGCCCCACCTTCAGGGAGAATAGGAGATAGGCCAAGCCCCAGCCCAAATAAAAGAAATATGCAGAAGAGATTGCAGACCCCATATTGGTTTAACAATATATTGGAAGAATGGATCAACTACTGTGACTAGGGCACTCATTGATACTGGGGCTGAGGCCACACTTATCTATGGAAACCCTGATAAGTTTAAACATGGAACTCCTATTACCATCACAGGTCTAGGAGGGGCTGAAATATCAGCCAGACAAGTTAAAATAACAATGAAAATTGGGCAGTTACCTAAGAAAGAATAAACTGTGGTTGTTGTACCCATTCCTGAATACATCATTGGAATAGATGTATTGAGAGGCATGACTCTGAATTTACCTGAAGGGAGATACCAATTTGCTGTAAGGAAGATAGGAATTAATACAGTTTTAATGGGAAAAATAAAAATGGACCCAATCACTTTACCTGAACCTTCTGAAGTAATTACTTTAAAACAGTATCGTGTGCCAGGTGGGCAAGATAAAATTACCACTACTATAAAGGAATATGTTGAAGCAGGAGTGTTAGTCCCTACAACCACAAGATGGAATAATCCTGTCTGGCCAGTAAGAAAATCAGATGGGACATGGAGAATGACTGTGGATTATAGACAGTTGAATAAGGTGACTCCTTCTTTGTATGCTGCTGTTGCAGATACCATCACCTTAATAGAAAGGATCCAGACATATGATGTGACTTGGTATGCAGTTATTGACTTGGCAAATGCCTTCTTCACCATCCCAATAGACCCTCAACAATGGGAACAATTTGCTTTCACTTGGCGGAGTAGACAATATACTTTCACCCACTTGCCACAAGGGTATATACATAGCCCCACTATTTGTCACAGGATTGTGGCTGAACAGTTGGATTAATTAAAACTACCTGGTGTACAGCTTACCCACTACATTGATGATATCATGATACAGGGAAAAGATGCAAAAGAAGTGGAAAGGAGTTTGACCCTTCTAATTGAGCATATGAAAAGTAAAGGGTGGGAAATTAACCCCACAAAGGTTTAAGAACCAGCTCAAAATGTGAAATTTTGGGGTATACAATGGAACAAGGGGCTACGGGAGATTCTTCCTCAAGCCCAACAAAAGATTCAGGATTTTCCTACCCCTACCAATAAGAAGGAGGCCCAAAAGTTCATAGGAATGTTTGGATACTAGAGGCACCACATTCCACATTTGGGACAGATTTTAAAACCTTTATATAGAGTCACATGGAAGAAATATGAATTCGATTGGGGACTTGAGCAGAGTAAAGCTTTTGAAGAAGCCAAGGCTGCCATACAATTGGCCCTAGATTTGTGGCCCATGCAAAATGGTCCAGTGGAATTGCAAGTGACTGTACAAGATGATTATGCAAACTGGAGCTTATGGCAAAAACAACAAAGCCGAAATGTACCTTTGGGATTTTGGTGTAGGAAACTCCCTTCATCTGGAGTCCAGTATACACCTTTTGAAAAGCAGCTGTTAGCTGCATATTGGGTTTTGGTGGAGACTGAACAACTGACTCTGGGCCATGAAATTATATTAAGACCTGGAATCCCGATTATGACCTGGGTAATGAGTACCCCAGCTTCTCACAGAATTGGACATGCCCAAAAGGCTAGTATAATCAAATGGAAGTGGTATATTCAAAATAGAGCAAAGACAGGCAAAAGCAGAGTCTCTGCTCTACATAAATCTGTAGCAAACATAGAAGTTTAGAGGAATGACACACCCCCTGAGCCAAAGCAACAGTTGATACAGTCCACTGTAAAATAGAATGAGGGATATGACGTATTAACTGAGGAACAAAAGAGACATGCATGGTTTACTGATGGGACATCAAAATATTCAGGGCAAAAAAGACATTGGAAAGCAGTGGCCTATAACCCATGTACTAGAAGGATTTTGGAAAGTACTGGGATAGGTGGAAGTAGCCAATATGCTGAACTTATGGCAGTATATCAAGCCATCAAAATAGAACAAGGAGGACAGTGTCATATATTCACTAATTCATGGGCTGTAGCTAATGGGTTAGCTACATGGATGCCCATGTGGAAAAATGAAAATTGGGAAATTCATGGCAAACAAGTCTGGAGCAAAGAATTATGGGGAGATATCTGGAACATGTCTTTGGTTACTGACTTGTCAGTTTTTCATGGAGATGCTCATGTGGCCCCCACCACACCAGAACATGAGTACAATGCTCATGCTGATCGACTGGCAAAGATTGCTACTGAACATATTGTCCCTACTTTGACAACAACTGATGATCCGGTATTAGCAAAATGGGTCCACCAAACAGCAGGCCATTTGGGGGGCCAGGCCACACACCAGTGGGCACAAGATCAAGGTATTAGTATCTCTCATTCACTGTTAAAACAGATAGCAGAAGAATGTCATATATGTCAATTGGAAAAGGAGCGAACCGTTCCTCAGGTAGTAACTGGAGAGATAGCAAGAGGAAAAGTCCCAGACCAAATCTGGCAAATAGATTATATTGGTCCACTACCACTGGATAAAGGATGCAGATTTATATATACTTGTGTTGACACCTATTCAGGTGTACTAGTGGCTTGTCCTTATAAGAATGCAACCCAGAAAAACACTTGTAAAATTCTAGATCTCATAAATCTATATTATGGAACTCCAATGCAGATTCAAAGTGACAATGGGTCACATTTCAAAGGCAATGAAATGAAGAAGTATTGTATACTAAACAATATAGAATGGATATATCATATTCCATATTATCCAGAAGCATCTGGGTTAATTGAAAGAATGAATGGATTACTGAAAGAGCAGTTGAGGAAGTTAAGTTCCAATAATTCATATCAACATTGGAAGGATAATTTGTTCATGGCTTTGCGTAATTTGAATAATAGACCATTGGGAGGAAGTACACCTCTAGCCAGAATGATGACCCCAAATCTGCAAATTAGAAAACAACAAACACATAAGATCCCAAATATTGAGTATTGGACCTTGAGGCCAGATGTCCCAGCACCGTACCCAGGAACACCTGGTTCGGTGGGGTATGATTTACATTGTTTAGAGGACTTTTGGTTGGACAGAAAAGAAATCAGAAAAATCTCCACTGGGAAATGCATAAGAATCCCTAAAAATCATTTTGGACAGATTTTACCCAAATCAGGATTAGCAGCTCAAGGAATACATGTATTGGCTGGAGTAATAGATTCTAATTATCAAGGAGAAATTGTTGTAACATTCCAGAATTTAGGTGAAGGGCCCATACAGATTCATAAAAATGATAGGATAGTTCAAGGGATTATCATTCCTTGTAAAACAATACCACTTGTAAAAACTGACCCTCCTTCCAAAATAACTGTCAGAGGAACTGAAGGATTTGGTTCTACTGATAGAATAAAATCAGGAGCTAAAGTATGGGTAAAACGGAAGCCAGATGATGTTCCAAAGGCTGCAGAGATTATAGCACATGGCAGGGATAACACTGTAACTATTGTTTATTCTGGAGAAGATGATGACAAAATTGTACCCTTAACTCATTTATTCTACCGTGAGTGAGGCTACAATAGTCTGGTTATTGTCTCTTTGCTTCTTCTTGATTTTTTGTCTGTTCACCTTGTTTGCTAGATTTGTTTCCGCAGGCTTGGTACTCTCCACCTATAGATGCCTGATAGCTTAAGCTGGATGACACCCCCTGTCTGCAACTGTGATGTGTCACCCTTGGACCTGGCATCAAGCATATTAAGAACTGACCTCTCAAATGGGACCCCTTGGGACAGGGACAGCTCTACATCTGATTTCAGCAGCAAGTAGCCATGCAAGAAGAGACCTTCACCCCTTACCACAAGATTTTGGGGCCCCATTTGTTCGGGGTGGGGGGAATGATGGGGAGCTTGTGCTCAAGCCCCACCCTAAAATATGGTTTTCTGTGTTTATTGTGTGCTATTCTTGTTATATTGTTGTGAAATTTTGTTGACACCAGTTATTCCTACTGTATTTTTGCCAAGTAAGGGACATGAAAGATCTTGGGACCTAATGTAAGGGTTATGGGATTTAAAGATCTTCCATGCCCCATTGGACTTGCTGACATAGCAGGAAGGGGTGGAGCAAGAGGAAGCGGAAGCCAAGCTAGAGTTCCTGCTGTGGCTAGCAGTGGTGGCGATGGCGGCAGCAGCAGTAGAGGCAGCAGCACCCCTTTTTGAGTCAGCCAGAACTTCTGCTAAGGACTCCTGCTGAGGACTGCCAGGGGCCGGATCTGCTGGGAGAGTGCTTCCTGGACACTGGGTGGTTACTGTGAGTGGGGAGAGAAGGACCTTTGCCTGATGTAGCCTGTTCTGTTTTAACGGCTTGAGAATGTGGGTGCTTTCTACTTTATCTGCATGTGCCAATTTCTTAACGACTCTGATGGCTTTGACTTTCTGGTTTTGGGACTCAGTCTTTTGGTATTTTAATAAATGTTCCAGCTTATTCCCCCATATAGAAAGCCTGATATATTTTGTGACTTATAACTTCATCAGCATATCTGTATTTCCATAGGCATTGTGAATATTGCATTGCTGATACAGAAAGGTAGCTGGTGTTAATTGACTTGCTCAAGGTCACATGGCTAGTTTCTGTGTTAAGTGTCTGAGGCTGGATTTGAACTCAGGTCCTCCTGACTCCAGAGCCAGTGGTAAATGCCCCTGGTCACACAGCTTGTAGGTTCTGAAGCCAAAACTCAGAAGGAAGAGCTACCTGATGACAAGCTCAGTGTTCTTTCAACTAATCTGTATGAACCCCTCAAAGGCAAGGAGCAAGAGTAAGCTCAACAGCCAACAGGCATTTTTCTCTGTCCAAATGAATGGAGACTCTGCTGCTGTTTCAGCCAGAGAGCTAGACTTTGTAACTATAGAGTCTAGATACTGGAATTTTAGACTCCAGAGTTAGGTATTGTTCTCTCCCCAGTCGACTTTATGGGTCACTCACTACAGCCAGAAATTCCTCAGTTCCTTATTCTCATATTCAACTAAATGGTCAGCAGCTGTGTTAGGGTCAGTGGTATACAGACACTGAGTTAACACAAAGTATGAGAATTAAGAGAGTAAAACCACAGGGAAGTCATTTAAATCCCAACCACCAACTTGTGGCCAAACTGTTACTCACTGGGGACAGTTTTAAGGTAGGTACCCAAATGGTCAAGGCCCAGGATTCCAGGGGCTCTTGACAACCCAACCCAGAAGTTTAATGCTAGAACATATTCAAAATTGGAAGAGATTCTCTATTGATTGTGATGATTCCAGATGCTTGTTTGCTGATTTTATTGTGGAGTAGAAATATCACAAAGACTCCTAAATGAGATTCATAATTATCTGAAAGAGTTCAACATAACTATCCACAGTTTAGGAAAAAATTTAAGTAGTACAATAAGTCTATTATCATATCCCTATCTTTTGCTATAATATGTAGTTATATAGATAACCCTTAGAGCAGATCAATCAGAAATAAATATGTATACATATGTATATGCAGAAAGGTGGTACAGTGGATAGAGTGACTGGCCTGGAGGCAGGAATACTCATCTTCTCAAGTTCAAATCTTGCCTCATACACTTACTAGCTGTATGACTTTGGGCAAATCACTTGATCCTGTTTGCCTCAATTTCCTCATCTATAAAATTATCTGGAGAAGAAAATGGCAAACCACTCCAGTAGTTTTTCTAAGAAAAAAAAAACAGTAGTGACACAAAGAGTCTAAAATGACTGAACAAAAAGATTATATACATAGGTATATCTGTATTTATGTGTATGTATTTATGATGAATTTTCTTAAGCTTTTAGTAAAATATGAGGTGAAAAACTCAGATGAGAATGTGGAGAGGAAAGAATGCTATATGAGTCAAAGAGAAAAGAGAAAGTAAGAAACAACTATTGTGTACAGTAGAATAGAGAATGAATTGGGGAAAAATAAAATTATTTCCCTGCTGCGGTGAGAGCCCATTTGAGATTAGATAACAAATTTCTAGTGTAAGCAGTCAATACTATTTTGTTAGTCCCTTCAAGTCCTTTTTGGCAGCTGAGTATTGTAAGAGTCAAGGAGATGGATGGAGTTTGGCAAGGTATGAGCAATGATTAAACACATGAGCAGTGATAGAACAGAGGAGTCAGAAATTTGGAATGTTTGAAAGTAGTAGATAGTGTAGAGTTGGAGTGGTTCACCAAAGTTTTGAGATTGAAACGGGTGAAGCATATAGACAGAGAAAGAGTGATGAATGTGAGTTCCCTATGGGAACTGAGTGTCTGGTATATACCGAGTGCTTAATACACAATTAACTGGCCTATTAAAAATAATGTGTGGTGGGGATTGAGTGTTATAGTGAAAATGAATAGGTTTTAGAAGATTAAAGCAAAGAGATTAAATGTTAGGAAATTTTGATTGGATAAAGGAATTTCAGAATTCTTAACCATTGAAACAGAGCACTTATGGGTGATGCTAAAATTTCTCTATGTAGCTGAAGAAAAATGGAAGAATAAATCATGGGAAGTAAGCATATTGAGTATTTTAAGGAACATCAACACACATATTGACTTTCCTTGGTATGTGCGAATAGTGATTGTAAACCAAGCATTGGGATTTTTGACAAACGAGATGGGGAATGTCCTGGGACTTAGTAGACAATCACCACCAGGATTGTTAGATTATGTAATAAATATGGATAGCGCAACCACAAAAGGGGGGTTCCCTGGTTGATAGCACTAGAGGAAGAGTCTGAAAGTGACAATAGGGAGTGAAGAGTATTCTGATTCCCCCACTGGGATCACTGAGTTGAAAAAGAGAAGAAAGGAGGCATGAGAAGATGAAACCAGTACTAGGAAATATATAATGTCACATGGCCTAAATCTGGTCTAAGTAAGCATCAAAAGATGGAAGAAGCAGGAGAGAAAGTGGTCTAAAATGAAACAAAGTTTGTTAACGGAGGAGGCTGTGGAGGGAGATATGGTCTAGGTAGATGAGAATGAGTCAGTGGAATGCAGGCACTGAGGCAGTTGGAGTTTTTTATTGTTTTGTTGTTGTTTTTTTAAGGCAGGAAATTAATTATCATTGGAATCAGGAGAGTAAGAATTAGTAAAAATAACTCATTATAATTGGGGAGGAAAGTATGGCAGTGATGGTGGTGGCAAAGTCCCTATCTTTTGCTTCCCAAAGTTGTGAATTTAACACATTTCTGATGCTTCCCTGAGCAACAGGGACCATGTACACAATTCTATCCAATTCTAAAAGATATACATCTCAGGAAATTCCCCTTAAGGAAAACATATGAAAATCTACAGAACTATAATCAATGCAGTAATCATCATGACTTCAGAGACTTGATGACAAAGCAAGCCTCCTGCCTCTTATCAAGAGGAGCTGGAGTAGGGGTCTGTAATGGTAATTATTTTGAATTTGAAGATCCCTTTTGTGTTGGCAAAAGTAGCAGGTACTTAGCATTTAGTAACTGATCAAACCTCTGTTGGGGAAACAGAAGGTATGAACTCCTGTCTCCTGTTGCTGATGTAACAGGAAGGGGTTGGCTGAAGGAAGTAGCCAATGCTGTGTATATAAGAAAAGCCTCAGAGAGGCACAGTCAGAATTTTCTTGAGACCAGGATCTGGTGGCAGAGCAGCTACAGAAGAATGGAGAACTGAGTCCTGAGAACTTGTGGTGGTAGAGTTTCTTCTGAACAGGAGCCAGGAGCCTGGAGCCCAGAGCCCAGAGCCAGGAGCCCAGGAGCCCAGAGCCAGGAGCCTGGAGTCCGGAGCCCAAGTGACTGAAGTATGACTGGGATGCTGAGACTTTGTTTGTGGCTTGGTTGAGCCTTGAATTCCCTGGAGCAGAAATGGTGAAGGATCTGACATGGACCAGACCCTGTGAACTTCAGTGTGGAGTAGGACCTGCCCAGAGAGCTGGTCAAGGAACTGGGAGCTGTCTGCCACTGAACCCAGGTGACAGTCTGGTGAATCCAGGTAGAATCTGGGACCATGGAAGGAGATCCAGGGAATCTGGGAACAGGCCCCAAGTCAAGATGAAAAGACCTCTCCCTGTGTACTGAGTAAAGATGAAATTGTAGTTTACTAGTGACCTAGGGGTGGAGGGGTTTGTGTATGATACTTAGTAATTGATTGATGAACAAGTGACTGATTGAGTTAATCAAGACTTTGCCCCAAGAGTGGAAGACTTTGCTGAATAAATGACTGATTGAGTTAACTTAAGAGTGACTATTTTAGTTTGAGACTATGTTGTGAATATTATATTGTGATTTTCTGTGATAAGCTGTAATATTGTGAATGCTGTACCTTGATTTTCTGTGAAAGTTTTGCATTGATTTGTTATGGAATAAATAGAGTGATCAGTATACTGTGTAATCAGAATCTTAAAAGCTGTTCACAGTAGCATTCTTCTGGAAAGCTGCTTGTGCATGGCATTACAGGGTCTAGAATGAAACCTACATTTTCAGATGTGGACAATGAATTGCTTTTGGTTTGCTTCTCTGTGCCTATTTGTTCTAAGGGAGAGCTTCTGTGGGTGGTCAAGTAAGTTTGTTGTGATATAAAAAAAGAATGAAAACTTTTTTTAAATACACAGAAGAAAGCAAAATGAATATCAGAAGGGGACAGAGGGAGTGATCTTATTTTTCTATGCTGATTTAACAAAATAGTGTGTAACAGAACATGGTTTCATCAGTAATATTATTTTTTGTTCTTTGAATAATGAAATATTCACAATTACTAAGTTCATAATGTTAAAAAAAATGGGCAGGGGTATGCTAAACATTGTAGAATAATTCCAGGAAAAGAATCAGTAATGCTTTGTTAATGAAGGCATGTGAGTAGAATGAGGCTTATTTTGATGTCTACTGTAGGATGCCTGGTGGTATGGGCCATGGTTTGGGTGACGGAGGGCAAATCTCCATACTCCTGGAAGAAATAGCAATGGCTGACTAAAGTTATAATATGTTACACCAAGCTAGAAAGTTTCCAGCATAGGCATGGCTAAAGGCTATGTTGGTGAGACTAAGTACAAAGAAATATGTGCTCATGGGTGATGTATTTTCTCATCTTGGTGATCAATAAAAGAGATAACAATATAAAATTTTGCTGAATCTCATGTGGTTCCCTTCTACTTTCAAATGGTTGATAGTGTAGTATGGGTAAAGAAGGTAGGAAGTGCTCAGAATTATTAAATCAATAGATCATTTGCAAAAATTAATTTAACCATTTAGTAATATGTAAGCTTTGTGCCAAAACCAATAAGTTCATATGACACTGGAAGAAGAGAATTATGTTGGTATTTTTACTACCAATGAAACCAGAAAACAAAAATAAGTTGCAGGTAAATGGAAGGATTAATTTCCATAATGGAGATCCTTGTCTCTCCATCATTGGCTCTCCACAAGGAAAGAAATATACAGACAAGAAGGAAATACGCAGACTTGCCCAAAGTCATATAGCTCATTAGTAATCATAGCTAGCTAGAACATGAACCTAGGTCTCTCTGCACTCTAGATTTTGTGCCCTTATCTTTATACTATACCATAGGTCTGATTTCAGTGCAACCGAAGACAACAAAAACATCATGTCATGATATACTTGATCATCTGCCTTTCAGTGTTTACAATACATATAAATAAACAGATTCCCATGTATATGATGATGCTACCTGCTATAGATAATGAAAAAATAGAGAAAAATCTGTGATAAACTTGACAAGATCCAGCCAAAATGAATTAACACGAATCTTGATAGTCAACTATTTCAATGGAAAGGTGAGCATAGAGGACAAGAAACCATTTTGTTAAAAATTATGTCAAAGGATCAAGAACTGAAAAACACAAAAGGCTTATGGGCTATTCAGAGACCTCACTCTTGTACATTATAAATATTTTCTTATCTAAGAGGTAAAACATACTAGATATAGCCAGAGTCAAAAAAGTGCTGGCCTTCAAGTCAAAGAGACTAAGTTGCTTAACCTCCCCGTGATTCAGTATCCTCATTTGTAAAATGAGGGAATTTTCCCAAATGACCTTTAAGCTTCTTTCAATTTCTAGATCAATAATCTTGTGAACATCATAAAAAATGAAATTAAATATACTTTCTGTCAACTTATAGTCTTAGAGACTTAAGGCTTGTGCATGTACTTATAACTAGTTGTAATGCCAAGCACAAACAACTTTCCAGAGGACTGCTGTTGTGAACAGCTTTCAGGGTTCTGATTACAAGCATAGTGAACTCTCCATTTCTCCAGTAACAAATTAAGGCGAAACATTCACAGAAAATAAAAATACATCATTCACCATGTGTGATACTAATGGAATATAAAGATTCCCCTCTATTGGCTTGGTTTTCAAATTGATTGTGTTAAAACCCAGAGCTTGTTAATCCCACTTGTGGGATGGACTTGTTGATGTGAAAAGAGAGTCCTGAACTGGGAGGAGCTGGTGACGTAGATTTGGAGAGACAAGAGAGAGGCAGAAGAACTTTTTGGAAGCAGCACCCTTGTGGAGGCAGAGAGAGAGACTAAGAGGATTGCTGAGGGCCACTTTGAATTGCCCTGGACTTTTGAGACCTGCCCCCTGAGTTGCCAAGGACTAAGAAGACATGGCTGTTTTGCTGGTACTTTGTCTGTCTGTTTTGATGTTGTTTTGCCAGATTTGTCCACTGGTGAAAGACAGTCCTGCTGAAGAAGTCCTGGAACCTGGCTGTTGGCTAAGAGCTCCTGAGACTGTCCTGCAGACAGAGAATGAATACTGTCCACTGGTGAAGGACAGTGCTGTTGTTACAGGGGTCTGGGAACCTTTCTGTTGGTTCAGAGCTACTGAGACTGTCCTGCAGACAGAGAATGAATTAATGAAGAGACTGGCAATGTATCTTGTGGCCTTGCTAAGTTTTGTCTCCCCAGGAACAAAGATTGCTGAGAACTTGCCTGGGGTCAAGATGAAGAAAAGACCTCCATTTGGGTATTAAGTGCTGTGCTTAAGCTTGTTGTAACTCTGGGGTAGATTCAATTGTGATCCAGGGGTGGGGAACTTTCGACCTTTTTGTGTTCTATGATTGAACAAATGAATGTACTTTACTTATGGTTGGAAACTAATCTCTATTTGAGAAGAGGGGCTTTGTGGTGGACTAAATGAAGGTACAGCCTAGGGGTGGAGTAGTATTTAGAACAGGGACTTTGTAATTGATTGAATGAATGTAAGGTCCTGGGGTGGGGTAGTACTTGGAGATTATTTAATCACCCTTAGTAAATGCTGTATTTTGAATGATGTCATGTTTTGACCTTCTCTGTTCTTGGTTTGTCACTGAATAAAATGGAGAGCACCTATGCTGGTATTCTGAACCTTGGGAAGTTACCTTTGCTTGGCATTGCAGTACACCATGTCACAGCTCAACAACTTAACACTAAAATGTCCATGTAGTAGTTTTCACCAAAGTGGTCACTTAGTTTTAAACAAAGTACATTCATTTAGTAACTCAATCATTTAGTAAGTCCTTAATCCAATCACAAAGTACAAAGGTTAAAATTCTCTTTTAAACAAGGTGCATTCATTTAGTCAATCACAAAGTAAAAAGGCCAAAAGTTTTCCACCCCTAGGTCACAACTAAATTACAATATCATTGGTCAGCATGAAGTACCCAAGGAGAGGTCCTTTCATCTTGACCCAAGGCAGATTCTCAGCTTTCATGGTTCCCTTTCCCACAATTTCTGTTCCTGAGAAGACAAAGCTTGATAAAGCCACAATAACATTCATTCACATTGCTGGCATCCTCATCAATTCACTTTCTGCCTGTGAAATCAACCTAGATCCAACAACAAGGTCTGAGGCCTCTATCAACAAACCAATCTGACAAAGTAACATCAAAACAGACAGACAAAATACTGGCACCATAGTCATGCCTCCTCAGTTCTTGGCAGCTCTGGGTGGCCCTCAGAAGTCCTGGGCAGCTACAGCTAGCAGTTCTCTCTCTCTCTCTCTCTCTGCAATTCTGGCTCCCGGTAGTTCTCTTTCTCTCTCAGCATTCTTGTTCCCAGCAGTGTTCTCTCTCTCTCTCTCTCTCTCTCTCTCTCTCTCTCTCTCTCTCTGCCTCCATGATGCTGCTCCCAAAAGCCCAAGCTGAGAGAGGCCAGAAGAACTTTTGGCCTCTCTCAGCTTGGGCTTTTCCCTATACATGGCACCAGCTCTTCCCTGTTCAGCTCCCTCTCCTCATGTCAACAAGTACATCCCACTATGGGATTAATAAGCTCTGGGTCTTAACACTTAACTTGAAGCCAAATGCTAAGTACCTGTTAGCTTACCAATACAAGGGGATTTTCAAATTCTATTATTATGACACTATTATAGTTGAAAAGTGGATTTGAGACCAGAAAGGACGTCCTCATTCCAAAGCCAAAATGCTACTCGTCCTTTCTGATTGTAGCTTAACAGACAAGTTGTCTGCTATCAATATAAGTCACTTCAGAATCAGGTCATCAACTAGGAAGAACACAAGTCAAAATCAATACCAAATTAGAAGGAAGGATAAAAGTGAGAAGATACATTTTTTTTTTTGCCATCAAACTGTACATACCCTTTGATCCAACAAAAACGCTACTAGATTTGTATCTCAAAGAGATCAAAGAAAAGAAAAGTGGACCTATTTGTACATAAATATTTATAGCAGCTCTTTTTGTAGTAGCAAAGAATTGGACATTGAGGTCATGTCCATCAATTGGGGAATGACCAAACAAGGTGTGGTATGTGATTGTGATGGAATATGATTGTACTATAAGAAATGATGAAGAGGATTCTCTCAGAAAAACCTGGAAAGACTTACATGAACTGGTGAAAAGTGAAATGAGCAGAACTAAGAGAACATTGTACACAGTAGCAGCATCATTGTAAGGATGATCAACTGTGGAAGACTAAACTACTCTGATCAAGACAACGATCCAAAACAATTCCAAAGGACCCATGGTGAAAAGTGCTATCCACTTACAGAGAAAGGCAGAATTGATGAAACCTGAGTATAGACTGAAGCATACTCTATTTTACTTTTTCTATTACTCATGGTTTTTGTGTGTTTTCTTTTGCAATATGGCAAATATGGAAATATATTTTACACAATTTCACATGTATAATCAATATCATGTCATTTGCCCTCTCAAAGAGTGAAGAATGGGTAAGGGAAGGGAGAGAATTTGGAATTCAACATTTTAAAAAATGTTTTAAAAATTTAATGTAATTAAGAAATATTTAATAAAACAAATAAAATATATTTTAAACTATAATAACTAGAGACAATATAAAATAAACAATAAGATACTTCTACATGAAAGTACATGGTGTTAAAGTAGCTCCAGAATAAACTATTTAAATCAGTAAAGATGTCCATTATGTAGTTTGAAATGACAAGCGATGCTCAGGAGAGAGGTCATATCTTGAGATTTCAATTTGGATATCATCTCATAGAAGAACTAGTTGAAACTCTGATAATAGAGAACTACAATGAAGAGTATCTAGAGAAGAAAAGGCCAAGGATTGATCACAGGAGAATGCTACTTTAACACATTGGAAGATTAGTTTACCAGATAAACTACCCTCCCCCTTGGCAATAATAATTATTATAAAACCTGACATTTACGTGACTCTTTGAATTTCTCAATATGCTTAAAATTGGATCTTCGAGAATATAACTCAAGGTATAATGGCAAGCAAAGAAGTCCTTAGTGCCTTGTTCCTGCTATTTAATTATTTAGCACTTTGTTTCAGTTCAAGTATCTTTGAGCCTTGCCCTAATTATATCAAATCTTTGTTAAGAAACAGAACCTGTGAATCCCACAGTGGGAGGAACTTACAACAGGAAGGGGTTGTGACAGGGAAGAGCTAATGACCATATATAAGGAGAAGCCCAAGCTAGGAGAGAGCAGAATTGAGAAGGGGAACTTTGTGGTGGCCAGGAACTCTGTCTGTTCTGTTTGTGTTGATGGTTGTTTGTGATACTTTGTACAGAAGCCCTGGGACCTTACTGGAAGACCTGAAAGAGGATTTTCTTGTCTGTTTACAGAAATCCTGGAGGAGGGTTTCAGAGGTCCTAGTACCATACTGATGATTTGTGTTGAGTTCTCAGACCCTGCTGGTGGGTCTGTGTTGATCTCACAGGCAAATAGTGAATTGATGATGGTGCCAGCAATGAGCATGAATGTTATTTTGGCTGTTAAGCTTTGTCTTCCCAGAAAGAGAAAACTACAAAGGACTTGAGGTGGACTGGACACTGTGAGTTTCAATATGGAACAGGAACTGGAAGAGGAATTGGATGAGGAGCTGAACAAGGAGCTGAGAGCTGTCTACCTTTGAATCCAGGTGACAGTTGGATAAATTCAGGCAAAAGCTTGGACCATGTAAGAAGAACCATGGAATCTGAGAGCCAGCCTCAAGTCAGGATGAAAATACCTCTCCTTGGGTACTTAGTGTTGACTGAGAAGATCATCATTTACTGTGGTCTAGGGGTGGGAAAACTTTGTACTCCAGAGATTAAGACAATGTGATCTAGGGGTGGTGAACTTTGACCTTTGTATTTTGTGTCCCTTAAGGAGGATTGCTCCTAAAGGATGATTGAGTTAAGGACTTAATGAATGATATCTTTTATTTAAAATGTGTGGCCATTTTGGTTAAAACTATGTGGCCACTTTAGTGATAACTTGTTAATAACACTGTGAATCTTGTACTTCAGTTTCTATAAATGTTTTGCTTTAATTTACTGCTGAATAAATAGAGAGCTCACTATATACTATGTACAGAACCTTAAAGCTGTTCACAGCAGCAGTCCTCTGGAAAGCTGCTTGTGCTTGACTTTACAGGTGGGTAAATTTTTATAGCTGAAACTAGTAGTTGGAAAATGAGATAACACATGAAGTTCTATGGTTAGGAGAAGTATGTGGAGCAGTCATGGGATAGTCAAAAGACATTGAAATCCTGAATAGTGAACAGTGTTACAAAGAAGAGGGAGGGCAAGGTAAAAAATTATCAAAGAAAACATTTACCCTCTTCAGTTTTGCCTAGGGTACAGTCTATTTTGATATGTTTCATTCAGGAAAATACAGATCAAGGTAAAAATTATATCTGAAAACTGTTATTTTCATTAAGGCAGCAACTATAAGTTAGTTGATATATTGATCTCCTAGTGTGAAAACTCCCTAGACTGAGGAAGACTTGCAATTTGTCTGAAATACACAGAATTAGTGAGTTGTCTGGGGGAGAATTAGAAACTAAATCATTTGCCAGTAGCCAAACAGACATTATGTGTCAGAAGCAGGTCTTGAACCTACATCTGGTTCCAAGGCCATCCATCCATCCAGCATATCACACTGAACACAGTTTCCTTAAAATTAATTTTACTTTGTTTTGTTTTGGAGGAGTAGAGGTTCAGTGACTTACCCAGGGTCACATATCTAGTAAGTGTCTGAAGCTGGACTTGAACTTAGGTCCTCCCGGCTCCAGGACTAGCATTCTATCCACTCAACCACCTAGCTGCCTCCAGTAAGTTATTATTAATAACTGTTATGTCTCAGAGATGGATAAAGGAGAAATCAAAGTTTTTTATAGATGATCAAATTCAGAAGGAAAGAAGAATTAAGAGGAAGAAAAGGGAACTCTTTAGGGCTTTCTTTAGTCTTGTTTACTGTAAAAATAATATATTACCTTCCAGAGAAGTGCTTCATAAAGGCTTTTGGAATTGGAGCATTTTTCTTTGTTGTTTCTTCTCAAGTTGTCCTGGGACTTTTTACAAAAAAAAGAAAAAGAAAAGAAAAATCAGTCAAACATTTTGCAACATGTGTGCCTTTTTATGGAAAACAAAACATTTGCATAGAGCATGAAGCACAATAAGGTTTCAAGTAATGTTGGAGCTCTTTGTTGGTGGTGAGGAACTTGGCAACATGTATTGTCTGCCATGACATTAATTACATATTTGCTTCCAACCCTGGTGTTTATTGGCATGTAGAAAGTGTTTATAATCTTGTAGGATCAACACTAATTATTGCTAAAATATGCTCTTAATATCATGAAAATAATAATGGTTTCATTCATTCTATAGGACCTACCATATTTGTTCCAATAACTTAGCTTAAGAGACTTTCTATACAACAAAGGAAAGTGTCATCTTCCCTGTTTCACCCTATCCTTTTATGTTAAAAATGCATTTCTCATCTGTCTAGGCTAAAAGCCTACTTACAATTTACTCTTAATATTTCTTGTATGTACATGGTTGCTCTCACATTTTCTCCCCCCATTAGAATGTGGGCTTCTTGAGTACAGAAACAATATTTGTGACTTTCTCTGACAAATAGTACTTAATAAATGCTTATTCATACTAAATAAATGCTTGATTTGTGTACCACATAAATAATCTACTATGCCACCATTTTCTAAAGAACTTCTTGAATATAACACACATGTGTGTATACATATATGAGGCTTTTGTGGGCATTATTTCATCGCATCCTCATAACTTAAGATCTAGATCCTACAGGTATCCTTATTCTACAAATAAAGAAACTGAGACACAGAGAAGTTTAGTGACTTGCCCAAGACCACACAGCTATTTAATGTCAGGGGCAAGATTTGAACCCAGGTCTTGCTTGAATTAAATCCCCATATTCTTTCCACTGTGGCTCTGATTATATAGTATAGACGCACAGTGCGCCTATACGATCTTAAATCAATTCAAGCACTTATGGAAAACTAGAAAAAGATTAGATTTATTGCTTGAGGAAAATGGAATAATGTTCCAGATGACAGAGAAAAGTGAACTATTGCTTGAAGATTGTCCTTCTCTTGGATAAAAACTTTTGTAATTTTCAGGATATATCTTCAGACGGTTTGATGTCAAAAAACAGGCAGACACACAGGGTTGACCTAAAAGTTTTAGTGCAGTTTCAAATTTGTCTGAAAAATCTTAGCACAGTTTCAAGTTTTAATAGGTTAAACTTGAACTAAAACTTTCAGGACATTCAACTCCCATTTATGTAGAATGCCAATTAACAGAAAGTTCAAATAACCAGATTATTTTAGTACTATATAATGGATGTGCATAATGATAGTTGTGAATAATGGTTGGTAACACAAGATTCTGAAGTCACTTGCAATTATCTAAAATAAAGTAAGGGGCATTTCATTGTTCTATGTATTTTCTTTTTCATAAGAATCTTTGAGGGCCAATAATATGTGGATCACAGGTTTGATAACTTTCAGCTAAACAGAAAGCTCAATTAACCAAAACACTCTTTTTTATGCAACTATCCTCATAAAGGGGTGTTTGCTGTACTTTTCCTCAGTAAAATGGATGATATGGTTGTCGGATATGTGGTTAGCCTCACACTGACCATACTGGAGACAAGTCTAAAAGTCTCATTGAACTGAGAGGAAGTGGAGAACCTTAGTTATTATAGATCATTGACCTAAATATCCTCATAGGCCCTCATTTACAAAATGAAGGAACTAAGGCCAAGAAATCTTCAGAATGAGCCAAGGGTTCTACAGATCAAAAGTAACAGAACCTAGATTTGAACTCATGGTCTCTGAATCTGTTGGTAACTCTTTTTTTTTTGCTTTTTGGAGGGCAGTTGGGGTTAAGTGACTTGCCCAAGGTCACACGGCTAGTTCTTGGATTACATGTGTGAGACTGGATTTGAACTCAGGTCCTCCTGACTCCAGGGACGGTTCTCTGTTCACTGCTCCACCTAGCCGCCCCTGTTGGTAATTCTTATTTCACTATTCTACATGGCCGTATTCTCAGCAAGCAAATATTTAAACAGAGATCAAAATACTAGAAATGGTTTCCTTAGTTTCCATGCAAAAGTCACCTGATTCTCTGACAAAGCGTCAGGTTCATACTTGGTCATGTCAGATGCAACTAGGCCATAGCTGAAAAACATATGAAAACATCTACTTAGTGTAAAGTAACCTAGGGTTAGTTGGCGCTCAGTGAATCACATTGAGATATTCTCCTACATTAGTTAATCAAATTTTTGTACCTACACTTTCCCATGAAAGTTTTTTCCACTGTCATTTTCATTATCTAATTATAGTTCCACTGTAATTCCCAATTGAACTACTCTCTTTGGCTGAGTGTCCACATATTAAGGAAATGAAGAACCGAAATAGTTACCCAGAATCCTGAGGGTAAGAACTTCTGGGTGTTCTTGGCACATGGAAGACATTTGTGACCTTGTGCCCTCACTATTCATTATTCGTAAAATGTTCCCTATACACTTGGGGTGGGGGGAAGACATCTTTCAGTCAAAATAATTTCTCTTCTCTATTTTGCACTGTCTTAATCGATCTTTATTAGTACATCAACTTCTCTTTGTCTCAGTACAAACTCAATGACTTAGTCCAATAGCTACATTTCTATTTCTTCACTTGTAGACACCTGTTTCATTTCCTGACTCTAGCCAGTAATCCCATATTCAACTAACTTCTCCAGCATTCTCCCTCTGAGCTCATGACTTTTTGCTTTAGGCTATATTTCAAGTTCTTTCACTCACTCTCTCTTCTTCCAATCTGTTCCTTTTTCTCCAGCCCTGTGTCTTATTAACTTGCCTGCCAATGTGCACACACATTCCATCATGGCCTCCAAATAAGTGACACAATCCTAATCCTTTTCAGATGACCTTTAAAGATGTTATTGGATTTGGCTAGATGGCAAAGACTGAAACTGCACCACCGACAGTCATGTTTGAAATAAGCACCCAGTGAGCATAAAGTTAAAATCCCTTTGACAACAAATTATGTGGGTTTAACTATTCTTTATTCTACACATTTATTGCCCACATTGATGAGGCACAGTTTAAAAAATAGTCTCCAACCAGAGAAGTTTTCAAAATAAGGCTTGTTTCTATGGTGAGTCTGGGTAAGCTAAGAATCCTCAGAAAGAGAACTCAGCCACATGTGTTATATTACACATTTTGGAGCACAGGGCAATTTTGACAAATTTCTTTTCTAAGGCATTGGTATCCTGTTGAAGTCTGTGCATTTGCCATGAATGATGAGTTTTCCTCCAGAGAGTAAATTTGTTATCCAGTCCAACTTCAATTTGTTATCAGGAGGGAAATCCATTGACCTTGTGGGATCAGCCACAAATCCACACACATTCTCCCAACAAAATTCAAAACAAAACATGAAAAGTTGGTTCCTAAACTATAAATAAATGGGTCTGTTGTGTGTATTTTAAAGCCACTATTGGCCACTTACCTATTCAATAAGCTTAAAAGTCACTGGGTGTCAGAATTACGAAAACTTCCTTCTTGAACCTGTAATACAACTTAAATTGTTATTATATCTATTATATAAGTTTTTCAGTTAGATCCTAATTAGTACAAATAAGGAAGTCAGTGACAGTTGTCATATGTATTCAATGTATACTATTCATTGTTATACTATTCAAAGTTATGATTATGTAAAATATAGCAATTGGTTCCAACACAATGGAAAAATCACCTGTGATTTCAATAATGTTAGTACATCATTAATTGGGACTGATAGTAATGTTAGTACAGAAAAGCCAAGAATAATTTAAAAAAACTGAAAAATGCTAAACAACCAAAGGAGTTTTATTAGCTATATTAGGAGCTAATTATATAGGAATTATATAATTATTAGCTAATATATAAGGAATAAAAAATAATAATTATATAATAGCTAATTATATAAGGAACTCTTTAGAGAAGATAGCATATTGTAGATGAGTGACAGATACAACTCACTGACCATTTTGCTTTTGGTTCTCTGTCTGCAAGGGACAATGATCTTCAGACTAGAAAGGATAGAAAAAAATAATATAAAGAGAGAATTGAAGTTCAAGATAGTAAATGATTGCTTAGCCCCTTTAAATAAGTTCAGATCTCTAAAGTAAGATAAATTACTTAATAGGATTTGAAAGAAGTTGCATATACAAATATAGAACCAGCTTTTATTTAGAAATTATGGAAAACAGAACAAAGTGTCAGAAGACTGTATAGCCAAATGTTGACCTAATTTTCAAAAATGAAAAATAAATGAAGCAGGAATGTGTTGGGAGAAGGGCTAGCTGTGGAGAGAGAAATATGTTCCAGAAACCAATGCATTTTCTTTCAACTCTTAGCAAAATTCTAGGACATAGTATCTATCAGCTGGCATGCAAAAATTTAGAAAAGGATGTGGCAATAATGTGAAACATTATAGATTCATTAAAGCTATGTCATATTAAATTAATACTATTTCCTTTTTTAAAATAAGAAAATGAGGCTAGTAGAGTAGATGAGACACATACTACGAGAGATCATGATACAACAAAGCATTTAACATTGTCTTTTATGGTTATTTTGTAAATAAGATGGAAAAATGCTAGCTGAATAATGTAAATAGTTAGTCAATAAATATTTACTATGTGCCAGGCATTGTGGTAAGCACTGGGAATACAAAGAGGCAAAAGACAGTCCTTGCCTTCAAGGAGCTCACATTCTAATGAGGGAGATGAAACAAGCAAGCAAATGTTATTAACAAGCTATATAAGGAAAGTAAGAAAAGTTTTAAATGTACTAGAATTAAGAGAGGTTAGAAAAAAGCTTCATTGTAGAAAGGGGGATTTTAGTTGGGGCTTGAAGGAAGTCAGGGAAGCTGGGGGCAGAGATGAGGAGGGATAACCAGAGAAAAAGATTCATAGTAGAAAGAGTGTATTGTTCGTGAAACAGCAAGGAAGTCAGTGTCACCATATCAAAGACTACATGCCAGGGAGTGAGGTATAAGACTGGAAAGGTTGTCAGGGGCAGGGGAGTTAGGTTAGGAAGGTCTCTAAATGGGATAGTTTGTATTTTATCTTGGAGGCAATAGGCAAGCCCTGGAGTTTATTGAGCACAGGAGAGACATGGTTGAACCTACACTTTGAGAAAATCACTTTGGCAACTGAATGGAGGATGAATTAGAGTGGGGAGAAACTTGAAGCAGACAGATTCATCAGCAGGCTATTATAATAGTCCAAATATGAGGTAATAAGTGCCCAAACCAGGGTGGTGATAATATCAGAGAAGAGAGGGGGGCATATTCAAAAGATGTTGCATAGGTGAAAATCAACATGCCTTGAAAACAGATCAGCTATGAGGGGTGAGAGACAGGGAAAAGTCAAGGATTGCACCTGGGTTGTAAGCCTAAAGGTCTAGGAGGATGGTGGGGTACTTAATAGTAATAGAGAAGTTAGGAGGGGGAAAGAATTTAGGGAGAAAGATAATGAGTTCCATTTTGCATGTATTAAGTTTAAGATTTCCCCTGGACATCAAGTTTGAGATGTCTGAAACGCAGTTGGAGATGTTAGACTAGAGGCTGGCAGAAAAGTTAGAAAAGGATAGGTGGATTTAAATGTCATTAGCAGAGAGATGATAATCAAATCCATTGGAACTTATGAGATCACCAGTTAAAGTAGTAGAGAGGGAGAAGAGAAGAAGGGCCAGTACAGAGCCCTGTATGACATCCATTATAAGAGACCTGCATGAAGATCTAGGAAAGGAGACTAAGAAAGACAAATTTGTATCTGGTTCAACGAGAAATCCTCCATGTCTTCTTCTTGTTGTTTTTGTAATCTTGATTGGAGTACCAAGACCAGCGTGGAGGGGGGTATCTAGTGGCATACTTATTATAGAATTCGTTCAGTAGGGTTGGTCAACATTTTTCCAAGTGACATGGACAAAGAAATTGAATGAATATTGATTGAATTTATGAGTAACATAGATCAAATTAACAACACCAAAGCAAGCATGAAAGAACTATTGAAAACCAGGAGAAAACTTGCTAAAATTAAAAGTAAAATGACTATAAAACTGATCAAGAAAACTAAAACCTGCTTGCTGGAAAAGGCAAAGTATATTTGCTAACATCATTAAAGAGAGAAAGGAGGAAGAGGAAAAAGGAGGAGGACAAGAAGAAGAAGAGGAGGAGGAGGAAGAGGAGGAAAAAATGAAACAGGACAAGCAAGAGGAGGAGCAAAAGAAATTGATGAATTCATAATGAACACAATGGACAGAAAGAAAATAAATACATTATCAGAAACTAGCACACAGAATTATATACTAGCATAATGGAAAATTTACAGGAAATGGATGATTATCTCCAACAATGTGAAATAACCCAACTAACAAAAGAAGAAATAGAAATCATAAAGAACACAATCAAAAACAGAAAATGAAGAAGCTATAAATGCATTCTCAAGAAGAAAGGGAAAAACTCTTGTCCAGATCTATTTAGAAGTGAATTCTCTTATGCAAATAAAGTGACTAAAATAACCTTACCTTTTGACACAGAAATTTCTATATTCTGGTTTAATCTCAAGAAGACCAATGATTAGAAGTAAGTCTCCATATAAACCAAAATCTTTATAGCAGCACCTTTTTTTTTTGCTTTTAAAGCAATTGGGGTTAAGTAACTTGCTCAAGGTTACACGGCCAGTTATTTCTGGGTGTGGTGCTAAGTATCTGAGCCCAGATTTGATCCCTAGGTCATCCCGACACTGGAGCTGGTGCTCTTACTTGCTGAGCCACCTGGCTGCCCCTAAGCAACTGGGGTTAAGTAACTTGCTCAAGGTTACATGGCCAGGTGTTTCTGGGTGGATGTATAGCAGCACTTTTTGTGGTAGCAAAGATTTGGAAACAAAGTAGATCACTATTTCAGAATGACTAATGACCAAGAGAAAAGGACAGGTGGAGAGGTAGAGAGGTTATGAAGTATAGAGTAGGAGAAATGGGGGAGTTTCAACTAGTTTTTTTTCAATGAAGATACAAAGCAATCAGCTAGTAAGAGAGGTGTGAGGCTAGCACCTGAAATTTAAAGAAAGAAGAAAATAATTCGGAAGAGTTTCTCTGTGGAAGCTTCTAGTCAATTAGAGAAGAGCAGAAGGATTACCATGAGGCATTGGGAGCACGACTGAAATTAGTTATCATTAATTCATAGTGGACTCAACTTATGCAGTTTTATGACTTCCACCAGTACTCTTCTATAGCTTGAGACTAGAAGTGGGAAAGGGAAATGGTTGAACTGACTAGTTCAGAATGTATAAATTATAAATGGTAGGACAAGAGAAGAGATAGATCCTTGATAAACTAATTAGCTGTGGGGTCAAGACTTCAGGGAGGAAAGTGAGATAAAGAAGAGAGCTAAATCTGTTTTTAATAGTCTATGTTTCAGTTAAATAGATTACTAACAGTTCCCTGATCTTGTCACACTTTTAGACAAAGTCTTGCACCATACTTGCATAAGAGTCTGTTGGTAAGCTGACTGCTCCACACTGTAGTACCATACACCTCTCACCCTGTGTAGATACCAACTCACTTTTGGTTGGCTCACTCAGTCTAACCTGATCTCACAAGGGCTTGTTTAGATTTTAAGGAAAGGACAGTTGCCATGCAATTATATTTAATTTTTTTTCAATGTCCTTAAGGCAGCCCTGTTGGAGAGTAATACATCTCCCTAGTTACCATATTTAGCTCTTTCACACTCACCAATGTATTGTGATTTACACAAATCAGCTACTCACCATAATGATACTTTCATATCTTAAACATAATCATTTACTTAGCAATAAGTAAAAACATAATCACAAGTACTCATCTTTTGAAACAAGTGCAATTATAATAATGTTAAAGGATAAAACTCACACATACACTTGCATCACTTGCATACAACAGATGTGAGGGAGAATAGACACTTACAAGAATCTGGCAGAAAAGCACACGAGGCCGAAAAGTCCATATGCTCCAGGTAACTCACAACTCTGGACTGCAGGCTTTGACATCATTGGTCCATTCTGGAATTTTAGCACTGATTAATATCACTTCCCTGCTAGTTACTTCTCTGCTTGTACTTACTATTGTCCAAGAAGGCAAATACTCTTCTATGTTCATCTGGCATAGAATTCACAACCTTTTTCAGCTTTCTTAAGAAAAGTTTTTATACTCTTAATTTATACCCTTAATTTTATACCTTTCATTTAGCTAGCAGTTTCCTTTAGGCAGAGAACTGCTAAATTCATTAAACTGGATACTATTGGGTACTACAGAATAAACCAACCAGGTAATTACTCATCAGGATGGTCAATTTAATTTTCTGAGCAAGGCAAAGCAGTCTAACCAGTCCTTCATTGACCAGGATCTTATTAAATCAAATTAAACCTCAGAATCTCTTCTTATAGAAGAGCCACAAAGCCAATCTTTCCCTTTTCTGTTTTCCCCTATCAATAGGAATCCAGAGGGAGAAGCAAAAAAAAAAAAAAAAAAAAAAAAGAAAGGTTTTAACCTATATCCATCTCTAGGGGAGGCTGAAAAGCAATATCTGGAATTGAGAGTCTTATACAATTAGTAAGCCTTAATACTACTAATTGGGAAACACCATAACTGAAGCTTTCTGTCCACTGATTGCTCCTGATGAAGTCTCTTCAAACAGCTCCCACAAAACTGCTTTCATCTCTTCTTGAGTCTTCTGCTGAGTTTTTCATTCTCTTTAGACTCAGTCTAATATTTCCTATATCTATCAATGACTTAAATGGGGGCCTCCTGACTCTCAGTGTTCTACTCACCTTTAAGTTCCCAACATGAGCCTCCATCTCATTTTTTGTCCTTAAAAGTGTTTCTTTATCCTCATGTTATGTTCCACTTTTAAATAAATACTTTTTCTGCATCTTTTAAACCAGATGTGTCAAACATGCAACCCACAGTCTGCAATATACCCAAGTGCAGCCAGAATAAGATTAAAATGTCATTGAGAAACAGCAAAACAAATAACAATCAAATACAACAGAGATAATGCTACATTTTAAAATTAAGTCAATACGCAGCCCAGAGGGAACCTTATGTCCTGATTTACACCAGTACTTTAAGCCATTAAGTGTTTGCATACAAATGAAGTGTCTAGTACATCTTTCACAAGGTGATTTAAGTCTTAACATTTATTCCATATCTCATTTTCCATCCAAAACTGCTCAGATCCATCTGAAAATTATATTTTTATACACATATTTTGGCAGATTTTGTTAAACTGCTTTTAGTTTAATTATTTTCCTACTCTTTGGGGGTGTCAGATTGTTTATCTTTGCCAGTATAATATCTTACATCCTTTGCCCTTGATTTAACTCTTTTCCTTTCCATAAAAGTATTATTTGTCCTTTTCAGAACTAAACTATTCAATAGAAAAAGAACAATATCTTAAAAGAATGATACCTTGCACCTAGAATGTACTTCCTCCTTATCTATACAACTTGAAATCCCCCTCTTCCTTTATAGTCAACTCAGGGTCCACTTCCCCATTAGATCATGAACTCCTTGAAGGTATATACAAGGTAATATTTCAACTTTGTCTTTTTAGCATATAGTACAGTATCTTTCACATAGTAAGCACTTAACTAATGATATGGACCTATATTTAGAGATATAGGAACTTTCTGCTGTGGTCGGCATTTCCAGGAGGCTTTTGGAACAGAGTATATATCAATTTCAAATTTTCCAAGAGGACAACATAAGGTGCCTAAAATCATTGGACATAGGGGCTTTCAAAATGACAGCAAGATAGAACAGGGAGCAAAATGTTTTTTCCCTTGCATTTAGAGAAGAGCCCTTATTACCATAGGATCATAAGTTTAGAGGCTGAAGGTAACTTGAGAAGCTTCTCCTCTACCTGAGCAAGCAGCATGGAGGTGAGTTATGTCTTATCCTGTCTCAGCACCCAAGGAAGAATCTTTGCCTCTCTACTTAGTGAAGATGAGTGCTCCACTCATAAAGAGGCCTGCAGGCATTAATGGCAGCATTAGGAAGGTCCCATTCAGTCAGATTGATGAAGCCTTCATGGATGTGTTTGAAGTCCTGCAGCCATTAGAGTGACAAGTGAGAAATCTAGTGCTCAAGTAATATAGACTATGGGAAGGTCTGCCACCTCCCACTCTCTGAAGCAGAGGGAGTTGGAGATTTATATTAAACACCTGAAATGTTTGTGGGTTTTTTTTCCCACACTTAGGCAAGGATCAGGAAATTTATTTGGGGATATGGGAAAAAGGGAAAAGGAGAAATGAGATAGGAGTCTATTAATAATATTTTATTACTATTTTGTTGTTATAATTACATTGTCTGTTAAGATAATGAGTCTTTGGTAAATGTTTGATTGAAAGCAGGAAAATGAAGGGAAAGAGAGTGGTTACTTGATGGGGTATATGAATGTACATAAAATACATAAAATGACCTCAGAATGAGAAATCCTGGTTCTCTAAAAAGGGCAGAAGGAGTAAGGAAATGACAACAAACTTGGTTCTTGGGTCTTGACTGAAAGGTACAAGCAACTTGACACCCAATAGAGCATATCCAATAAAGGCTTCATAAATATTTGTCCATTTGAATTCAATTATTGGATAATAAGCTTCCCTGCCCCACGGTATGTATGTCACTGAATACTACAAAGTAAAAATCTACTTATTTATTTTACACCTCCTTTTTCTTTAGGGGCAGTTCTTACAATGGATTTAATATGAAATATTAACTATTTACAGGGATACTTTTGATCAGTTTTATTCTAGAGTTTAGTGGCAGAAGCTAAAACGTGGTCTTGAAAAGCACTAAACAGCTAAAAGAATCTGGAAATAGTGTATATCTCCTTGTGAAAACATGTCTCTTAGTTTTTCTGCTAGGGCCTCCTTTCCCAGTACTACTCAGTTTAATCCCTGGGTGGATTTCAAACCAGTGCCAATTTCTTGCTCCTTTGTCCTTTTTCCTTATTATTGTTGTTAGAAACTTAAGAGAAGGGAATAATGCATATTAGAAACCCAGCCATAGCTCTAGCAGTGAAATTGAGCTTTCTGAGTTGGCAGGACAGAATTTGTTGACAAATGGAAATGAAGCCAACAAAGATTTTTTTTTTTATAACAGCCATTAGGGTGGTTCAGGGAGAGTGTAGAGAATATTACTTCTACACACCTAATTAAAACCCAAAAGGCACTATGATGTCCTAAAAAGAGAATCAGATTTAGAGTCATATAGCCTGGTTGTGAATCTCATCTCTGCCATTTTATTCCTCTGGGCCTCGGTTTCTTCATTTATTAAATGAGGCTACTGAACTAGAGAGGATCTCTTCCAGCTCTAAATCCTGCGGTCCTATAATCCAGGAGTTTTCAATATGAAAAGGTCAGATTTATTCATATGTCAGATACAAGGATAGACTGTCCCAAAAGGCAGTAAAAGTTATACTGGATACCAGAGGATGAATGACAGCAGTCAGGTGATTGCCTGTTACCTCCTGGGGTAACTGGAGTTAGGTTTTTTAAAAGAAGAGATTACAGGGGCTTTTTCTTTCCAGAAATTGTATAGAGATCAACATCATGTGAATTGGCCCTTGTCTACTTTTGGAAGTTGTCCCATGCTGGTTGACAAAAACAGGAATGTGTAGGCAGCACCATCCATGCCAAGGAAAAATAGATACCACCTAAGGGAATCCTAAGTCACCAACTTTATGTATTACTGTTTCATGGAAAGAAACTGTATGCTAATTTAATCAGTTCTCCTACTGGCTTTGTAGGCATAACAAGTAGATTTTAGTAGCCATGACAAAAGGTGTGTCCCCAAATTATGGTTCTGAAATAATCCTTCATTGAGTGTATTTGGGGATTCACTGATGCTCTACCTCCAGGCTTAGCAAAAGCTGTCTCATATTCGGGAAATGCCATCCCTCCTCACCTCTAAGGCTTAGAACTCCTTGTTTGACTTTGGTACTTGGGTCAAGTGCCATCATCAGCATGGATAACTTTTCCAAAGTCCCACAGATATACACAAAACTAGCTTGCTCCATGTGCAATTTATGTAAATACTGTCACCTCTCTTACAATGTAAACTCCTTGAGGGCAGAAACTGTTTCATTTTTGTCTCTGTACAAAATACACCAAAGTATCTGGCAAATTGTAGGCACTTAATATATGTGTGCTTATATTTTTGTAATTGCTACATGATGGAAGGGTTAGAGCTGGATTCTCTTCTTAGAGCCACCCTCACCAAGGCTAGCCATTCTCTTCTTTCTTTCTTCTCTTATGTAATGAGAAAGCACCCAACTGCTGCCTCTGTATGCTCCCTTTCCTCAGTCCCCCACAAAAAGATGCGAGGAGGTGACTAGGTGTAATGGCAAGCAAAGAAGTACTTAGTGCCTTGTTTCAGCTACTTAAGTATTTAGCACCTTGTTTGAGATCAAGTGTCTTTGAGTCTAGCCCTGATAATATCAAGTCTTTGTTAAGAAACAGAACTTGTGAACCCCACAGTGGGAGGGACTTGCTGATGCAACAGAAGGGGCATAAGAAGGAGGAGTTAATGACCACGTATAAGGAGAAGCCCAAGCTGGGAAAGAGCAGAATTGAGAAGGGGAAATTTGTGGTGGCCAGGAACTCTGTCTGTTCTGTTTGTGTTGATGTTTGTTTGTGATACTTTGTACAGAAGCCCTGGGACCTTACTGGAAGCCCTGAAAGAGGATTTTCTTGTCTTTTTTTTTGCCTTTTGGAGGGGAGAGGGCAGGGCAATTGGGGTTAAGTGACTTGCCCAAGGTCACATGGCTAGTAAGTGTTAAGTTTCTGAGGCCAGATTTGAACTCAGGTCCTCCTGACTCCAGGTCTGGTGCTCTATTCACTGTGTCACCTAGCCACCCTTGGATTTTCTTGTTGTTTGTTTACAGAAATCCTGGAGGGTTTCCGAGGTCCTGCAACTATACTGATGATTTGTGTTGAGTTCTCAGACCTTGTTGGTAGGTCTGTGTTGGCTTCACAGGCAGATAGTGAATTGATGATGGTGCCAGCAATGAAAGTGAATGTTGTTTTGGCTCTGTTAAGCTTTGTCTTCCCAGAAACAGAAACCATGAAGGACTTGAGGTGGACTGGACACTGCGAGCTTCAGTATGGAACCAGACAAGGACAAGGAGCTGGACAAGGAGCTGAAAGCTGTCTACCTTTGAATATAGGTGACAGTTGAGTAGATTCAACCAGGAGCTGGGACCATGGAGAAAGAACCATGGAATCTGAGAGCCAGCCTCCAGTCAAGAAGGAAAGACCTCTTCTTGGGTACTTAATGCTGACTGAGAAGAGCATGATTTACTGTGGCCTAGGGGTAGGAGAACTTTGTACTCTGCACCTTGTACCTAAGGTTAAGGATGATTGAATTAATGATGATTGGAAATAATCTCCAATCAAGAAGAAAGAAGACTTTTTTGACTGAGAAATTAAGAAAATGTGACCTAGGGGTGGAGAACTTTGATCTTTGTCCTTTGTTTCCCTTAAGGAAGCTTACTCCTTAAGGATGACTGAGTTAAGGACTTACTGAATGATATGTTTGGCTTAAAACTATGTGGCCACTTTAGTGAAAACTATGTGGCCATTTCAGTGATAAGTTGTTATGTTATAACAATGTGAATGCTGTACTTTTGTTTCTGAGAATGTTTTGCTTTAATTTACTGCTGAATAAATAGAGAGTTCACTATACCATGTAATCAGAAACTTAGATTTATTCACTGCAGCAGTCCTCAGGAGAGCTGCTCATGCTTGGCTTTACACTAGGCTCTCTACCTCTCTAAAGGTGTACACACACATATACACACATACATATATACATATATGTGTATATGCATGTATGCACACACATGTATATATGTGAATGAATGTGTACGCACACATATCAAATTTATAGAATAAAACAAGTATTTCCATAACATTTCTATGGGTTTAGAGCGACCCTTAATGGTTCTTCACACTCTTCCTAGACAGAGCTGATTAGTCTCTTCTAAGATGGAAGGTTAACCCAATTGCTTAAAAAAAATACATGAGGTGAGATTTTTAAGGCTGGTTATGAGAGTTTTACTTCTGACAGAATTGTCAATAAATCCTATGAAACCTATAAGATCAGTAAGATAGAGTTAAAAATGTTGTAAGCAAGACATTTTCCATTACTTTCCTGTTATTTCTTATGATTAAGAAATTATAACAGTTTCTCTTCCTCCAAAATAGGCATTCTCAAAGGGGCACAAATGGCCTTGTGTAGTAATATATATTTCTCTGCCTACTGAATTTTTCAATATTTATATTTAGAACAGGGGTTCTAGGCCCTCTAGGTCTTCAAATGTGACCCTTTGACTGAATCTACTTGGATCACTCTTGAGGATCTAGAGGGCCATATGTATCCTTGAGGCTGCAGATTCCCCACCCCTGATTTAGAATGTAAAATCCTTGAGGACAATGACTATGTGTGCCTTTCTTTGTGTACTTAGTGCTTAGCCTAGCAAATAGAAAACACTTAACCAATGTTTGTTGCTTAATTATATGGTTGTTGAAGCTTCCTTGAAGAACCAAAGATGACTAACTTGTCTATAAGGCTGAAGGAGTTTTGCAAGGAAACATAATACCTTGAACCTCAAGTGGGTACCCAAAACTCTGTCCAAAAGTATCATTTCAAAATAAAGTCAAGAATCTCAGAGTTGGCCTATGCATTGACAGTAATGTGAGTGGCTTTGAGATGGAATGAAATTTCCAAGAAATCCTGGTTGGTTCGTTTCTCCATTTGAACTTGAAACCAGATGAATTTCCCTCAGTTTGGGGCTTTAAAACCAAGCTTTTCTCCAAGATATTACAAAACACCAATAGGAAACCTGAGTGAAAAACTAAGACTTTGAGATGCTTGCAAATCTCTCTTTGCTCAATGGGATTACAGAGCTGTGTTTATTGAATCAGGACCCATGTTTATGGCTACCCAGGGCACAAATACTATTATGGTATATATATTTAACCCTGTGAGTATTAATGTTTGGAGCTCCTCCCACAGGGAATAATCTATAATGAATTTAGGTAGAGACCCTGAAAACTTTGGAATGTTTTCCTCTCTAAAACCTGGCAGAAACTTCTTTGGCAAAGCAAACTTGATTGTAATTTGCCAGTAATGGCACAAAGAAAGGTTTATTGAAAGAAATAGAAAGTATGGAAATGTATTTTAGTTACTAAAAGGAAAAATGTATGTACACGAGGGTGGGAATGCATGCATGCCGGCATGAGTGTAGATCTAAAATATTTTCTTATGCCCTGGGATATTTTAGGATTTTTTTAGATATGTGTTTTCATACAGATATCTCTTGAAAACATAGTTATTTTTGTAACCACCTGCTGTCTTAAACAATCAGGCCCAGGAAGTGGAAAAAGATTCCAGGGAAGGTCTATTTGCTCTATGAAATATCTCATAATAATCAATGTTTACTAAAGATATACCTTTTAAAGGTGCCACCAGGGACATTGAGCCTTTTGTTTCAAGTTCCACTTCTAAGCATTTATAACTGTCAGAGAAGCAAAATATAACCTTTGTGGTTCTTTGTCCAGAATTCTCTTAAGTTATCAATCTATGGAGATCTTAGTGTTTTTTATAGTCTATCATTAGAGATGAGTAGTAGATTTAGAAATGGACAGACAAAATGTTTCCCTTATCTTCCCTTCAGCAGTCTCGTGTCAATGAAGTGATTTTTGCTTAAGATCTAAGAATTTCAGTCTAAAGGAGAATGTAGAGAATATTCTGTCCTTCATTATTACTCCAATATTAACATCTATAAAAGTTCTACTTGAATTGTATTTTATATATAGTCCCTTCTAGCTCAAACACCTATAAAATTACCTATTCCAGCTCCCTTCTTTTACACATGAGGAAACTGAGGCACCAAATGAAATGCTTTTCATAGGCCAGAAATCAAACCCAGGTACTTTGATTCTGATTCTAGGGATCTTGTACCTAACTCACAGGGTTGTTGTTAGGTTCAAATAAGATAATATTTGTAAAATTGCTTAGCACAGCACCTGGAAGATATACAGGAGTCTTCTGGTTTGTATTTGTGGTTGTTTTGAAAGATTTTAAATCTTTTAATAAATGTTTGGTAAGTTGTCTTCATTTAGAGTTTAGGGGAGAGACTTAGAAGAGGTTTCTTGTTTTGCTAAACTGATATTGTGTTTATCTTCCCTTATTCTGGTGTCTGAGAAGATACAAAAATGGAAGAAGAGACAATCAATAATGTTAACCAGCATTTATTAAGCACTTGCTGAGGGCAGAGTCAAGATGGCAGGTGAGAGGTAGCATTTTGGCCTTAGATCCTCCACAAAAATATAGAAATCATACCAGATAAAATTCTGATTGAGAAAGCCAAGAAGTCACAGGGAATCATTTTTTTCTATGCCAGGGTAGCTTAGGAAGATAGACAAAAAGGTTTGCTAATGTTAGGATAGGGGCTGCCCAGGAGCACAGCACAGCAATGGTGGGAAATAGCAGTTACAGATAGCATTTTAGCACCAGAGACAGTACAGGGACTCAACACTAGGTCAATAAACATCTGGGTAGAAAGAGATCCAGAGGACCACTATAGTAGCACTGGGAGCAGGAACACCTGTTCTCCATCTGAGAGCTCTATCACCCATTACTCAGGCCTAGGTCACCTTTCTAGGACAGAAGGGAGTGGTTGTGAGGAAGGAGGGGCCCTACCTTTATAAGGAACAAGGAACAAGTTCCAGAAAAATAGCTTTGTAGGACTCTAACCCCAAGAGCAGACTAGGAACTCAGTTCCTAGCTCTGCATATAAGCCTACAATGAAAAGGAGGGATGCCCTGGGAAAGGGGGCAAGGGAGGAGAAGAATGGGGATATTATTTTACATAAAGAGCATGTGCAAGGAAGAGTTTTTTGAGGGATAACACTTGAACCTCAATCTCATGTGAACTGATTCAATGACTGAATAACACACATATACATATATTTCAGTATGGATATTTATCTTATCCAATAGGAAAGTAGGAGGGAAATAAGTTAAAAGAAATTGTGAATGGGATGAACTCATCAATAAAATGGAAGAGGATAGAAAAATTGATTAGAAATCAGAACCCAACTATATGCTATTTGCAAGAAACACTTGAAATAGAAAGATACAAATAAGGAACCTCCATTTTGCTATAAAAAGGTACTATAGGTGGCTAAGAATTAGAAGTTGAAAGGATGGTCATCAATTGGGGAATGAATAAGCAAGTTATGGTATATAATTATAATGGGATATTATTGTGCCATAAGAAATGACAAGCAGGATGATTTAAGAAAAACCTGGAGAATTTACATGAACTGATAGTGAAGTGAACAGAACCAGGAGAACATTGTACATAGTAACAGAAATATTGTTCAGTGAAGAACTGTGAATGACTTAGTTATTCTCTACAACACAATGATCCAAAACAACTCCAAAGGACTAACAATACTACCTGCCTCCAAAGAGAGACCTGATATTGTTTGCATACAGACCGAAGTATGCTATTTTTTTTAACTTTCTTTCATTGATTTTCACTTAGTTGAGTCTTCTTGTACAAAATGACCAATATGGGAATGTTTTACATGATTTCACATATATAACCTATATCTGATTATTTACCATCTTAGGGAGCAGGGAGGGGGGGAAGGGATAGAATTTGGAACTCAAAACTTTAAATAAAAATGTTTAAAAAATTGAAAAAGGTACCATAGAAAATGAATTGATATCAATATTAAACATAAACAAACCAAATAACATATCAAGTTCTTCCTAATGAATAAGCATGTATGACTGCTTACTATTTGCTAAATATTGGGAGAGGTGATGAAAATACAAAGACTTAGATGAAATGTAAATCTCCCCTCTCAAGGAGTTTATATTCTAAAAGATGAAAGAATGTATGTATGTACGTATATTTATCTATATATGTTTGCATGCAAATGTATATATAATATTTAAGATATATACAAAATAAATACAAAGTAATATGGGAGAAAAGTCACTAAAAACTGAGGGAACAGGAAAAGCTTCAGTCGGAAAAAGTATGTGAGCTAACTTCTAAGATGTTGGTGGAAGGGAAGGAATGTGTTCCAGACATAAGGAACACCTGTGAAAGGGCATGCAGACAGGAAGTGGAAGGTCATGAGTGAAGAATAGTGAGAAAGTCAACTTGAGTGGACTTTCAAATGCATGAAAGAGAGTTTACAATCTAGTTAGGGATACAAGACAAATGTCAGTCTGCCATCCAAATAGTCAAAATAAAAGTTTTGGTGTTTAAAGTGGTAAGCTGTAATTAATTGAGTGAGTCACTTTGGAGAGAATTCCTGATTCCTGATGAACAACCTTCTAGTAAATGTGTGTGAATACTCAGAATTAGATAATTTGTTTTTAATTAGTAAGACAAGCAAAGAAAGAGGAAATAGTTTCTACTTGAATAGAGATTTGTTTGTATTGCTTATCATAAGTCAGATTCAACAGTCCTAATGGTTTTGAAAGATCTTAAAGTTTCTTTGAATTTAAGCAGGGCTACTTTCTGAATGTCATCTGGGGACTTATTTATCTTTGGGGAGGAAGGGTGGTGCAGAGTTTGAGACTCTAAGTGAGATGAGCTATCATTAAAATTTCTTAGCTAAGGTTGTAACACTTTCAATACAAAGAAGTGTTGAGAAGACTGGGTGGATGAAAGATTTTACATGCAGCCCTAATAGATTGGGGTGGAGGGAAGGTTCCTCTCCCCGCCCCCCAGAATGCTGTGTAATGATTAATAGAGGGAAGGAAATGAGAAGTTATGAATGCCAGAAGTCCTGAATTGTTGATAATTCATGGCTGTCTGGCTCAACTGATCCCAATCAGATATAGGAAGTGGGAGAGGAAAATGGTAAGGGAAAGTAAAAATGGTCCTAGATGTCAGTAGCATGGCATTTTACCTAATCATTGTTCATAGGGATGCTGAGAACATATTTCCATAATATAACCAAGCCATGTTTACCTTTCTTCAAACTAGATTTATTGTTTAAACAATGAGTATAAATCTAGTTTTGTATTAATCTAACTTAGAGTTTGTTAAGCAAAAACTACATTATCTTTGGTATATCAGCAGCAAATCATTCCTCAATAGAATTTTCTTTAAAAAGATGATTTTCCTAGGTTAGGTTTTCTTACAGTAGAGTCAGGGTTAAGACTATTGATTTTCTCTATGCAGAGGGCTTAACTGATCACCTTAGAGATGATGTTTGTTATAGATGATTACACAGCAGTGTTAGCCTGAGGAACATGTTGGGAGATTAGCAGAACATTTTATCTTGAAATATGGCCAATATCTACTTTAAAGACCCTATAATCTATCGATTTATTCATCATTTGTCTCAGGTACACTGACAGCAGTGATCCATTTGGCAGCTTTCACAAAATATTAGGAAAATAAGGCCTAATATCCTAAGGAAGACAGACTATATTTTTCCTGTTGCAGATGATCATATAATAATAATAGTAGCTAATAAATAGCACTTCATATCCACTATCTCATGTGATCTGCAGAACAACTCTCTGTGATAGGTGGTGCAGGTATTGTCTGTCATTCTGGCTTTACAAATGAGGGAACTAAGGCCCCGAAAGTTGAAGTGACTTGCTAGTAGCATAGCTGGTAGACACTGCTATGATTCAAATCCAGAGAGATTATCTCCAAATGCTGTGTGCTTTCCACTACACTTCAGCAGAAACTTCTTTTTTTTAATTAAAAAAAGATGTCTTTTTGGAGGGGGGAAGTAGGGCGGTTGGAGTTAAGTGATTTGCCCAAGGTCACACGGCTACTTTTGTGTTAGGTGTCTGCGGTCGAATTTGAACTCAGGTCCTCCTGACTCCAGGACTGATGCTCTATTCACTGTGCCACCTAGCCACCCCAGTAGAAACTTTAGTCCCTAGTATGCCCTATTCAGTTTCACTGTCATTTTTCCTTAGACCCTTAAAACCAGTACCATGAAACTCAAATAAAAACAGGGCCACTAACCAGTACATAAGGATCTTTGCTGCCACATATTTGATGGAATCCTAATAAAGCTGCCCCCGGCCCCAATATTCTAACTTCATTATAGGCTAGGCCCTACTGAAAAGCAGGCACACTGTACCTACCTAACCCCCTCCCCCCATGCCCTAACTTCTTTATATATGCCTCACTGCTCACTGGAACAACAGGTGTGTCCCTGAACTCTTAGTTCCCACAGAAACAGCAGGTGTGTCCATATGATGGGAATCTAGCTACTGCCTCTATCTGGTCACTACCTGTTCCCATAGAAACAGGTGTGTTCTTGTATTCAATCACAATCACATCATCCATCTAGCCCAAAACAGGACCAAAATACTTAACTATCTGTCTTAACCAGGCAGGACTACACTAGCTAGCCAGTTGGAGGGCAGAGTGACCAGAATGTTTAACTACTGAACCATAGATGGGACCCCTCCTCCATTATTTAATCCCTTAAGAAACTCCTCCTGCCTTTTTAAAAATTAATGATATTCCTCTAGTCTATGTAAATTTCTGTCATGTAACTGCATCAATACCTTATAAAAATCCATCTTGCTTTCTCTAAAGTTGCTGGTTCCTCTTGGAACTTAGTCCACTTCATGAGAAGCATCAATCTCAATAAATGCCTATACTTGGATTAGAGGTGGTCTGACTGAATTCTTTGAGACGGTTCCACCACAGCACATCATGAAACCTCAACATATTGACTTAGAAAACCATAAAGTAACATTATCTATGTTCTAATGTACTTTTATTTATTTCAATAACTACTTCCCCATTCATTTTAATCTGGTACAGGCTGCACTTGGGAATATTTCTGGCCAAATGGGCCACATGTTCGCCACTTCTGCTTTATGGAAAACAAAATAACCTGTTATTTTTAAATCATATATTCATTCTTTAAATTTAAATGTTATTGTCAATTTCTATTAATTCACTTAATTGCTTTGATTTGTAAATTTGAGCTTCCTCAAATTGTACACCTTGATTCAGGTAAGTTTAGATGTTACATTCTTATATGTGATCTTATTACACTTTGGGATTGAGACTTTTTTCCAGAAAAAATTATGCCCAATTTCATGTACAAGTCAACATAAGAATAATTGTCAATATATAAATATTTTCTTTAGAGGCAACATTTCAGAAATACAGCTGTTCCTTAGTAAAGTACATTCCAATGCATAAATTTCTAACTGTTAAGACAAGCTGGACTTCATTCCACACCATGCACACTGAAGGGAGCAGAGTTAAACTAGTGGTAGGAATACATCTTGAGTTTCTGTCTTAATTAGTCAAATGACTAATTTAATCCAATAATTTGCTACAGGTTTTCACTTAGAACATAAGTATTCACAGATTTAGTCTAGGAAACAAATGTTCTAGATTTATATATTTCTTCTTTCCTTTAGTGTCTTTCACTTTATATACTATAAGGCTATAAAAAAAGTTTTGATATATGATGATAATTACAAAAGGAAAATCTAACTATTTAACAAGATAAGGAATGAAAGAAAATTTAGGTGCTGTCCTTATATGTCTGAAGAGTGAAATTTAAAGAAAAGTAAAGATCAGAAGAGATTACAAATTGTAGTCAGTGCCAAGAGCACTAATTCTCTCAATCTGCAAAGGCTCATTTTTTTTGTCCTTTATGGCTTTATCACACTGCTCTCAAACTTGTCCTGGGCAGTTAGCCAGCCTTCTTCCTCAACATAATAAGCAAGCTGACTCTTAAAACCATATATACCAAGTATAAGGCCATTCTTTCTTCATCCCACCTCTGGTCACAACACCATTCCTTGGCCTAAAACACACTGAACACGACAGGACACTTGCTTTCTACAATGAGAAATCAAGTAGAAAGTGCAAATAATTCTGAGAGAGAAAAATACAATGGTTTAAAATTACATTTCAGTGAGATAAATTGATACTTGGTCGTTCAGAATAAGAACATATTTTTATATGAGAAAGAGACAAAATTAGGAGAAGATGGAAATGACACAAGGTAGAATATGAAGGCACTGGAAAGAGAATCAGGATGCTTGGGTTCCAGTCCCAACTTTGCCATTGTGTTACTTTGGCTATTGCACATAATTGTGAAATCAAGTAATCGAGTAGCCCAGCTCTAATATTTTATGAAATAGTTTGGGGGCAGTACAATGAGGAGAAAATTCCAAAAACAAAGTATCCATCTATCACAGTTTTACTGAGGCTATCAGTAAAGGGCTTCCTGGCTTCCTATATCTTTCATCCTAGTTCCCATTTTAAAAAGATATTTAACTGAAAATTGATTCAGGTGTCAGAAAGTAAATGATTCATTTGGTGTTAGAGAACTGGCCCGAGTCTTGTTGGGAACAGGAAATATTTTGTGATGCCTCGTTAGGCACCAGTAAACATTAGACTATTGTAAGAAGTCCAGAGAGGACAGCAGACAAAGTACAATGAAGACACCATATTAAAAGCTAAACTCAAATACTCACATCCTGGGCTTTATCATCTTGCAATTTGGAATACATTTCCTTAGTTGAAGTACTGCAGCAATTTGTACACTTGCAACATCTTATATCCCTTGATCTCAAAGCTTTTAGCAACATTCTTAATAGCTCTCTGAAACAATTAAATGGCAAATATAATAGTTTCCTGCTGTGAATGGAGGAAATGAATACCAAGAAATATTTTTAAAAGGTAGGAGAAATGAGGCATAAATCAAGAAAGAAAAAAAATGGGACCAAAACTGAAAATTGAAATCATGTTTCCTTATTCCTAGTTATATACAATTTTCTAGCTAATATATATTGCCTATTTCAGTCTTACATTGCTATAGGCAATGTAAACAAGAGTATAACTACAATGTTATTCCAGAACATTCCTCCTGCTGTTAGGTATGTGAATTATAGGCAAGTCTGTGTTAGAATAGTTAAGAGCACCAGACTTGGAGTTAGGGAAACTAGAATTCAAATCTTTTTTTTTTTCTTTGTGGAGGGCAATTGGGGTTAAATAACTTGCCCAAAGTCACACGGCTAATAAGTGTGTCAAGTGTTGGAGGGCGGATTTGAACTCAGGTCCTCCTGACTTCAGGGCCAGTGCTCTATTCACTGCATCACCCAGCCACCCTAGAATTCAAATCTTAATAGCTGTGTGACTCTGGGTAAACCTCAGTCTCTCAGGGCCTCAGTTTCCTTATCTGTAAAATGGGGGTAATGATATATAATAGCACCAACCTTTCAGGGATGTTATGAGATAACAATGAGATAATATTTGCAGGATTTCACAAACCTCACATTACTATATAAATGCTAGTTATTATTACATACAAACACCTAATGAATTTCTGTTTTAGAAATGAAATCTAACATGTTGAGAGGTAGTCTTGCATAACAGAGAGCTGGCGTCAGAGTCAGGAAGACCTGGCTTAAAGTCCTGCCTCTAACTCAGTATAGCTGTTTGATCCCAGGCAAGTAAATGAAACTCTTCTTTCCCCAAACAGCTCCTAAAACTGTAAGTTTTTGCTGAGGCCATTAGCAGGGTGATTTTTTACATGAGGGATTTCACACATGAATGAAATCATAGACCCAGATCCACTCTCCCCAAATATATCTTTATCTATATCTAGCTATCCATGTGTGTATATGTGTATGCACACATACACATACATACGCACTGATGTGGGTGTGTATGTGTATAAGTAGATATTATTATTTCCCCATTTTATATATGAGGAAACAGCCTGGGGTTAAATGACTTGCCCAGGATCACACAGCTGATAAGTGTTAGAAGCAGAATTTGAACTCAGAACTTCCTGACTTCAGACCCAACATGTTATCCACGGTACTACCTAGCTGCCAAATAGAACTTTCACTGAAATAGATAGAAGTTTCCTTAACCAAACCAGAGATAGACAATAACAAAAGATGAAATAGATCATTTTGAGAAAGAGAGAGAAATAACCAAACTATTTAAGACCAAATGCCATTTCCCAATATATAAGAGGTCAAAGGACACAAACAGTTCTCAAAAGAATTGCAAATGATTAAAAAACAGATTAAGCAATGTTTGAAAGCACTAATTATAAGATACAGGTCAAAACCACTCTGAGTTTTCACCTCATGCCTAGCAAAATAAATGGGAATAGTTAATTTTGGAAGTAATGGGTAAATACAGACACTAAAGCATGATTGATGGAGCTGTAAATTTGTATACAAAGTTTGGAAAGCAGTTTGGAATGATGCAAATAAAGTGACCAAACGACTCATGCCCTTTGGCAATAAGAAAGGCTCCCTATAGACCATATATATCAAAATATTTATAGCTCCATGTTTGGTGGCAGCAATACCCATTGATTAAGGAGTAGCTTAGCAAATTGTGATACAGGAAAATGTAATATGTATAATCTGACTCAGTGTCCCAGAGCCAGGCTATAAGGGTATAAAAAATTGTATAGGGTTTTACTGTACTCTACTACCATTAAATCAAACTTCCATTGGCTAAGTTCTCCATATTGTTAGGATTGTGACTGGATCCTTACTTCCATTTAGTAACTTAAAATATACAAAAATATATTTATTTCAAAGATATAACAAGAACAAATATATAAACATTTCCCAAAAACTGTTGGATTGGGGAGCAGATATTCAATCCTCTATAAAACCTAAGTTTCTGGAGGAGTAGGTTCTTAGTTCCCTTCCTGCAGAGAACCTATCCAAAGGCAGTATCTCTGTTGGATATGTCCTTGTGCCAGTTACTATTAGCATGTAGTCCCCAAAGGTCACTCATTACTATTCAAGGCATCGAGGCTGTACTAGTTATAAAACCCAGTCCAGATAACCTCTTCAGGATTCTTATGGCACTTTTCTTGCACAACATCATAATTCTCCTGGAAGTAACCTCACTAGCAGACTCCACATAACAGAAATTGTATTACCAAGCAAGCCAATGGAATCTGAACATTAGACTCCCATTACAAGAGATGGCACATGCAGATGGCACAGTGGAGAGAGTGCAGGCCTAGAGTCAGAAAAACCTGAGTCTCAAACATTTCCTCACTGTGTGACCCTGGATGAGTCACTTAACCTATGTTTGCCTCAGTTTACTCATCTGTAAAATGGGGGTAATAATAGCATCTACCTCCCAGGGTTGTTGTGAGGCTCGAATGAGATCATAATTGCAAAGCACTTAATACAGCGCCTGGCACATAGTAAGTACAATATAAATGTTAACTATTATATTATTATTAAATAACAATAACATTACCGTGCCATAATAAATAATGAACATGTTGGATGTAGAGAAATATATCTTGTATTTACTTGTCTGTGTACTTTCTGGCCATTTCCAGACCATGCCACTTTCACTCTAATCATTCTCTCCAACTCCCTTCTACAAGAACTACTTTGATTCTGCCTTCATCACCCTGGACTCTAATGAATGAGCTTTTTCCTTACTTACATGGAACCAGGTCTCTATATCACTTGGGTTCTGTTTCTTGACCAAGTCACCATATACTATCTTCTTCCATGAGAATGTTAGCTTTTTGAAGCAAAGGTTGCCTTGTTTACTTGTATTTGTACCCTGAAAGTTGTAGCAACAAGCACCCTGGTGTCCCCAGGGTGGCTGCTCACACAGGTTCTTAGATCTGCTTTGTTAAAGGAAAGCAACTCAAAATGGGTTAACAAGCTTACTTTAATCGGTCAAATATGTATCATTTACCTAGTTCAGGGGAAAAAGGTCAGCACCCCGAACTTCAAAGTTTACAGGCAGAATTATCAAGATCAAGTAGACAGCTTTCCAAACTGTCCAGCCATTACATCCATACCCAATCAACATCTGGGTTTCAACATCTGGGTTTTTCAAAGCTGGGGAGCTCTGGACAATGGCTTCCCATAATCCATATCAAATCACAGAACACTTCTCAAAATGAGCCCCAAAACAAAGCCTCACATCAGGGCTTATATAGCCTTCTCCTGGCTCAGAGAATGTAACAACGTTTTGGACCCACTGGCCAATCAAAAAGTATCTACTGAAAAACAAGCCTCCCACCCCAGGCTCCAGGTGCACTTTAGCCTAGGGGCAGGGAAGATCTTCAAATTTACATTCCCATTACAAAAGTCTAGCACAGTGACTAGCACAAAGGGAACCTTTAGTGAATACCTTTTCAGTCACTCATTTATTCATCCAAGTTGTTTTCCTCAATAGGCCATAATAAGTTCTTTGAGGTCAGGAATTTTTTCGCCTAGCACAGGTTCTGACATTTAATAAATGTGGGCTGATTGACTGACCACTCCAGCTCCTTTTGTTTGCTTATGTATACATATTCATTTATTATGTAAAGGTATTTATATGAAAACATATATATGAATATACATGTGTATGTGTATCTCTGTGCTCTTTAAAATGCCTTTTCTATCAGTTAGTATATACAAATCATTGTAATTGTCAGCTTACAATAACTGCACCTTTTCATTGCCCTTTGAGCTCTGAATCATGTTGATTCTTCATGATTTTTCGTAAGTCATAGTCTTATCGTGTATGTTGATAGTAAAAACATGAGTTTTTTTTTTTTTCCTGGGTGGGAACAGGACATAGTTCTCTGAAATTAATCCAATATGATTCCTTGCCATTATTCCAGTATTGGTTGATTACCTTATCATTTTCCATAATTAACCCAGATATATATAGTAGTAGACTAATTTGATGTATTACTCATTCAACTGCAGATGATAATCTGACCAAAATGCATTTTTCAGCCTCATAATTTGCATTATGAAATGCTAGACTGATTTCATTTCTATTACTATTCATTTTCCTGAGGGAAAAAATTATTCGAGAAAAATAAAAAGTGGAATAAAAATCTATAGTTTTATTATTTCTAATGAAGATAGATTAGTGTCAAAATTCTGCCAGATCTATTCCATTGCACATCTGCTTGTTGCCTGGAGGAAGGCATGTAATTTAAAACAACAAAACTATTTTACGTAGCAAAAATTCAAAATTCAATTTAATATGTATTTATTAACTACATCAGCTATTATTGGCCACTGGATTAGAAAAGATCAGTTTAAATGCCAATCTTAAAGAAGGGCGATGCCAAAGAATATTCAAATTACTGAATGATTGTATTCATTTCTTATGCCAGCAAGGTTATGCTTAAGATTTTGTAAGCTAGGCTTTAGCAATATGTGAATCAAGAATTACTAGAAGAGCAGGCTGATTTTCAAAGAGGCAGAAGAACTACAGACCAAATCACCAATATTTGCTGGATTTTAGAAAAAGCAAGGAATATCTAGAAAAACATCTACTTTTGCTTCATTGACTACAGTAAGGTCCCTAATTGCACATGCATGCTGTCACTACAGACAGCAATTGGAGCTAAGAAATCAAAAGATGCTTGCTCATTAGAAGGAAAATTATGACAAATCTGAACAGCATATTAAAAAGCAGAGACATCACCTTGCCAACAAAGGTCCATCTAGTCAACGTTACAGTTTTCCTAGTAGCAACATATGGCTATAAGAATTGTACTATAAGGAAACCTGAGTACCACAGAATCAATACTTTCAAATTGTGGTGGTGAAGAAGACTTGTGAGAATCCCTTGAAGAGAAAGAAGATAAAATCAGTCACTATTTAAAGAAATTAATTCAGGCTATTCACTGGAAGGTCAACTACTGAAGCTGAAGCTTAAATACTTTTACTATATAATGAGAAGATGGAACTCTTTAGAAAACACAATGATGTTGGGGACTACTAGGCAAAAGTAAAAGGGGACAGCAGAAGATGAGATGGATAGAAAGTGTCTGGAAAACAATGAACATGAACTTGAACAGACTTGGAGATAATGGAAAAGGGTCTGGTGTGCTATGGTCCATAGGGTCACAGAGTCAGAGACACAACTGAACCACTGAACAACAATCTAAAATAATTTAAATTGACCAAATGGTACCACTAAATGTCTGTGTGATCTTAGGCAAAATTTTCAACCTCTCTGGGCCTGTTTCTTCATCTACAAAATAAGAAGGCAGGACTAAATGAGCACCAACATCCTTTCCAACTCTAAATATAAGATCCTATGACTCCATAGTCAAAGGTTAAAATATTATTTGTCATGGATGTTCTAGATGGTATACATTGAACTTAATGAATCCTGAGGTTCCTTTTAGCCCTGAGTCTACAATTAAGCAATTCTGTAACAGTATAAACTCTCCATTCCTATATAAGAATGTAATAAGAATACCAATTATATGTTATCAGATACAACTTTCCACAACTGTATTTTAATTAAATCCAGAATTGTATCTGTAACTAATGGAATTTGTTTAGAGGTTCCTAAGTGCTAAATCACTTCTCAGGCTAAGCACATGGATTTTATGAGATTGTCAGCTCTCTGAAGCAGCTTGAGGAGAAGCTTATGGTTTCTATGAAACAATAGAGAAAGTGCTTATATTGCTCATTATTATTACTTTAACAGAGGTCGATAAGAAATAAAACAGGTTGGAAACTGCATAAGATAGCCTCTTCCTTTCATGGAAGAGAAATTCACATAAACATTGAGAAAAATGCAATCATCATCCCAAATAATCTGTGATAATGTAAGGAAATAAACATTATTTCTTTACTCTAAATCATCCTAGAGATGTGCTTTATCCAAGTGTCACAGACAGACAAATAATTCACCATCATCTTCATTAACTCCAGTGACATAGCCAACCAGATAAATACATTCAAATTCGACATGCTGAATCTATTTTATGGCAAAAAGCTTTGTACTAAAATTCCCTATCTCATTTTTAAAAAAGAGATATTTGAGGGGCTGAGTCAAGATGGTAGAATAAAGTCAGGAATTCACTGTGCTCTCCCAAATCCTCCCCCTCCCCCCCGCCAAAAAAAAAAGAATCTTAAGTGAATGAGAGTGAGAGTACATCTCAGACTCATGCAGTAGGCCTTGGGGGCACCTGAATCAATGAGAGTGAATTAATCTATGGCTTCAGATTTTAGAGCTCTGAATTCATAGACAGTAAAAGGGTTGGACAACTAATTAGAAGGTGATTACAGGGGACTTTTTACTGGCACTGGGAAAAGGGTTCTGTTGCATTGCCCACATATAATTCTGAGTCACAGACCCAGGGTGAGAAGGAGCACTAGCAAGAGTGGGGATTGTAAACACAGTTCTAAGATTGAAAAAAGTTCTTGTGGTCACTCAATGACCAGAATACAGGGCAGGAAGGCAGTGACCACATCTCTCCTTAGATCATTTCACCTTGGAAGAACTGAAAATGTACAGATGCCACCAAAACTAGCTCTGAAAATAGCAGCCCAAAAAACTTGGGACTCTGTACCTTACACCCTAAACAGAGCCCAGATTCAACATAAAGTTAAAAGTCATGAAATAGCCTGGAAAAAATGAGCAAATAATAAAAAAGAAATTGACCATAGAACGTTATTATGATGACAGGGAAGAGCAAAATACAAACTCAGAAAACAACAATGTCGAAAGCAGTTATATGAAAAAGCTCAAAGGAAAATGTGAATTAATATCAGCCTCCCTCCCCCAAATTTTTTAAACATCACAAAAAGAATTTTAAAAATAAAATAAGGAAAGTAAAAGAAAAATGATAGGAAATGAGAGTGATGCATGAAAGTCATGAAAAGATTCAACAGCTTGGTAAAGGAGGTATAAAAAATATTGAAGAGGGACGGCTAGGTAGTGCAGTGAATAGAGCACCGACCCTGGAGTAAGGAGGACCTGAGTTCAAATCCGGCCTCATGCCCTTAACACAAAAACTAGCCTGTGACCTTGGGCAAGTCACTTAACCCCAATTGCCCTCCAAAAAGCAAAAAAAAAAAAGTATTGAAGAAAATATCACCTTGAAAAACAGAATTGGCCAAATGGGAAAAGAGCTATAAAAATTCACCAAAAAGAACTCCTTAAAAAGTAAAATGGAAAGGAAAGTACAAAATCTCATTGAAGAAAATAATTATTTAAAAATTAAAATTGGGCAAGTGGAAGACAATGACTCCATCAGACATCAGGAAGCAATAAAGGAAAATCAAAAGAATGAATAGAAATTGAAAAACTCTACTGATCACCACCTTAAAGAGATTTCAAAATGAAAACTCCCAGGAATATTATAGTCACATTTCAGAGCTCCTAGGTCAAGGAGAAAATATTGTGAGCAGTCAGAAAGAAACAATGCAAATATCATGGACTCACAATCATACTAACACAAGATTTAACAGCTTCTATGTAGGATTGGAAAGCTTTGAATATGGTATTGCAAAAGGCAAAGGAGCTAGGGTTACAACCAACAATCACCTATACATCAAAGTTAAGTATAATCCTTCAGGAAAAAATAGACATTGAATGAAAGAGAAGATTTTCAAGCATTCTTGATGAAAAGAACAGAACTGTATAGAAAATTTGACTTTAAATTTGACTAGAGAGAAGCATAAAAAGGTAAACAGGAAAGAAAAATCATAAGGGATTCAATAAGGTTAAACTGTTTACATTCCTACATGGGAAGATGGTAACCTGTAACACTTAAGAACTTTATCATTATTAGGGCAATTAGAAGGAGTATGTAAACAGAGGGCATGGGTATGAATAGACTACAATTGGATGATATCCAAAAAAATTAAATTAATGGATGAGAAAGAAGAATGCACTGGAAGAAGGGGGAAGGGAGATATATAATGGGGTTAACTATCTCACATAAAAGAAGGGAAAAATAACTTTTTACAACAGAGGGTAAGATTTGGGAAGGGAGGTAGCAGGCAATGATTGAAACTTACTTTCATCAGAATTGGCTGAAAGAGGGAATAATATCCACACTTTGCTAAGTATAGGAATCCATCTTCCCCTAAGGGAAGTAGGAGGAGAGGGAACTGATAGAAAGAAGGGTAGATTTTAGGAGGTTATTGTCAGAAGCAAAACACTTGGGAAACGAGAGAGAGAGAGAGAGAGAGAGAGAGAGAGAGAGAGAGAGAGAGTA